>NW_027675421.1:447500-500000 GCF_965601325.2 Salmo salar
GGTGAGCAACATGACTGGGACATGGTGAGCAACATGACTGGAACATGGTGAGCAACATGACTGGGACATGGTGAGCAATATGACTGGAACATGGTGAGCAACATGACTGGAACATGGTGAGCAATATGACTGGAACATGGTGAGCAATATGACTGGAACATGGTGAGCAATATGACTGGAACATGGTGAGCAATATGACTGGAACATGGTGAGCAATATGACTGGAACATGGTGAGCAATATGACTGGGACATGGTGAGCAATATGACTGGAACATGGTGAGCAATATGACTGGAACATGGTGAGCAATATGACTGGAACATGGTGAGCAATATGACTGGAACATGGTGAGCAATATGACTGGAACATGGTGAGCAATATGACTGGAACATGGTGAGCAATATGACTGGAACATGGTGAGCAATATGACTGGGACATGGTGAGCAATATGACTGGAACATGGTGAGCATTATGACTGGAACATGGTGAGCAATATGACTGGAACATGGTGAGCAATATGACTGGAACATGGTGAGCAATATGACTGGAACATGGTGAGCAATATGACTGGGACATGGTGAGCAATATGACTGGGACATGGTGAGCAACATGACTGGAACATCGTGAGCAATATGACTGGAACATGGTGAGCATTATGACTGGAACATGGTGAGCATTATGACTGGAACATGGTGAGCATTATGACTGGAACATGGTGAGCAATATGACTGGGACATGGTGAGCAATATGACTGGGACATGGTGAGCAATATGACTGGAACATGGTGAGCAATATGACTGGGACATGGTGAGCAATATGACTGGAACATGGTGAGCAATATGACTGCAACATGGTGAGCATTATGACTGGAACATGGTGAGCATTATGACTGGGACATGGTGAGCAATATGACTGGAACATGGTGAGCAATATGACTGGAACATGGTGAGCAATATGACTGGAACATGGTGAGCAATATGACTGGAACATGGTGAGCAATATGACTGGAACATGGTGAGCAATATCACGATGAGACTCGTCTCGTCTCCTAATTGATGGTGACTGTCTCTCAGTGAGACTCGTCTCGTCTCCTAATTGATGGTGACTGTCTCACGATGAGACTCGTCTTGTCTACTAATTGACGTTGACTGTCTCACAGTGAGACTCGTCTTGTCTACTAATTGATGGTGACTGTCTCACAGTGAGACTCGTCTTGTCTACTAATTGATGGTGGCTGTCTCACGATGAGACTCGTCTCGTCTCCTAATTGACGTTGACTGTCTCTCAGTGAGACTCATCTAATTGATGGTGACTGTCTCATGGTGAGACTCGTCTTGTCTACTAATTGATGGTGACTGTCTCACAGTGAGACTCGTCTCGTCTACTAATTGATGGTGACTGTCTCACGATGAGACTCGTCTCGTCTCCTAATTGATGGTGACTGTCTCACAGTGAGACTCGTCTTGTCTACTAATTGATGGTGGCTGTCTCACGATGAGACTCGTCTCGTCTCCTAATTGACGTTGACTGTCTCTCAGTGAGACTCATCTAATTGATGGTGACTGTCTCATGGTGAGACTCGTCTTGTCCACTAATTGACGGTGACTGTCTCTCAGTGAGACTCATCTCGTCTCCTAATTGACGGTGACTGTCTCACAGTGAGCAGGGGTATACAGAAGAACTCTAATTGTGACTAGTGACGTGTCCTAGTACCTAGTTTAGAGATGGCAGAGAAGCGGTAGAGCTGGAATCAAGATGTGGTCATTGAGATGCGCGTTTAAAGTGACATGGTCTGGACTGTCACAGAAATGGACTTTAAATGATCTGGACAGGACACATGTTAAACCATGTCTCACTAAGATTCTAAAATATTAATGGTATTTTCCATCAATGCAGGATTGAGGCTTATTTTAAAAAGTTATTTAATTATTCATATACATAAATAAAAGTTACCTAGAATTAGGCTGAAATCACTCAGAGCATGATGTGTTATGAAAACGGAGGATAATGTACTGAATGTACGGAGGAGAACGGTAATGTATGTATGGTAATGCCTTGGTTCAGCTGCACCTGGACATAACGATCACCAGGCCTCTCAACATCAATAAACAGCCTTAACTCTGTCCTGAGGGAGACTAGTGTCCATACTGGTCCATGTCCTACCTTAACTCTGTCCTGAGGAAGACTAGTGTCCATAGTGGTCCATGTCCTACCTTAACTCTGTCCTGAGGGAGACTAGTGTCCATACTGGTTCATGTCCTACCTTAACTCTGTCCTGAGGGAGACTAGTGTCCATACTGGTCCATGTCCTACCTTAACTCTGTCCTGAGGGAGACCAGTGTCCATACTGGTCCATGTCCTACCTTAACTCTGTCCTGAGGGAGACTAGTGTCCATACTGGTTCATGTCCTACCTTAACTCTGTCCTGAGGGAGACTAGTGTCCATACTGGTTCATGTCCTACCTTAACTCTGTCCTGAGGGAGACTAGTGTCCATACTGGTCCATGTCCTACCTTAACTCTGTCCTGAGGGAGACCAGTGTCCATACTGGTCCATGTCCTACCTTAACTCTGTCCTGAGGGAGACTAGTGTCCATACTGGTTCATGTCCTACCTTAACTCTGTCCTGAGGGAGACTAGTGTCCATACTGGTTCATGTCCTACCTTAACTCTGTCCTGAGGGAGTCTAGTGTCCATGTCATACTTGTTCATGTCCTACCTTAACTCTGTCCTGAGGGAGACTAGTGTCCATACTGGTTCATGTCCTACCTTATCTCTGTCCTGAGGGAGACTAGTGTCCATACTGGTCCATGTCCTACCTTAACTCTGTCCTGAGGGAGACCAGTGTCCATACTGGTCCATGTCCTACCATAACTCTGTCCTGAGGGAGACCAGTGTCCATGTCATACTGGTCCATGTCCTACCTTAACTCTGTCCTGAGGGAGACCAGTGTCCATACTGGTTCATGTCCTACCTTAACTCTGTCCTGAGGGAGACCAGTGTCCATACTGGTCCATGTCCTACCTTAACTCTGTCCTGAGGGAGACCAGTGTCCATACTGGTTCATGTCCTACCTTAACTCTGTCCTGAGGGAGACCAGTGTCCATACTGGTCCATGTCCTACCTTAACTCTGTTCTGAGGGAGACTAGTGTCCATACTGGTCCATGTCCTACCTTAACTCTGTCCTGAGGGAGACCAGTGTCCATACTGGTCCATGTCCTACCTTAACTCTGTCCTGAGGGAGACTAGTGTCCATACTGGTTCATGTCCTACCTTAACTCTGTCCTGAGGGAGAATAGTGTCCATACTGGTCCATGTCCTACCTTAACTCTGTCCTGAGGGAGACCAGTGTCCATACTGGTTCATGTCCTACCTTAACTCTGTCCTGAGGGAGACCAGTGTCCATACTGGTTCATGTCCTACCTTAACTCTGTTCTGAGGGAGACTAGTGTCCATACTGGTCCATGTCCTACCTTAACTCTGTCCTGAGGGAGTCTAGTGTCCATACTGGTCCATGTCCTACCTTAACTCTGTCCTGAGGGAGACTAGTGTCCATGTCATACTGGTTCATGTCCTACCTTAACTCTGTCCTGAGGGAGACTAGTGTCCATACTGGTCCATGTCCTACCTTAACTCTGTCCTGAGGGAGACTAGTGTCCATGTCATACTGGTTCATGTCCTACCTTAACTCTGTCCTGAGGGAGACTAGTGTCCATGTCATACTGGTCCATGTCCTACCTTAACTCTGTCCTGAGGGAGACTAGTGTCCATGTCATACTGGTTCATGTCCTACCTTAACTCTGTCCTGAGGGAGACTAGTGTCCATGTCATACTGGTCCATGTCCTACCTTAACTCTGTCCTGAGGGAGACTAGTGTCCATGTCATACTGGTTCATGTCCTACCTTAACTCTGTCCTGAGGGAGACTAGTGTCCATGTCATACTGGTCCATGTCCTACCTTAACTCTGTCCTGAGGGAGACTAGTGTCCATACTGGTCCATGTCCTACCTTAACTCTGTCCTGAGGGAGACTAGTGTCCATACTGGTTCATTCCTACCTTAACTCTGTCCTGAGGGAGACTAGTGTCCATGTCATACTGGTCCATGTCCTACCTTAACTCTGTCCTGAGGGAGACTAGTGTCCATACTGGTCCATGTCCTACCTTAACTCTGTCCTGAGGGAGACTAGTGTCATACTGGTTCATGTCCTACCTTAACTCTGTCCTGTCCTGAGGGAGACGTGTCCATGTCATACTGGTTCATGTCCTACCTTAACTCTGTCCTGAGGGAGACTAGTGTCCATGTCATACTGGTTCAAGTCCTACCTTAACTCTGTCCTGAGGGAGACTAGTGTCCATACTGGTCCATGTCCTACCTTAACTCTGTCCTAAGGGAGACTAGTGTCCATACTGGTCCATGTCCTACCTTAACTCTGTCCTGAGGGAGACTAGTGTCCATACTGGTCCATGTCCTACCTTAACTCTGTCCTGAGGGAGACTAGTGTCCATACTGGTTCATGTCCTACCTTAACTCTGTCCTGAGGGTGACTAGTGTCCATGTCATACTGGTTCATGTCGTATCTTAACTCTGTTCTGAGGGAGTCTAGTGTCCATACTGGTTCATGTCCTACCTTAACTCTGTCCTGAGGGAGACTAGTGTCCATGTCATACTGGTTCATGTCCTACCTTAACTCTGTCCTGAAGGAGACTAGTGTCCATGTCATACTGGTCCATGTCCTACCTTAACTCTGTCCTGAGGGAGACTAGTGTCCATACTGGTTCATGTCCTACCTTAACTCTGTCCTGAGGGAGACTAGTGTCCATACTGGTCCATGTCCTACCTTAACTCTGTCCTGAGGGAGACTAGTGTCCATACTGGTCCATGTCCTACCTTAACTCTGTCCTGAGGGAGACTAGTGTCCATACTGGTTCATGTCCTACCTTAACTCTGTCCTGAAGGAGACTAGTGTCCATGGCATACTGGTTCATGTCCTAGCTTAACTCTGTCCTGAAGGAGACTAGTGTCCATGTCATACTGGTTCATGTCCTACCTTAACTCTGTCCTGAGGGAGACTAGTGTCCATGTCATACTGGTCCATGTCCTACCTTAACTCTGTCCTGAGGGAGACTAGTGTCCATACTGGTTCATGTCCTACCTTAACTCTGTCCTGAGGGAGACTAGTGTCCATACTGGTCCATGTCCTACCTTAACTCTGTCCTGAGGGAGACTAGTGTCCATACTGGTTCATGTCCTACCTTAACTCTGTCCTGAGGGAGTCTAGTGTCCATACTGGTCCATGTCCTACCTTAACTCTGTCCTGAAGGAGACTAGTGTCCATACTGGTCCATGTCCTACCTTAACTCTGTCCTGAGGGAGACCAGTGTCCATACTGGTTCATGTCCTACCTTAACTCTGTCCTGAGGGAGACTAGTGTCCATGTCATACTGGTTCATGTCCTACCTTAACTCTGTCCTGAGGGAGACTAGTGTCCATACTGGTCCATGTCCTACCTTAACTCTGTCCTGAGGGAGACTAGTGTCCATGTCATACTGGTTCATGTCCTACATTAACTCTGTCCTGAGGGAGACTAGTGTCCATGTCATACTGGTTCATGTCCTACCTTAACTCTGTCCTGAGGGAGACTAGTGTCCATACTGGTTCATGTCCTACCTTAACTCTGTCCTGAGGGAGACTAGTGTCCATGTCATACTGGTCCATGTCCTACCTTAACTCTGTCCTGAGGGAGACTAGTGTCCATGTCATACTGGTTCATGTCCTACCTTAACTCTGTCCTGAGGGAGACTAGTGTCCATGTCATACTGGTCCATGTTCTACCTTAACTCTGTCCTGAGGGAGACTAGTGTCCATGTCATACTGGTTCTAGTCCTACCTTAACTCTGTCCTGAGGGAGTCTAGTGTCCATGTCATACTGGTTCATGTCCTACCTTAACTCTGTCCTGAGGGAGACCAGTGTCCATACTGGTCCATGTCCTACCTTAACTCTGTCCTGAGGGTGACTAGTGTCCATGTCATACTGGTTCATGTCCTACCTTAACTCTGTCCTGAGGGAGACTAGTGTCCATACTGGTCCATGTCCTACCTTAACTCTGTCCTGAGGGAGACTAGTGTCCATACTGGTTCATGTCCTACCTTAACTCTGTCCTGAGGGAGACTAGTGTCCATGTCATACTGGTTCATGTCCTACCTTAACTCTGTCCTGAGGGAGTCTAGTGTCCATACTGGTCCATGTCCTACCTTAACTCTGTCCTGAGGGAGACTAGTGTCCATACTGGTTCATGTCCTACCTTAACTCTGTCCTGAGGGAGACTAGTGTCCATACTGGTTCATGTCCTACCTTAACTCTGTCCTGAGGGAGACTAGTGTCCATGTCATACTGGTTCATGTCCTACCTTAACTCTGTCCTGAGGGAGTCTAGTGTCCATACTGGTCCATGTCCTACCTTAACTCTGTCCTGAGGGAGACTAGTGTCCATGTCATACTGGTTCATGTCCAACCTTAACTCTGTCCTGAGGGAGACTAGTGTCCATGTCATACTGGTTCATGTCCTACCTTAACTCTGTCCTGAGGGAGTCTAGTGTCCATACTGGTCCATGTCCTACCTTAACTCTGTCCTGAGGGAGACTAGTGTCCATACTGGTCCATGTCCTACCTTAACTCTGTCCTGAGGGAGACTAGTGTCCATACTGGTTCATGTCCTACCTTAACTCTGTCCTGAGGGTGACTAGTGTCCATGTCATTCTGGTTCATGTCGTATCTTAACTCTGTTCTGAGGGAGTCTAGTGTCCATACTGGTTCATGTCCTACCTTAACTCTGTCCTGAGGGAGACTAGTGTCCATGTCATACTGGTTCATGTCCTACCTTAACTCTGTCCTGAGGGAGTCTAGTGTCCATACTGGTCCATGTCCTACCTTAACTCTGTCCTGAGGGAGACTAGTGTCCATACTGGTCCATGTCCTACCTTAACTCTGTCCTGAGGGAGACTAGTGTCCATACTGGTCCATGTCCTACCTTAACTCTGTCCTGAGGGAGACTAGTGTCCATACTGGTTCATGTCCTACCTTAACTCTGTCCTGAGGGTGACTAGTGTCCATGTCATACTGGTTCATGTCGTATCTTAACTCTGTTCTGAGGGAGTCTAGTGTCCATACTGGTTCATGTCCTACCTTAACTCTGTCCTGAGGGAGACTAGTGTCCATGTCATACTGGTTCATGTCCTACCTTAACTCTGTCCTGAAGGAGACTAGTGTCCATGTCATACTGGTCCATGTCCTACCTTAACTCTGTCCTGAGGGAGACTAGTGTCCATACTGGTTCATGTCCTACCTTAACTCTGTCCTGAGGGAGACTAGTGTCCATACTGGTCCATGTCCTACCTTAACTCTGTCCTGAGGGAGACTAGTGTCCATACTGGTCCATGTCCTACCTTAACTCTGTCCTGAGGGAGACTAGTGTCCATACTGGTTCATGTCCTACCTTAACTCTGTCCTGAAGGAGACTAGTGTCCATGGCATACTGGTTCATGTCCTAGCTTAACTCTGTCCTGAAGGAGACTAGTGTCCATGTCATACTGGTTCATGTCCTACCTTAACTCTGTCCTGAGGGAGACTAGTGTCCATGTCATACTGGTCCATGTCCTACCTTAACTCTGTCCTGAGGGAGACTAGTGTCCATACTGGTTCATGTCCTACCTTAACTCTGTCCTGAGGGAGACTAGTGTCCATACTGGTCCAGGTCCTACCTTAACTCTGTCCTGAGGGAGACTAGTGTCCATACTGGTTCATGTCCTACCTTAACTCTGTCCTGAGGGAGTCTAGTGTCCATACTGGTCCATGTCCTACCTTAACTCTGTCCTGAAGGAGACTAGTGTCCATACTGGTACATGTCCTACCTTAACTCTGTCCTGAGGGAGACCAGTGTCCATACTGGTTCATGTCCTACCTTAACTCTGTCCTGAGGGAGACTAGTGTCCATGTCATACTGGTTCATGTCCTACCTTAACTCTGTCCTGAGGGAGACTAGTGTCCATACTGGTCCATGTCCTACCTTAACTCTGTCCTGAGGGAGACTAGTGTCCATGTCATACTGGTTCATGTCCTACATTAACTCTGTCCTGAGGGAGACTAGTGTCCATGTCATACTGGTTCATGTCCTACCTTAACTCTGTCCTGAGGGAGACTAGTGTCCATACTGGTTCATGTCCTACCTTAACTCTGTCCTGAGGGAGACTAGTGTCCATGTCATACTGGTCCATGTCCTACCTTAACTCTGTCCTGAGGGAGACTAGTGTCCATGTCATACTGGTTCATGTCCTACCTTAACTCTGTCCTGAGGGAGACTAGTGTCCATGTCATACTGGTCCATGTTCTACCTTAACTCTGTCCTGAGGGAGACTAGTGTCCATGTCATACTGGTTCTAGTCCTACCTTAACTCTGTCCTGAGGGAGTCTAGTGTCCATGTCATACTGGTTCATGTCCTACCTTAACTCTGTCCTGAGGGAGACCAGTGTCCATACTGGTCCATGTCCTACCTTAACTCTGTCCTGAGGGTGACTAGTGTCCATGTCATACTGGTTCATGTCCTACCTTAACTCTGTCCTGAGGGAGACTAGTGTCCATACTGGTCCATGTCCTACCTTAACTCTGTCCTGAGGGAGACTAGTGTCCATACTGGTTCATGTCCTACCTTAACTCTGTCCTGAGGGAGACTAGTGTCCATGTCATACTGGTTCATGTCCTACCTTAACTCTGTCCTGAGGGAGTCTAGTGTCCATACTGGTCCATGTCCTACCTTAACTCTGTCCTGAGGGAGACTAGTGTCCATACTGGTTCATGTCCTACCTTAACTCTGTCCTGAGGGAGACTAGTGTCCATACTGGTTCATGTCCTACCTTAACTCTGTCCTGAGGGAGACTAGTGTCCATGTCATACTGGTTCATGTCCTACCTTAACTCTGTCCTGAGGGAGTCTAGTGTCCATACTGGTCCATGTCCTACCTTAACTCTGTCCTGAGGGAGACTAGTGTCCATGTCATACTGGTTCATGTCCAACCTTAACTCTGTCCTGAGGGAGACTAGTGTCCATGTCATACTGGTTCATGTCCTACCTTAACTCTGTCCTGAGGGAGTCTAGTGTCCATACTGGTCCATGTCCTACCTTAACTCTGTCCTGAGGGAGACCAGTGTCCATACTGGTTCATGTCCTACCTTAACTCTGTCCTGAGGGAGACTAGTGTCCATGTCATACTGGTTCATGTCCTACCTTAACTCTGTCCTGAGGGAGACTAGTGTCCATGTCATACTGGTCCATGTCCTACCTTAACTCTGTCCTGAGGGAGACCAGTGTCCATACTGGTTCATGTCCTACCTTAACTCTGTCCTGAGGGAGACTAGTGTCCATACTGGTCCATGTCCTACCTTAACTCTGTCCTGAGGGAGACTAGTGTCCATGTCATACTGGTCCATGTCCTACCTTAACTCTGTCCTGAGGGAGTCTAGTGTCCATACTGGTTCATGTCCTACCTTAACTCTGTCCTGAGGGAGACTAGTGTCCATACTGGTCCATGTCCTACCTTAACTCTGTCCTGAGGGAGACTAGTGTCCATGTCATACTGGTTCATGTCCTACCTTAACTCTGTCCTGAGGGAGACCAGTGTCCATACTGGTTCATGTCCTACCTTAACTCTGTCCTGAGGGAGACTAGTGTCCATGTCATACTGGTTCATGTCCTACCTTAACTCTGTCCTGAGGGAGACTAGTGTCCATGTCATACTGGTCCATGTCCTACCTTAACTCTGTCCTGAGGGAGACTAGTGTCCATACTGGTTCATGTCCTACCTTAACTCTGTCCTGAGGGAGACTAGTGTCCATGTCATACTGGTTCATGTCCTACCTTAACTCTGTCCTGAGGGAGACCAGTGTCCATACTGGTTCATGTCCTACCTTAACTCTGTCCTGAGGGAGACTAGTGTCCATGTCATACTGGTCCATGTCCTACCTTAACTCTGTCCTGAGGGAGACTAGTGTCCATGTCATACTGGTTCATGTCCTACCTTAACTCTGTCCTGAGGGAGACTAGTGTCCATACTGGTCCATGTCCTACCTTAACTCTGTCCTGAGGGAGACTAGTGTCCATGTCATACTGGTTCATGTCCTACCTTAACTCTGTCCTGAGGGAGACTAGTGTCCATACTGGTCCATGTCCTACCTTAACTCTGTCCTGAGGGAGACTAGTGTCCATGTCATACTGGTTCATGTCCTACCTTAACTCTGTCCTGAGGGAGACTAGTGTCCATGTCATACTGGTTCATGTCCTACCTTAACTCTGTCCTGAGGGAGACTAGTGTCCATACTGGTTCATGTCCTACCTTAACTCTGTCCTGAGGGAGACTAGTGTCCATGTCATACTGGTCCATGTCCTACCTTAACTCTGTCCTGAGGGAGACTAGTGTCCATACTGGTCCATGTCCTACCTTAACTCTGTCCTGAGGGAGACTAGTGTCATACTGGTTCATGTCCTACCTTAACTCTGTCCTGTCCTGAGGGAGACGTGTCCATGTCATACTGGTTCATGTCCTACCTTAACTCTGTCCTGAGGGAGACTAGTGTCCATGTCATACTGGTTCATGTCCTACCTTAACTCTGTCCTGAGGGAGACTAGTGTCCATGTCATACTGGTTCATGTCCTACCTTAACTCTGTCCTGAGGGAGTCTAGTGTCCATACTGGTTCATGTCCTACCTTAACTCTGTCCTGAGGGAGACTAGTGTCCATAGTGGTCCATGTCCTACCTTAACTCTGTCCTGAAGGAGTCTAGTGTCCATGTCATACTGGTTCATGTCCTACCTTAACTCTGTCCTGAGGGAGACTAGTGTCCATACTGGTTCATGTCCTACCTTAACTCTTTCCTGAGGGAGACTAGTGTCCATGTCATACTGGTTCATGTCCTACCTTAACTCTGTCCTGAGGGAGACTAGTGTCCATACTGGTCCATGTCCTACCTTAACTCTGTCCTGAAGGAGTCTAGTGTCCATGTCATACTGGTTCATGTCCTACCTTAACTCTGTCCTGAGGGAGACTAGTGTCCATACTGGTTCATGTCCTACCTTAACTCTGTCCTGAGGGAGACTAGTGTCCATGTCATACTGGTCCATGTCCTACCTTAACTCTGTCCTGAGGGAGACTAGTGTCCATACTGGTCCATGTCCTACCTTAACTCTGTCCTGAGGGAGACTAGTGTCCATACTGGTTCATGTCCTACCTTAACTCTGTCCTGAGGGTGACTAGTGTCCATACTGGTCCATGTCCTACCTTAACTCTGTCCTGAGGGAGACTAGTGTCCATACTGGTTCATGTCCTACCTTAACTCTGTCCTGAGGGTGACTAGTGTCCATGTCATACTGGTTCATGTCGTATCTTAACTCTGTTCTGAGGGAGTCTAGTGTCCATACTGGTTCATGTCCTACCTTAACTCTGTCCTGAGGGAGACTAGTGTCCATACTGGTTCATGTCCTACCTTAACTCTGTCCTGAGGGAGACTAGTGTCCATGTCATACTGGTCCATGTCCTACCTTAACTCTGTCCTGAGGGAGACTAGTGTCCATACTGGTCCATGTCCTACCTTAACTCTGTCCTGAGGGAGACTAGTGTCCATGTCATACTGGTCCATGTCCTACCTTAACTCTGTCCTGAGGGAGACTAGTGTCCATACTGGTCCATGTCCTACCTTAACTCTGTCCTGAAGGAGTCTAGTGTCCATGTCATACTGGTTCATGTCCTACCTTAACTCTGTCCTGAGGGAGACTAGTGTCCATGTCATACTGGTCCATGTCCTACCTTAACTCTGTCCTGAAGGAGACTAGTGTCCATGTCATACTGGTCCATGTCCTACCTTAACTCTGTCCTGAGAGAGACTAGTGTCCATACTGGTCCATGTCCTACCTTAACTCTGTCCTGAGGGAGACTAGTGTCCATACTGGTTCATGTCCTACCTTAACTCTGTCCTGAGGGAGACTAGTGTCCATGTCATACTGGTTCATGTCCTACCTTAACTCTGTCCTGAGGGAGACTAGTGTCCATACTGGTTCATGTCCTACCTTAACTCTGTCCTGAGGGAGACTAGTGTCCATGTCATACTGGTTCATGTCCTACCTTAACTCTGTCCTGAGGGAGACTAGTGTCCATACTGGTTCATGTCCTACCTTAACTCTGTCCTGAGGGAGACTAGTGTCCATACTGGTCCATGTCCTACCTTAACTCTGTCCTGAGGGAGACTAGTGTCCATACTGGTCCATGTCCTACCTTAACTCTGTCCTGAGGGAGACTAGTGTCCATACTGGTTCATGTCCTACCTTAACTCTGTCCTGAAGGAGACTAGTGTCCATGTCATACTGGTTCATGTCCAAGCTTAACTCTGTCCTGAAGGAGACTAGTGTCCATGTCATACTGGTTCATGTCCTACCTTAACTCTGTCCTGAGGGAGACTAGTGTCCATGTCATACTGGTCCATGTCCTACCTTAACTCTGTCCTGAGGGAGACTAGTGTCCATACTGGTTCATGTCCTACCTTAACTCTGTCCTGAAGGAGACTAGTGTCCATGTCATACTGGTTCATGTCCTACCTTAACTCTGTCCTGAGGGAGACTAGTGTCCATACTGGTCCATGTCCTACCTTAACTCTGTCCTGAGGGAGACTAGTGTCCATACTGTTTCATGTCCTACCTTAACTCTGTCCTGAGGGAGTCTAGTGTCCATACTGGTCCATGTCCTACCTTAACTCTGTCCTGAAGGAGACTAGTGTCCATGTCATACTGGTTCATGTCCTACCTTAACTCTGTCCTGAGGGAGACTAGTGTCCATACTGGTCCATGTCCTACCTTAACTCTGTCCTGAGGGAGACTAGTGTCCATGTCATACTGGTCCATGTCCTACCTTAACTCTGTCCTTAGGGTGACTAGTGTCCATACTAGTCCATGTCCTACCTTAACTCTGTCCTGAGGGAGACTAGTGTCCATGTCATACTGGTCCATGTCCTACCTTAACTCTGTCCTGAGGGAGACTAGTGTCCATACTGGTTCATGTCCTACCTTAACTCTGTCCTGAAGGAGACTAGTGTCCATGTCATACTGGTTCATGTCCTACCTTAACTCTGTCCTGAGGGAGACTAGTGTCCATGTCATACTGGTTCATGTCCTACCTTAACTCTGTCCTGAGGGAGACTAGTGTCCATGTCATACTGGTCCATGTCCTACCTTAACTCTGTCCTGAGGGAGACTAGTGTCCATAGTAGTCCATTCTAGTTGCTCCAGTCATTATCAGTTGTAGTTGCTCCAGTCATTAACAGTTCTAGTTGCTCCAGTCATTATCAGTTGTAGTTGCCCCAGTCATTATCAGTTCTAGTTGCTCCAGTCATTATCAGTTGTAGTTGCTCCAGTCATTATCAGTTGTAGTTGCTCCAGTCATTATCAGTTGTAGTTGCTCCAGTCATTATCAGTTGTAGTTGCTCCAGTCATTATCAGTTCTAGTTGCTCCAGTCATTATCAGTTGTAGTTGCTCCAGTCATTATCAGTTGTAGTTGCTCCAGTCATTATCAGTTCTAGTTGCTCCAGTCATTATCAGTTGTAGTTGCTCCAGTCATTATCAGTTAAATTTTTTATCCAGTCAATATTTAATGAATAAACAAACACAATCAATTTAATTGGAATGTTATTATGGTAATATTATGAATCTGATCGGAAATAAAATTCTGTCATAAAAAACAAAATAATGTTTGGCAAAATGAATACTATTATAAACAGCGAACATTTTCTATGAGGAGGAGGGATACCTGGTCACCTGGTCACCTGCTGAAGACAATATGCTAGACAGTAGTTTCTATGTAGGAGGAGGGATACCTGGTCACCTGCTGAAGACAATATGCTAGACAGTAGTTTCTATGTAGGAGGAGGGGTACCTGGTCACCTGCTGAAGACAATATGCTAGACAGTAGTTTCTATGAGGAGGAGGGATACCTGGTCACCTGGTGAAGACAATATGCTAGACAGTAGTTTCTATGAGGAGGAGGGATACCTGGTCACCTGCTGAAGACAATATGCTAGACAGTAGTTTCTATGAGGAGGAGGGGTACCTGGTCACCTGCTGAAGACAATATGCTAGACAGTAGTTTCTATGGGGAGGAGGGATACCTGGTCACCTGCTGAAGACAATATGCTAGACAGTAGTTTCTATGAGGAGGAGGGGTACCTGGTCACCTGCTGAAGACAATATGCTAGACAGTAGTTTCTATGGGGAGGAGGGATACCTGGTCACCTGCTGAAGACAATATGCTAGACAGTAGTTTCTATGGGGAGGAGGGATACCTGGTCACCTGGTCACCTGCTGAAGACAATATGCTAGACAGTAGTTTCTATGAGGAGGAGGGATACCTGGTCACCTGCCGAAGACAATATGCTAGACAGTAGTTTCTATGTAGGAGGAGGGATACCTGGTCACCTGCTGAAGACAATATGCTAGACAGTAGTTTCTATGTAGGAGGAGGGATACCTGGTCACCTGCTGAAGACAATATGCTAGACAGTAGTTTCTATGAGGAGGAGGGATACCTGGTCACCTGCTGAAGACAATATGCTAGACAGTAGTTTCTATGAGGAGGAGGGATACCTGGTCACCTGCTGAAGACAATATGCTAGACAGTAGTTTCTATGTAGGAGGAGGGATACCTGGTCACCTGCTGAAGACAATATGCTAGACAGTAGTTTCTATGGGGAGGAGGGATACCTGGTCACCTGCTGAAGACAATATGCTAGACAGTAGTTTCTATGAGGAGGAGGGATACCTGGTCACCTGCTGAAGACAATATGCTAGACAGTAGTTTCTATGAGGAGGAGGGATACCTGGTCACCTGGTCACCTGCTGAAGACAATATGCTAGACAGTAGTTTCTATGTAGGAGGAGGGATACCTGGTCACCTGCTGAAGACAATATGCTAGACAGTAGTTTCTATGTAGGAGGAGGGATACCTGGTCACCTGCTGAAGACAATATGCTAGACAGTAGTTTCTATGTAGGAGGAGGGATACCTGGTCACCTGCTGAAGACAATATGCTAGACAGTAGTTTCTATGTAGGAGGAGGGATACCTGGTCACCTGCTGAAGACAATATGCATAGACAGTAGTTTCTATGTAGGAGGAGGGATACCTGGTCACCTGCTGAAGACAATATGCTAGACAGTAGTTTCTATGTAGGAGGAGGGATACCTGGTCACCTGCTGAAGACAATATGCTAGACAGTAGTTTCTATAAGGAGGAGGGATACCTGGTCACCTGGTGAAGACAATATGCTAGACAGTAGTTTCTATGGGGAGGAGGGATACCTGGTCACCTGGTCACCTGCCGAAGACAATATGCTAGACAGTAGTTTCTATGTAGGAGGAGGGATACCTGGTCACCTGGTGAAGACAATATGCTAGACAGTAGTTTCTATGTAGGAGGAGGGATACCTGGTCACCTGGTCACCTGGTGAAGACAATATGCTAGACAGTAGTTTCTATGAGGAGGAGGGATACCTGGTCACCTGCTGAAGACAATATGCTAGACAGTAGTTTCTATGTAGGAGGAGGGATACCTGGTCACCTGCTGAAGACAATATGCTAGACAGTAGTTTCTATGGGGAGGAGGGATACCTGGTCACCTGCTGAAGACAATATGCTAGACAGTAGTTTCTATGTAGGAGGAGGGATACCTGGTCACCTGCTGAAGACAATATGCTAGACAGTAGTTTCTATATAGGAGGAGGGATACCTGGTCACCTGCTGAAGACAATATGCTAGACAGTAGTTTCTATGTAGGAGGAGGGATACCTGGTCACCTGGTGAAGACAATATGCTAGACAGTAGTTTCTATGTAGGAGGAGGGATACCTGGTCACCTGGTCACCTGCTGAAGACAATATGCTAGACAGTAGTTTCTATGAGGAGGAGGGATACCTGGTCACCTGCTGAAGACAATATGCTAGACAGTAGTTTCTATGTAGGAGGAGGGATACCTGGTCACCTGCTGAAGACAATATGCTAGACAGTAGTTTCTATGTAGGAGGAGGGGTACCTGGTATCAGCCTATTGAAAGTTGTACTATCCAACTTTGGTTCAAATTCAGTTCTTTATGTACTTTCATTTTTATCTCTTCCCAAACTGTTTCTATTCTCAGATATTTAATGTATTATTTCATATTCAAGCAGATATCTATTGAGTTAAATTACAACGTTTCCTACCTAAATATACTGATCGCTCACAATGCGTTCACCTTTTACGTAGAATTTAGTGCGAACAAACTGTTTGTGGTCATGAGCCTGTTTTCTAACGAAGCCGCTGACCTCGACTTCCTGTTTGACGACGGGTTTAAATATGGCGTCTTCGCCACAAACAGCTTCTCTCCTAAATCTCTAGATCAAAGCGTCGTCGGGTGTTTCAACCCAGTTTCTCCCTGAGATTCTCAGCGGACCGGTTTCTCCAGTCTGTTACAGCTGCAGCCCCCCCCCCCCCCCGGGGGGGTAAATACCGCGCTGAGATAAAGTCATCTCTCACAGCCCTCTTGGGAAAAATGCCCTTATTATAGACAGGCTGGCTGATTTGGGTAATTAGCTCACTAGGAATTATTAAGGCCATTGGAATCAAGTCGATAAGCACGATGCCGTACATAGGAAGAGAGGTTCTGTATACACAATCAATAGCAATTCACTTAGGCTTTGTCAATCACCGTGTGGTTTATGTAAATGTATTTATGCCGACGATGTTAGAGACAGAACAACACAGACCAATGTTTATTTTTTTGTTGGTGTCCATCTCAAAATGGCAATATTTCAGAGTGTATCAAAAAGGGTTTTTATTTATCCAAGTTCAAAGGAACATAGTGTGTATTCAGTAGTCAGGAATAGGAATCATGTTAGCCTGTGTTTTTAAAGTTCAAAGGAACATAGTGTGTATTCAGTAGTCAGGAATAGGAATCATGTTAGCCTGTGTTTTTATTAAAGGAAACAGGGAGGAAGGAGCAGCAGCCACCGTTGAAGATGTAGTGGCACAGCTTGATGACTGTGTTAGCCTGTGTGTGTTAGCCTGTGTTAGACTGTGTGTGTAGTGGCACAGCTTGATGACTGTGTTAGCCTGTGTTAGCCTGTGTTAGCCTGTGTGTGTAGTGGCACAGCTTGATGACTGTGTTAGCCTGTGTTAGCCTGTGTTAGCCTGTGTGTGTAGTGGCACAGCTTGATGACTGTGTTGTCCTCTCTGTGTGTGTGTGTGTGTGTGTGTGTGTGTGTGTGTGTGTGTGTGTGTGTGTGTGTGTGTGTGTGTGTGTGTGTGTGTGTGTGTGTGTGTGTGTGTGTGTGTGTGTGTGTGTGTGTGTGTGTTGTGTGTGTGTGTTAGCCTGTGTTAGCCTGTGTGTGTAGTGGCACAGCTTGATGACTGTGTTAGCCTGTGTTAGCCTGTGTTAGCCTGTGTGTGTAGTGGCACAGCTTGATGACTGTGTTAGCCTGTGTTAGCCTGTGTTAGCCTGTGTGTGTAGTGGCACAGCTTGATGACTGTGTTGTCCTCTCTCTGTGTGTGTGTGTGTGTGTGTGTGTGTGTGTGTGTGTGTGTGTGTGTGTGTGTGTGTGTGTGTGTGTGTGTGTGTGTGTGTGTGTGTGTGTGTGTGTGTGTGTGTGTGTGTGTTGTGTGTGTGTGTGTGTGTCTGTGTGTGTGTGTGTGTGTGTGTGTGTGTGTGTGTGTGTGTGTGTGTGTGTGTGTGTGTGTGTTGTGTGTGTGTGTGTGTGTGTGTGTGTGTGTGTGTGTGTTGTGTGTGTGTGTGTGTGTCTGTGTGTGTGTGTGTGTGTGTGTGTGTGTGTGTGTGTGTGTGTGTGTGTGTGTGTGTGTGTGTGTGTGTGTGTGTGTGTGTGTGTGTTGTGTGTGTGTGTGTGTGTGTGTGTGTGTGTGTGTGTGTGTTGTGTGTGTGTGTGTGTGTGTGTGTGTGTGTGTTGTGTGTGTGTGTGTGTGTGTGTGTGTGTGTGTGTGTGTGTGTGTGTGTGTGTGTGTGTGTGTGTGTGTGTGTGTTGTGTTCCTCAGATAATGAAGACTCCATAATGGATGGTTATTATGTATTTATTTATAGGGGACAACGAACATTAATCAACATCAATATTACAGTAATGCAACATCCATGTAAATGTACCTGGGTTAGCCAAATGCTAATTAGCAGCTCAGGACAATTAAACAGTCACAATACACATACTCACTAAAACAATACAAAATACAAACACATCCAATAATATATCGTTCTAACGACGACAACAACACTATCATCCACTGTCGTCTTCCATATGAGGAATCACGGATAATTCACTTGTGCGGGTTTGAGCCATGTTTTCAGTTTAAATGTAAAAATACATTCAACAGTGTGCAGCTTCTCTAGTCCAATGGGCATTGCATTCCAGTAAAGGGACAACACTGCCCCTGGTTACTGCCCTGGTTACTGCCCTGGTTACTGCCCTGGTTACTGCCCTGGTTTCTGCCCTGGTTACTGCCCTGGTTACTGCCCCTGGATACTGCCCTGGTTACTGCCCTGGTTACTGCCCCTGGCTACTGCCCTGGTTACTGCCCCTGGATACTGCCCCTGGATACTGCCCCTGGATACTGCCCTGGTTACTGCCCTGGTTACTGCCCTGGATACTGCCCTGGTTACTGCCCTGGTTACTGCCCTGGTTACTGCCCCTGGATACTGCCCCTGGATACTGCCCTGGTTACTGCCCTGGTTACTGCCCCTGGTTACTGCCCCTGGATACTGCCCTGGTTACTGCCCTGGTTACTGCCCCTGGATACTGCCCTGGTTACTGCCCTGGTTACTGCCCTGGTTACTGCCCCTGGATACTGCCCTGGTTACTGCCCTGGTTACTGCCCTGGTTACTACCCTGGTTACTGCCTTGGTTACTGCCCCTGGTTACTGCCCTGGTTACTGCCATGGTTACTGCCCCTGGCTACTGCCCTGGTTACTGCCCTGGTTACTGCCCCTGGATACTGCCCTGGTTACTGCCCTGGTTACTGCCCCTGGATATTGCCCTGGTTACTGCCCCTGGCTACTGCCCTGGTTACTGCCCTGGATACTGCCCCTGGATACTGCCCTGGTTACTGCCCTGGTTACTGCCCTGGATACTGCCCTGGATACTGCCCTGGTTACTGCCCCTGGATACTGCCCTGGTTACTGCCCAATTACTGCCCTGGATACTGCCCTGGTTACTGCCCTGGTTACTGCCCTGGTTACTGCCCTGGTTACTGCCCTGGATACTGCCCTGGATACTGCCCTGGTTACTGCCCTGGTTACTGCCCTGGATACTGCCCTGGTTACTGCCCTGGTTACTGCCCTGGATACTGCCCTGGTTACTGCCCTGGTTACTGCCCCTGGTTACTGCCCTGGTTACTGCCCCTGGTTACTGCCCTGGTTACTGCCCCTGGAGGTGCTTTATGGGTGGAGGGGCCAAGGCCATGCAGGATCTTAAAGACTTGTATCTGCATAAAACTTATTAAAGCTATCCAGACTAACTAAATTATGTTTGTAAATGATATGACAATGGTGGTAACTGTTTGGTTTATTATAATAAAAAAAAATCTTCAGTGTTTTGTTTTGTAGAGTGAATTCAATTGGTTTCAGAATAGATATCTCCTGCTTGTGACCAGCATGTGAGGTAATATCTCCGATGTGAGAAGATCCCAGCGTGCAGGAGGCAGGGCCTCCAGAGGAAGGAACGGTCTGATCAACCTAAAGTTGGATAATCCAAAACTTTAACTGTGTTTATTAACCACCTTCTTCACATGTTTCTTAAAATGTCAAGTTGGAGTCCAAAATGACACCAAGATAGCTGTAACTCAGTTGGTAGGGCATGGTGTTTGCAACGCCAGGGTTGTGGGTTCGATTCCCACGGGGGGCCAGTACAAAAAAATATATATATATGTATGAAATGAAATGTATGCATTCACTACTGTAAGTCGCTCTGGATGAGAGCGTCTGCTAAATGACTGACATGTAAATGTAATACCTGAAGTTAGACACAGCGTTCAGATTCTCCTCCATTAACCAGAACAGCTGGTTGTGAAGAATCAATGGATTTCTTAGAGAAGTACATAAATACAGGTAATAATTAGTCATCAATTTAAAACGTGTATCAGAGCTGTATCGTCTGCACAACTAGTTGTCCATACCTACACTACCTCAATAAGAGCTCTATCGTCTGCATGTTAACTTGTTAACAACTAGTTGTCTATTTTGTACATAAAGGACTGTATCGTCTGCATACATCTGCATGTTAACTTGTGGGCGAGCAAGTGGGAGATCACTGTGGTCTTGGTTGAAAATCTTTCAGTCAGTTTCCTGACAGAGTCAACAACAACAACAACAACAATAATAATACAATGTTAAACGGTGGTGGATATGAAATGGGAACCTTGAATTAGAATCCCATTGAACCTTTAATTATCACACGGTGAATTCACCAATGTGTAAGTCGCTCTGGATAAGAGCGTCTGCTAAATGACGTAAACATAAACGTAATTCGGGATGTTTTCAGCTCCTCTCCCTGTCAGTTTGTTGAGCTTTTCCCAAATCACCATTTCCTTTTTGCTTCATTGATCACTCTAAAAAAAATAACTCTTGCTTTTTCGCTTTTTTAAAAATATATATTCCTTTCCACCTTATTTCTCAGTGATGTAAATATACATCTGATCAGCAGAAAGAGGGGAAGGGGTCAGTCACACTGCACGGCTGAAATTGTAATGAGAATACAAAATAGTATAAATGAATTATGAAGGAATGTGAAAAGAAGGGAGATTTAAATGAGAGTTGATATACATGCAGAGAGTCTGCTCTATATATTGTAGTAGTTCAGTGGTCGGGCAACAGCAGTGATGGCTGAACTGGGCCATCTGTGGTGGGATAACTGTGCCCTCGTGTGGCCAGACCAGTAACCTACAGATATCCCAGTCTCTCTCTGTGCCCTCGTGTGGTCAGACCAGTAACCTACAGATATCCCAGTCTCTCTCTGTGCCCTCGTGTGGTCAGACCAGTAACCTACAGATATCCCAGTCTCTCTCTGTGTCCTCGTGTGGTCAGACCAGTAACCTACAGATATCCCAGTCTCTCTCTGTGCCCTCGTGTGGTCAGACCAGTAACCTACAGATATCCCAGTCTCTCTCTGTGTCCTCGTGTGGTCAGACCAGTAACCTACAGATATCCCAGTCTCTCTCTGTGCCCTCGTGTGGTCAGACCAGTAACCTACAGATATCCCAGTCTCTCTCTGTGCCCTCGTGTGGTCAGACCAGTAACCTACAGATATCCCAGTCTCTCTCTGTGTCCTCGTGTGGTCAGACCAGTAACCTACAGATATCCCAGTCTCTCGCTGTGTCCTCGTGTGGTCAGACCAGTAACCTACAGATATCCCAGTCTCTCTCTGTGTCCTCGTGTGGTCAGACCAGTAACCTACAGATATCCCAGTCTCTCTCTGTGCCCTCGTGTGGTCAGACCAGTAACCTACAGATATCCCAGTCTCTCTCTGTGCCCTCGTGTGGTCAGACCAGTAACCTACAGATATCCCAGTCTCTCTCTGTGCCCTCGTGTGGTCAGACCAGTAACCTACAGATATCCCAGTCTCTCTCTGTGCCCTCGTGTGGTCAGACCAGTAACCTACAGATATCCCAGTCTCTCTCTGTGTCCTCGTGTGGCCAGACCAGTAACCTACAGATATCCCAGTCTCTCTCTGTGTCCTCGTGTGGTCAGACCAGTAACCTACAGATATCCCAGTCTCTCTCTGTGCCCTCGTGTGGTCAGACCAGTAACCTACAGATATCCCAGTCTCTCTCTCTCCAGTGGAATAATCCTGCTGTTATCAACTCTAGATAACCCTGTGATGGGGAATAGAACACTGTGATGGGGAATGGAACCCTGTGATGGGGAATGGAACCCTGTGATGGGGAATGGAACCCTGTGATGGGGAATGGAACCCTGTGGTGGGGAATGGAACCCTGTTGTGGGGAATGGAACCCTGTTGTGGGGAATGGAACCCTGTAACGGGGAATGGAACCCTGTGACGGGGAATGGAACCTTGCGACGGGGAATGGAACCCTGCGACGGGGAATGGAACTCTGTGACGGGGAATGGAACCCTGTTGTGGGGAATGGAACCCTGTGATGGGGAACGGAACACTGTGATGGGGAACGGAACACTGTGATGGGAAATGGAACCCTGTGACGGGGAATGGAACCCTGTGACGGGGAATGGAACCCTGCGACGGGGAATGGAACCCTGTGATGGGGAATAGAACCCTGCGATGGGGAATGGAACCCTGCGATGGGGAATGGAACCCTGCGATGGGGAATGGAATATAACAACTACAGATAGGGAATGGAACCCTGTGATTTGGAATAGAGCCCTGGGATGGGAATGGAACCCTGGGATGGGGAATGGAACCCTGGGATAGGGAATGGAACCCTGTGATAGGAAAAGGAACCCTGCGATGGGAAATGGAACCCTGCGATGGGGAATGGAACCCTGTGATGGGAAATGGAACCCTGCGATGGGGAATAGAACCCTGCATTGGGGAATGGAACCCTGCGATGGGGAATGGAACCCTGTGATGGGAAATGGAACCCTGCGATGGGGAATAGAACCCTGCGATGGGGAATGGAACCCTGCGATGGGGAATGGAACCCTGTGATGGGGAATAGAACCCTGCGATGGGGAATGGAACCCTGTGATGGGGAATAGAACCCTGCGATGGCGAATGGAACCCTGTGATGGGGAATGGAACCCTGCGATGGGGAATAGAACCCTGCGATGGGGAATGGAACCCTGCGATGGGGAATGGAACCCTGTGATTTGGAATAGAGCCCTGTGATTTGGAATGGAACCCTGGGATGGGAATGGAACCCTGTGATGGGGAATAGAACCCTGTGATGGGGAATGGAACCCTGTGATGGGGATCGGAACCCTGCGATGGGGAATAGAACCCTGTGATGAGGAATAGAACCCTGTGATGAGGAATAGAACCCTGCGATGGGGAATAGAACCCTGTGATGGGGAATGGAACCCTGCGATGGGGAACGGAACCCTGCGATGGGGAACGGAACCCTGCGATGGGGAACGGAACCCTGCGATGGGGAACGGAACCCTGCGATGGGGAATAGAACCCTGCGATGGGGAATAGAACCCTGCGATGGGGAATAGAACCCTGCGATGGGGAACGGAACCCTGCGATGGGGAACGGAATATTACAACTAAAACACATCAGTGTTATTTTGAAGGAGTAGAACTCTAAGGACCTGAACCACAGCCTTCATGGTTATTAACCCCCGAGAGTTGATTGACAAATGGAAGTATGAAAGTAGTTCCGTGTCCTACTCAAAAAAAGGGCTTAACTATGTGAAAGTATATACAGCTTTCTATATATACAGTTGGAATCAGAAGTTTACATGCACTTAGGTTGGAGTCATTAATTAAAAACTCGTTTTTCAACCACTCCACAAATTTCTTGTTAACAAACTATAGTTTTGGCAAGTCGGTTAGGACATCTACTTTGTGCACGACACAAGTAATTTTTCCAACAATTGTTTACAGACAGATTATTTCACTTATAATTCACTGTATCACAATTCCAGTGGGTCAGAAGTTTACATACACTAAGTTGACTGTGCCTTTAAACAGCTTGGAAAATGATGTCATGGCTTTAGCTTGGGGGGGTAACAGGCCAAGACATTAACAATACCCTGGCCTGGTGGAGGGGGGAGGGGGAGGGGGAGGAGCAAAGGGCAGACAAACTGGTGATAGATAATGATACCCCAGGGTTAGTTCTGGTCATAGATAATGATACCCCAGGGTTAGTTCTGGTGATAGATAATGATACCCCAGGGTTAGTTCTGGTGATAGATAATGTTACCCCAGGGTTAGTTCTGGTGATAGATAATGATACCCCAGGGTTAGTTCTGGTGATAGATAATGATACCCCAGGGTTAGTTCTGGTGATAGATAATGATACCCCAGGGTTAGTTCTGGTGATAGATAATGATATCCCAGGGTTAGTTCTGGTCATAGATAATGATACCCCAGGGTTAGTTCTGGTGATAGATAATGATACCCCAGGGTTAGTTCTGGTGATAGATAATGTTACCCCAGGGTTAGTTCTGGTGATAGATAATGTTACCCCAGGGTTAGTTCTGGTGATAGATAATGATACCCCAGGGTTCGTTCTGGTGATAGATAATGTTACCCCAGGGTTAGTTCTGGTGATAGATAATGATACCCCAGGGTTAGTTCTGGTGATAGATAATGTTACCCCAGGGTTAGTTCTGGTGATAGATAATGTTACCCCAGGGTTAGTTCTGGTGATAGATTATGATACCCCAGGGTTAGTTCTGGTGATAGATAATGTTACCCCAGGGTTAGTTCTGGTGATAGATAATGTTACCCCAGGGTTAGTTCTGGTGATAGATAATGATACCCCAGGGTTAGTTCTGGTGATAGATAATGATACCCCAGGGTTAGTTCTGGTGATAGATAATGTTACCCCAGGGTTAGTTCTGGTGATAGATAATGTTACCCCAGGGTTAGTTCTGGTGATAGATAATGATACCCCAGGGTTAGTTCTGGTGATAGATAATGATACCCCAGGGTTAGTTCTGGTGATAGATAATGTTACCCCAGGGTTAGTTCTGGTGATAGATAATGATACCCCAGGGTTAGTTCTGGTGATAGATAATGTTACCCCAGGGTTAGTTCTGGTGATAGATAATGATACCCCAGGGTTAGTTCTGGTGATAGATAATGATACCCCAGGGTTAGTTCTGGTGATAGATAATGTTACCCCAGGGTTAGTTCTGGTGATAGATAATGATAGATAATGATATCCCAGGGTTAGTTCTGGTGATAGATAATGTTACCCCAGGGTTAGTTCTGGTGATAGATAATGATACCCCAGGGTTAGTTCTGGTGATAGATAATGATACCCCAGGGTTAGTTCTGGTGATAGATAATGATACCCCAGGGTTCGTTCTGGTGATAGATAATGATAGATAATGATACCCCAGGGTTCGTTCTGGTGATAGATAATGATACCCCAGGGTTAGTTCTGGTGATAGATAATGATACCCCAGGGTTCGTTCTGGTGATAGATAATGATAGATAATGATACCCCAGGGTTCGTTCTGGTGATAGATAATGATACCCCAGGGTTCGTTCTGGTGATAGATGTGTGCCCATCTCCTCTGTTCAGTCCTGGGAGGTTTCCATGCTAAATGTATGTGCATATTTATTTCACAGCAAGTCGTATTAGGATTTCAGACCCATCCAGGCAGTGAACATGAAAGGGGAGAGCATCATGCTGCAGCGGGTTTAACCCCTCAGAGGCCTGGGGGTCCCAGGGCCACAGTAATGAGGACAGTTAAGGGCTTTGTGTAGTACTACTAGCTAGTACTACTAGTTCAATACTACTAGCTAGTACTACCAGTCCAGTACTACTAGTCCAGTACTACTAGCTAGTACTACTAGTCCAATACTACTAGTCCAGTACTACTAGTCCAGTACAACTAGTCCAGTACAACTAGTCCAATACTACTAGCTAGTACTACTTGTCCAGTACTACTAGTCCAGTACTACCAGTCCAGTACTACTAGCTAGTACTACTAGTCCAATACTACTAGCTAGTACTACTAGTCCAGTACTACTAGTCCAATACTACCAGCTAGTACTACTAGTCCAGTACTACCAGTCCAGTACTACTAGTCCAGTACTACTAGTCCAATACTACTAGCTAGTACTACTAGTCCAGTACTACTAGTCCAGTACTACTAGTCCAGTACTACTAGCTAGTACTACTAGTCCAGTACTACTAGTCCAGTACTACTAGTCCAGTACTACTAGCTAGTACTACTAGTCCAATACTACCAGTCCAGTACTACTAGTCCAGTACTACTAGTCCAATACTACTAGCTAGTACTACCAGTCCAGTACTACTAGTCCAGTACTACTAGCTAGTACTACCAGTCCAGTACTACTAGTCCAGTACTACTAGTCCAATACTACTAGCTAGTACTACTAGTCCAGTACTACTAGTCCAATACTACTAGCTAGTACTACTAGTCCAGTACTACTAGCTAGTACTACTAGTCCAGTACTACTAGTCCAATACTACTAGCTAGTACTACTAGTCCAGTACTACTAGTCCAATACTACTAGCTAGTACTACTAGTCCAGTACTACTAGTCCAGTACTACTAGTCCAATACTACTAGCTAGTACTACTAGTCCAGTACTACTAGTCCAGTACTACTAGTCCAATACTACTAGTCCAGTACTACTAGCCCAGTACTACTAGTCCAATACTACTAGTCCAGTACTACTAGTCCAGTACTACTAGTCCAGTACTAACGGTCCAGTACTACTAGTCCAATACTACTAGTCCAGTACTACTAGTCCAGTACTACTAGTCCAATACTACTAGTCCAGTACTACTAGTCCAATACTACTAGCTAGTACTACTAGTCCAGTACTACTAGTCCAGTACTACTAGTCCAATACTACTAGTCCAGTACTACCAGTCCAGTACTACTAGTCCAATACTACCAGTCCAGTACTACTAGTCCAATACTACTAGTCCAGTACTACTAGTCCAGTACTACTAGTCCAATACTACTAGTCCAGTACTACCAGTCCAGTACTACTAGTCCAGTACTACTAGTCCAATACTACTAGTCCAGTACTACTAGTCCAGTACTACTAGTCCAATACTACTAGCTAGTACTACTAGTCCAGTACTACTAGTCCTCTCTACCACAGAGATCTCTCTCATCACTTCACCTCTGTCAAACACTATCACAGACTGACTGTCCTCTGCAATAACACTGATAATGGGATAATCCGAGCACTAGAGGGTGTAATGATGCTGATGAACAGACACTACCATAATCCTACCACTAGAGGGTGTAATGATGCTGATGAACAGACACTACCATAATCCTACCACTAGAGGGTGTAATGATGATCAGTCACTACCATAATCCTACCACTAGAGGGTGTAATGATGCTGATGAACAGACACTACCATAATCCTACCACTAGAGGGTGTAATGATACTGATGATGAAGACACTACCATAATCCTACCACTAGAGGGTGTAATGATGCTGATGATGAAGACACTACCATAATCCTACCACTAGAGGGTGTAATGATGCTGATGAACAGACACTACCATAATCCTACCACTAGAGGGTGTAATGATGAACAGACACTACCATAATCCTACCACTAGAGGGTGTAATGATGCTGATGAACAGACACTACCATAATCCTACCACTAGAGGGTGTAATGATACTGATGATGAAGACACTACCATAATCCTACCACTAGAGGGTGTAATGCTGCTGATGATGAAGACACTACCATAATCCTACCACTAGAGGGTGTAATGATGCTGATGATGAAGACACTACCATAATCCTACCACTAGAGGGTGTAATGATACTGATGATGAAGACACTACCATAATCCTACCACTAGAGGGTGTAATGATGCTGATGATGAAGACACTACCATAATCCTACCACTAGAGGGTGTAATGATGAACAGACACTACCATAATCCTACCACTAGAGGGTGTAATGATGCTGATGAACAGACACTACCATAATCCTACCACTAGAGGGTGTAATGATACTGAACAGACACTACCATAATCCTACCACTAGAGGGTGTAATGATGAACACACTACCATAATCCTACCACTAGAGGGTGTAATGATGCTGATGAACAGACACTACCATAATCCTACCACTAGAGGGTGTAATGATGCTGATGAACAGACACTACCATAATCCTACCACTAGAGGGTGTAATGATGAACACACTACCATAATCCTACCACTAGAGGGTGTAATGATACTGATGAACAGACACTACCATAATCCTACCACTAGAGGGTGTAATGATGAACAGACACTACCATAATCCTACCACTAGAGGGTGTAATGATACTGATCAGACACTACCATAATCCTACCACTAGAGGGTGTAATGATACTGATGAACAGACACTACCATAATCCCACCACTAGAGGGTGTAATGATACTGATGAACAGACACTACCATAATCCTACCACTAGAGGGTGTAATGATGCTGATGAACAGACACTACCATAATCCTACCACTAGAGGGTGTAATGATGATGAACAGACACTACCATAATCCTACCACTAGAGGGTGTAATGATGCTGATGAACAGACACTACCATAATCCTACCACTAGAGGGTGTAATGATACTGAACAGACACTACCATAATCCTACCACTAGAGGGTGTAATGATGCTGATGAACAGACACTACCATAATCCTACCACTAGAGGGTGTAATGATGCTGATGAACAGACACTACCATAATCCTACCACTAGAGGGTGTAATGATACTGATGAACAGACACTACCATAATCCCACCACTAGAGGGTGTAATGATACTGAACAGACACTACCATAATCCTACCACTAGAGGGTGTAATGATACTGATGATGAAGAAACTACCATAATCCTACCACTAGAGGGTGTAATGATACTGATGATCAGACACTACCATAATCCTACCACTAGAGGGTGTAATGATACTGATGATGAAGACACTACCATAATCCTACCACTAGAGGGTGTAATGATGATGAACAGACACTACCATAATCCTACCACTAGAGGGTGTAATGATGCTGATGAACAGACACTACCATAATCCTACCACTAGAGGGTGTAATGATGCTGATGAACAGACACTACCATAATCCTACCACTAGAGGGTGTAATGATGCTGATGATGAAGACACTACCATAATCCTACCACTAGAGGGTGTAATGATGATCAGTCACTACCATAATCCTACCACTAGAGGGTGTAATGATACTGATGATGAAGACACTACCATAATCCTACCACTAGAGGGTGTAATGATACTGATGAACAGACACTACCATAATCCTACCACTAGAGGGTGTAATGATGATGAAGACACTACCATAATCCTACCACTAGAGGGTGTAATGATGCTGATGAACAGACACTACCATAATCCTACCACTAGAGGGTGTAATGATGATCAGTCACTACCATAATCCTACCACTAGAGTGTGTAATGATACTGATGAACAGACACTACCATAATCCTACCACTAGAGGGTGTAATGATGATCAGTCACTACCATAATCCTACCACTAGAGTGTGTAATGATACTGATGAACAGACACTACCATAATCCTACCACTAGAGGGTGTAATGATGATCAGTCACTACCATAATCCTACCACTAGAGGGTGTAATGATGCTGATGAACAGACACTACCATAATCCTACCACTAGAGGGTGTAATGATACTGAACAGACACTACCATAATCCTACCACTAGAGGGTGTAATGATGCTGATGAACAGACACTACCGTAATCCTACCACTAGAGGGTGTAATGATACTGATGAACAGACACTACCATAATCCTACCACTAGAGGGTGTAATGATGATCAGTCACTACCATAATCCTACCACTAGAGGGTGTAATGATGAACAGACACTACCATAATCCCACCACTAGAGGGAGGAATGATGATGTCCAGCAGCATCAGAGATTAGTGTTGTATTATTCTGATCAGTCCAGCAGGGCTGTCCTCTCTAGTGGAATAAGATCTTTCCTCTCTAGTGGAATAAGATCTGTCCTCTCTAGTGGAATAAGGTCCGTCCTCTAGTGGATTAATGTCTGTCCTCTCTAGTGGAATAAGGTCTGTCCTCTCTAGTGGATTAAGGTCTGTCCTCTCTAGTGGAATAAGGTCTGTCCTCTAGTGGGATAAGGTCTGTCCTCTAGTGGAATAAGGTCTGTCCTCTCTAGTGTAATAAGGTCTGTCCTCTCAGATTGTTGGCCTGGGGTAGGATCAGATAGGGTTAAAGTAGTGGAATAAGGTCTGTCCTCTCTAGTGGAATAAGGTATATCCTCTCTAGTGGAATAAGGTCCGTCCACTAGTGGAATAAGGTCTGTCCTCTCTAGTGGAATAAGGTCTGTCTTCTCAGGTCGTTGGCCTGGGGTAGGATCAGATAGGGTTAAAGTAGTGGAATAAGGTCTGTCCTCTTTAGTGGAATAAGGTCTGTCCTCTTTAGTGGAATAAGGTCTGTCCTCTCTAGTGGATTAAGGTCTGTCCTCTAGTGGAATAAGGGCTGTCCTCTCTTGTGGAATAAGGTCTGTCCTCTAGTGGAATAAGGTCCGTCCTCTAGTGGAATAAGGTCCGTCCTCTCTAGTGGAATAAGGTCCGTCCTCTAGTGGAATAAGGTCTGTCCGCTCTAGTGGAATAAGGTCTGTCCTCTCTAGTGGAATAAGGTCTGTCCTCTCTAGTGGAATAAGGTCTGTCCTCTCTAGTGGAATAAGGTCTGTCCTCTCAGGTCGTTGGCCTGGGGTAGGATCAGATAGGGTTAAAGTAGTGGAATAAGGTCTGTCCTCTAGTGGAATAAGGTCTGTCCTCTAGTGGAATAAGGTCTGTCCACTAGTGGAATAAGGTCCGTCCACTAGTGGAATAAGGTCTGTCCTCTCTAGTGGAATAAGGTCTGTCCTCTCAGGTCGTTGGCCTGGGGTAGGATCAGATAGGGTTAAAGTAGTGGAATAAGGTCTGTCCTCTATTGAAATACGGTATGTCCTCTCAGGTCGTTGGCCTGGGGTAGGATCAGATAGGGTTAAAGTAGTGGAATAAGGTCTGTCCTCTATTGAAATACGGTATGTCCTCTCAGGTCGTTGGCCTGGGGTAGGATCAGATAGGGTTAAAGTAGTGGAATAAGGTCTGTCCTCTATTGAAATACGGTATGTCCTCTCAGGTCGATGGCCTGGGGTAGGATCAGATAGGGTTAAAGTAGTGGAATAAGGTCTGTCCTCTATTGAAATACGGTATGTCCTCTCAGGTCGATGGCCTGGGGTAGGATCAGATAGGGTTAAAGTAGTGGAATAAGGTGGTGGGTTTTAATGAGGGTTAGTTGGTACCATCACGGCCACCTAATCATCCCCAGCTTCCAATTGGCTCATTCATTCCCCTCCTCCTCTCCCCTGTAACTATTCCCCAGGTCGTTGCTGTAAACGAGAACGTGTTCTCAGTCAACTTACCTGGTAAAATAAGGGTTAATTAAACCATTTAAATATATATTCTATTTTTTCCCGTTTCCCCCTTTGTCCTTCACAACGTTGAATGGATTTATACTATAGTTCAGTTGGTGGCGGTAATGCAGCATATTGGATGCCAACCGCCGTTAAAGTCCACCGAAGAAGAAGAACTTCCTGCTTGTTCTGCTCTGAGAGGAAGAGACGAAGCTGGACTCAAAACCTGTCTTCTCCAGTAGGGGGCGTTTTGTATGGAGATCAATGAGAGAGTGTCGAATTTGGTTAACAAAAAAAAAAAATGTAATGGATTATTTGCTACGTGTGGCTCGTTTAACCGAATAGACGTTTCGTAATGATTAGGTTGCTACGCGCGTATTGATAGAAGTAGGACACGTGACATCCCGGTAACTTTGAGTTAAAAAAAAAAAAAAACACTTGATATGGAAGTTGTGTCTGCTCGTCACTAGTTACCACAGCCACTAAGTCACCGGTCAAGATAATGGATCGTATGACGTCTACTTCCCAAGCGGTCCCACGAGCCTCGCAATGAATCGCATCTGGGTTTAGAAACGGATCTAAAAAAATAATGCAAAGGTCTGGGGGTTACAAAACACTGTGAAGCGCAAAGCCTTATTTTTATTTGCTAAACAATACAGATTTTTTTATACAATTTATTTTAAGAGACACTCAATTTCTGCTGATTCCAACTTCTGGAAGTCCCATGGCTATGCCCGCTCCGCTGGGGTCATTACAATGAGAAATACCTGTGGTGGTAATATTCTACACTCGGACTGTGACCCATTTTACATTTTAGTCATTTTAGCAGACGCTCTTATCCAGAGCGACTTACAGTAGTGAATGCATACATTTCATACATTTTTTTTTTTCTTCTTCTCGTACTGGTCCCCCCGTGGGAATCGAACCCACAACCCTGGTGTTTCAAACACCATGCTCTACCAACTGAGCCACACGGGACTGTAGACCCCACTTGGTTACTTTATTTATCTTGTGATTCCGTTACAACGACATTTTCCTCTTTACTGTAAACTTCTAAGGGGTACAACACCAAACATGAGAAGGATGAGTTGCTTGAAGTCTGTAGAGAAACGTATACTTCATTGGTTATCTAAAGTTCCCAATTCGTTATTATTGATAGGAGGGGACTTTAACATTACTATAGATAATTCATCTGATAGATGGCCAGGTAAGCCAGCCAATCAGAATTTGGGTTCAATACTTTTTTTTATGGAAAAGTTTGATCTTACTGATATATGGAGAGGGAGGTTTCCGGGCAACAGATCATTCGCTTGGAGTAACAAAACACGTTCCAGACGTAGTAACGACTACAGGATATTAGCCTTACTACTTGCACAAATAATTAAAGAAGTCCTGGATGCAATCATTGATGAAACACAGTCTGGCTTTATGAGGAACAGACATACTTCTAACAATATCAGACTAGTACTAGACTTGACTACTCAGACCTGATAACAGAGGATAGCTGCGTATTATTTTTATTGACTACTCAGACCTGATAACAGAGGATAGCTGCGTATTATTTGTATTGACTACTCAGACCTGATAACAGAGGATAGCTGCGTATTATTTGTATTGACTACTCAGACCTGATAACAGAGGATAGCTGCGTATTATTTGTATTGACTACTCAGACCTGATAACAGAGGATAGCTGCGTATTATTTGTATTGACTACTCAGACCTGATAACAGAGGATAGCTGCGTATTATTTGTATTGACTACTCAGACCTGATAACAGAGGATAGCTGCGTATTATTTGTATTGACTACTCAGACCTGATAACAGAGGATAGCTGCGTATTATTTGTATTGACTACTCAGACCTGATAACAGAGGATAGCTGCGTATTATTTGTATTGACTACTCAGACCTGATAACAGAGGATAGCTGCGTATTATTTGTATTGACTACTCAGACCTGATAACAGAGGATAGCTGCGTATTATTTTTGTAAAGCATTTGACACAGTGGAGCATCACTTCCTCTTCCACTCCCTTGAGAAATTTGGCTTTGGGTATTTTTTTTCTGTAAGGCTATAAAAACTCTCTATACGAATGATAACAGCTCTATCAAACTGAAACATGACACCTCACCTAGATTTCAGTTAAAGAATAGGAATTAGACAAGGTTGTCCTATCTCATTTGTATCTGTTTTTAATTAAATCACCCAACTTCTTACAAATGATTTTAAATAGTCCAGTACGAGGTATTTCCATAGCTGGTAAAGAAATTATTATAAGCTGACGATACTACACTTTCTCTGAAAGACACTAGTCAGATTACCGTTTCGTTCCATGTGATATTGTCATTTATTATGTCTTAACATTAATACATGTGAACTCAACAGCTGTCAAAGATTGTGTGACATGTTGTGGTATTCCAGTGAAAGAAGAACTTAGATATTTATCCATTACAAAGGATCAGAAGTCTAGAGGTTTACTACATTTTAACCATCTTATTATGAACACCCAGAAGAAGCTAAATCAACGGCCACAGAGGGACTTATCTTTTAAAAGGTAGAGTCCTAATAACCAAGGCTGAGAGCATCTCTAGACTAACATACGGCCCCTCTATCTTTTATATCTCGACGGGTAAAATAAGCAAGGAGATAGACCAGATGTTTTTGAACTTTCTGTGTAGAAACCGTGACCCGTTACGCTAGGAAAACTGTTGTAATGAAGACATGTGTCACGTTCCTCGTATTCTCCCTCATCGGAAGATATGTCGAAATCACTCGATGACCAATACGCAGCAGGTTGACTGTTCCACATCATATTTATTTTAGATGGAAACGACAAAACAAAATAAACACGCAGAGGAGAAAGGTGACAGTTTCACAGGTGAAACGAAACACAGTGCAAAATTACAATTACCCACAAAAATCAAACACAAACACACCCCACTATATGGGACTCTCAATCAAAGGCAGATAGACAACACCTGCCTTCAACTGAGAGTCCCAACCCCAATTAACCAAACAGACATACACTCACTAAACTCCACATAGAAATACCTAACCTAGAACCTACCCCAACACTCACAACCCCACTATACCATAACCAAACATAACTGCCACGTCCTGACCAAATATAATACAAAAAAACCTAAGTATATGGTCAGGACGTGACAACATGAGTATGGTGGGCTGGATTTTCTGGACTTTACACTACCTTAATACTTAATAATACTTTCTGAGATCCGTTGGATTAAAATAATTCCTAAGAAGACCCACTTCGATGTGGAACTGTATTCCTCATCACGTCTTCTCTACTTTCGTTTGGCATTAACTTTATGCTGGTTTTGTAAAATTATAATATTATCAAAGTTCTAGTGAAGCTCTCTGTTTTTTCATCAGCATGTCATGGTCCTTCATTTATAAAACACAGATTTTATATATGGAAGAATCGGGACATATTGTATAAAAAAACACTTGTTTTGTTTTTTAGAATATTAGTTCGGAAATAATATCCTATTGGTAAATGCAGAGGGTCTTTTTCTTCATTAGAAGAAATTCTTATCACTTTGCAAGATCCCCCGTATCACCTAAAAATGTTGCAATTGTTTTAGATGCCATTCCCTCAGGTGTTGCTGTATTACTCAGGAACCTGACCCTGTTGAGACCCTCAGAACCTAAGATCAGAAGGAAAGATTCGTTTTTCTTTTGGTCCATTCAACAACAATAGAGCTGTAGGAGCCTTGTTTCAACAGGATGTTGTATCTACTATACCTCATGTCATGTTGCTTCATTCAACAACAATAGAGCTGTAGGAGCCTTGTTTCAACAGGATGTTGTATCTACTATACCTCATGTCATGTTGGTCCATTCAACAGCAATAGAGCTGTAGGAGCCTTGTTTCAACAGGATGTTGTATCTACTATACCTCATGTCATGTTGGTCCATTCAAAAACAATAGAGCTGTAGGAGCCTTGTTTCAACAGGATGTTGTATCTACTATACCTCATGTCATGTTGGTCCATTCAATAACAATAGAGCTGTAGGAGCCTTGTTTCAACAGGATGTTGTATCTACTATACCTCATGTCATGTTGGTCCATTCAACAACAATAGAGCTGTAGGAGCCTTGTTTCAACAGGATGTTGTATCTACTATACCTCATGTCATGTTGGTCCATTCAACAACAATAGAGCTGTAGGAGCCTTGTTTCAACAGGATGTTGTATCTACTATACCTCATGTCATGTTGGTCCATTCAACAACAATAGAGCTGTAGGAGCCTTGTTTCAACAGGATGTTGTATCTACTATACCTCATGTCATGTTGGTCCATTCAACAACAATAGAGCTGTAGGAGCCTTGTTTCAACAGGATGTTGTATCTACTATACCTCATGTCATGTTGGTCCATTCAACAACAATAGAGCTGTAGGAGCCTTGTTTCAACAGGATGTTGTATCTACTATACCTCATGCCATGTTGGTCCATTCAACAACAATAGAGCTGTAGGAGCCTTGTTTCAACAGGATGTTGTATCTACTATACCTCATGTCATGTTGGTCCATTCAACAACAATAGAGCTGTAGGAGCCTTGTTTCAACAGGATGTTGTATCTACTATACCTCATGTCATGTTGGTCCATTCAACAACAATAGAGCTGTAGGAGCCTTGTTTCAACAGGATGTTGTATCTACTATACCTCATGTCATGTTGGTCCATTCAACAACAATAGAGCTGTAGGAGCCTTGTTTCAACAGGATGTTGTATCTACGATACCTCATGTCATGTTGGTCCATTCAACAACAATAGAGCTGTAGGAGCCTTATTTCAACAGGATGTTGTATCTACTATACCTCATGTCATGTTGGTCCATTCAACAACAATAGAGCTGTAGGAGCCTTGTTTCAACAGGATGTTGTATCTACTATACCTCATGTCATGTTGGTCCATTCAACAACAATAGAGCTGTAGGAGCCTTGTTTCAACAGGATGTTGTATCTACTATACCTAATTTCATGTTGGGCCATTCAACAACAATAGAGCTGTAGGAGTCTTGTTTCAACAGGATGTTGCCTTGTTTCAACAGGATGTTGTATCTACCTTATATCAGGCCTTATTGAAACGGATTTATTGATAATATCTGTTGGAAACAAAGTTTGGATGTTGCCACACACATGCCTACTTGTTAACAAAATTTTGGAAGTTTCTTTTAAAATTATTCTTAAATATTTTAAACCTCTGACATCTAGACGTTCCGCTAGCGGAACACCGCTCCAATATCCAATGATAGGGCGTGGCGCGAAATACAAACTCCTCGAAAATCCGAAAACTTCAATTTTTCAAACATATGACTATTTTACAGCATTTTAAAGACAAGACTCTCCTTTATCTAACCACACTGTCCGATTTCAAAAAGGCTTTACAACGAAAGCAAAACATTAGATTATGTCAGGAGAGTACCCAGACAGAAATAATCAGACACCCATTTTTCAAGCTAGCATATAATGTCACAAAAAACAAAACCACAGCTAAATGCAGCACTAACCTTTGATGATCTTCATCAGATGACAACCCTAGGACATTATGTTATACAATACATGCATGTTTTGTTCAATCAAGTTCATATTTATATCAAAAACCAGCTTTTTACATTAGCATGTGACGTTCAGAACTAGCATTCCCACCGAACACTTCCGGTGAATTTACTAAATTACTCACGATAAACGTTCACAAAAAACACAACAATTATTTTAAGAATTATAGATACAGAACTCCTTTATGCACTCGCTATGTCCGATTTTAAAATAGCTTTTCGGTGAAAGCACATTTTGCAATATTCTGAGTAGATAGCTCGCCATCACGGGCTAGCTATTTTGACACCCACCAAGTTTGGTACTCATCAAACTCTGATTTACTATAAGAAAAATTGGATTACCTTTGCTGTTCTTCGTCAGAATGCACTCCCAGGACTTCTACTTCAACAACAAATGTTGGTTTGGTTCCAAATAATCCATAGTTATATCCAAATAGCGGCGTTTTGTTAGTGCGTTCAAGACACTATCCGAAGGGTAACGAAGGGTGACGCGCGGACGCGTATCGTGACAAAAAATGTCAAAATATTCCATTACCGTACTTCGAAGCATGTCAAACGCTGTTTAAAATCAATTTTTATGCGATTTTTCTCGTAAAATAGCGATAATATTCCGACCGGGAGTCGTTGTTTTCGTTCAAAGACTGATAATCTAAAATGGACTCTTCACGCGCACGCGCGCACTCGTCTCATTGTTCTCAGATCGACCACTATCCAAATGCGCTACTGTTTTTCAGCCATGGGCTGCAAAGTCATCATTCAACGTTCTGGCGCCTTCTGAGAGCCTATGGGAGCCTTAGAAAATGTCACGTTACAGCAGAGATCCTTTGTTTTGGATAGAGATAACAAAGAAGGCCAAGAAATGGTCAGACAGGGTACTTCCTGTACAGAATCTTCTCAGGTTTTGTCCTGCCATTTGAGTTCTGTTATTCAAACAGTTTTAGAAACTTTGGAGTGTTTTCTATCCAAAGCTACTAATTATATGCATATTGTAGTTTCTGGGCAGGAGTAATAACCAGATTAAATCGGGTACGTTTTTTATCCGGCCGTGAAAATACTGCCCCCTATCCATAACAAGTTAACAAAATTTTGGAAGTTTCTTTTAAAATTATTCATAAATATTTTAACCTGCCAACAACCATATTATGAAGAAGTTTAAATAAAAACATAAACTCAAATTGTACCTTTTGTAATGACCACCCAGAAACAGTGTTGCATTGTATTCATGTAATAAAACTGTGGCAAGACATCAGTAGATTTATAATTTAACACATTTATGAAGATTTTACACTATTATGGAGAGATGTACTGCTTGGATTCTTTACCTACGATACAAATAAGTTGAAACAATTAATTTCATTATTCTTTTGGCCATATTCACAAATGTAAATTTACAAACAAAACACCACATTTTCTTACATTACAAAAAAAAAAATGCTACTTTATTTTAAGACAATTAAATACAACATAAAAGCTGTTAGAATGATAAATGTGTATATGCCCCTTTAAGGTCCTTGTGTCATGTGATAATTGTACCCCCCCCCCCCCCCCCAGCCCAATTGCCCTTTGCATATTCTTTATATATGCTTGTGTTCCCCCATGTACTTTTTGTATTGATTTGTTGTTTATAATAATAATAATACAAAAAATGTAATAAATAAAAAATCTGAAAAAGATATAACGCTCAGGTCTGTCTTTTTCAGACCGGCATTTCTATAGACAACCCCCGTCTATATTTCGGGTCCTGAGTCAACGTGGGACAGTACGTTTGTGTCATGCCGAATTTGTTGTGAAGTGTTTGTGTTTTTAATGTCTGTAGTTGTATTTTGACATATTGGACAGTAACTATTAGTACTTATCATGATGCCGGGGGAGAATCATTCCAGAATCGCTTCAGAAGCAACTACCGGAGTCTGTAGAAACTGCACTGTACTTCACCAGGTGAGATGAGAAACGCTCTGGCTACTGTTTGTTGTGTACTTGTTTCAAACGTGGATAAAAGATTAGTTAGCTAATATTTCACCAAACTATACTGACGGACAATCCATCCTCTCTCATTGTAGAACCTAAAGGAATATGTGGCAGCTCTCCTGGTTTTGAAACAGAAAAGTATTGACTCCGAGTAAGTAACTAATGTTATTAGACTTGTGTGATGAGATGATACTGTACAGGTCGCTAAAACACAGCTAGCTACACACATACATACATACTGAGGATGGGGGGTATTCAATCAAACAGCTAACTAACTACATACATACTCAGGATGGGGGGGTATTCAATCAAACAGCTAACTACATACTCAGGATGGGGGGTATTCAATCAAACAGCTAACTACATACTCAGGATGGGGGGTATTCAATCAAACAGCTAACTACATACTCAGGATGGGGGGTATTCAATCTAACAGCTAACTACATACTCTCGGATGGGGGGTATTCAATCAAACAGCTAACTACATACTCAGGATGGGGGGTATTCAATCAAACAGCTAACTACATACTCTGGATGGGGGGTATTCAATCAAACGGCTAACTACATACTCTGGATGGGGGTATTCAATCTAACAGCTAACTACATACTCTGGATGGGGGTATTCAATCAAACGGCTAACTACATACTCTGGATGGGGGGTATTCAATCAAACAGCTAACTACATACTCAGGATGGGGGGGTATTCAATCTAACAGCTAACTACATACTCTGGATGGGGGTATTCAATCAAACGGCTAACTACATACTCTGGATGGGGGGTATTCAATCAAACAGCTAACTACATACTCAGGATGGGGGGGTATTCAATCTAACAGCTAACTACATACTCAGGATGGGGGGGTATTCAATCAAACAGCTAACTAACTACATACTCTGGATGGGGGGTATTCAATCAAACAGCTAACTACATACTCAGGATGGGGGGGTATTCAATCTAACAGCTAACTACATACTCAGGATGGGGGGGTATTCAATCAAACAGCTAACTAACTACATACTCTGGATGGGGGGTATTCAATCAAACAGCTAACTACATACTCAGGATGGGGGTATTCAATCAATTCCAGTTCCATTCCCGTTCTCAATAAACATCAGTGTGGAAACGGTACCAGACACGACGGTAAAGCTACATGCTACACATCCCACAGAGCAGTGGAAACGGTATTAATCAAACATGCTAACTACATCATCTCAGGATGGAGGGGTATCAATCGGTAACAGCTACATGCTACACATCTCACGAGATGGAGTGGTATTCAATCAAACAGGTAACTACAGACATACTCAGGATGAAAGGGCTATCAATGCTACACATCTCACAGCAGCAGTGGAAACGGTACCAGACACGACGGTAAAGCTACATGCTACACATCCCACAGAGCAGTGGAAATGGTAAAGCTACATGCTACACATCTCACAGAGCAGTGGAAACGGTACCAGACATGACGGTAAAGCTACATGCTACACATCTCACAGCAGCAGTGGAAACGGTACAGACACGACGGTAAAGCACATGCTACACATCCCACAGAGCAGTGGAAACGGTAAAGCTACATGCTACACATCTCACAGAGCAGTGGAAACGGTACCAGACATGACGGTAAAGCTACATGCTACACATCTCACAGCAGCAGTGGAAACGGTACCAGACACGACGGTAAAGCTACATGCTACACATCTCACAGCAGCAGTGGAAACGGTACCAGACACGACGGTAAAGCTACATGCTACACATCTCACAGCAGCAGTGGAAACGGTACCAGACATGACGGTAAAGCTACATGCTACACATCTCACAGCAGCAGTGGAAACGGTACCAGACATGACGGTAAAGCTACATGCTACACATCTCACAGCAGCAGTGGAAACGGTACCAGACATGACGGTAAAGCTACATGCTACACATCTCACAGAGCAGTGGAAACGGTACCAGACATGACGGTAAAGCTACATGCTACACATCTCACAGCAGCAGTGGAAACGGTACCAGACATGACGGTAAAGCTACATGCTACACATCTCACAGAGCAGTGGAAACGGTAAAGCTACATGCTACACATCTCACGGCATGCAGGGGTAAATGCTACACATCTCACAGAGCAGTGGAAACGGTAAAGCTACATGCTACACATCTCACAGAGCAGTGGAAACGGTACCAGACATGACGGTAAAGCTACATGCTACACATCTCACAGAGCAGTGGAAACGGTACCAGACATGACGGTAAAGCTACATGCTACACATCTCACAGCAGCAGTGGAAACGGTAAAGCTACATGCTACACATCTCACAGAGCAGTGGAAACGGTACCAGACATGACTGTAAAGCTACATGCTACACATCTCACAGCAGCAGTGGAACGGTACCAGACACGACGGTAAAGCTACATGCTACACATCTCACAGAGCAGTGGAAACGGTACCAGACATGACGGTAAAGCTACATGCTACACATCTCACAGCAGCAGTGGAAACGGTAAAGCTACATGCTACACATCTCACAGCAGCAGTGGAAACGGTACCAGACATGACGGTAAAGCTACATGCTACACATCTCACAGAGCAGTGGAAACGGTACCAGACATGACGGTAAAGCTACATGCTACACATCTCACAGCAGCAGTGGAAACGGTACCAGACACGACGGTAAAGCTACATGCTACACATCTCACAGCAGCAGTGGAAACGGTACCAGACACGACGGTAAAGCTACATGCTACACATCTCACAGCAGCAGTGGAAACGGTACCAGACACGACGGTAAAGCTACATGCTACACATCTCACAGAGCAGTGGAAACGGTACCAGACATGACGGTAAAGCTACATGCTACACATCTCACAGCAGCAGTGGAAACGGTACCAGACACGACGGTAAAGCTACATGCTACACATCTCACAGAGCAGTGGAAACGGTACCAGACACGACGGTAAAGCTACATGCTACACATCTCACAGCAGCAGTGGAAACGGTACCAGACACGACGGTAAAGCTACATGCTACACATCTCACAGCAGCAGTGGAAACGGTACCAGACACGACGGTAAAGCTACATGCTACACATCTCACAGCAGCAGTGGAAACGGTACCAGACACGACGGTAAAGCTACATGCTACACATCTCACAGAGCAGTGGAAACGGTACCAGACATGACGGTAAGCACAGCTACATGCTACACATCTCACAGCAGCAGTGGAAACGGTACCAGACATGACGGTAAAGCTACATGCTACACATCTCACAGAGCAGTGGAAACGGTACCAGACACGACGGTAAAGCTACATGCTACACATCTCACAGCAGCAGTGGGAACGGTACCAGACACGACGGTAAAGCTACATGCTACACATCTCACAGCAGCAGTGGAAACGGTACCAGACACGACGGTAAAGCTACATGCTACACATCTCACAGCAGCAGTGGAAACGGTACCAGACACGACGGTAAAGCTACATGCTACACATCTCACAGCAGCAGTGGAAACGGTACCAGACACGACGGTAAAGCTACATGCTACATGCTACACATCTCACAGCAGCAGTGGAAACGGTACCAGACACGACGGTAAAGCTACATGCTACACATCTCACAGCAGCAGTGGAAACGGTACCAGACACGACGGTAAAGCTACATGCTACACATCTCACAGCAGCAGTGGAAACGGTAAAGCTACATGCTACATGCTACACATCTCCCAGCAGCAGTGGAAACGGTACCAGACACGACGGTAAAGCTACATGCTACACATCTCACAGCAGCAGTGGAAACGGTAAAGCTACATGCTACACATCTCCCAGCAGCAGCAGCGGTGTTGTCATTGACCCGGTGGCTGGTTTGACTGAATATGACCCCTAGATTCTTATCGAGACTCATCTGCTGTAGCTAGCTGTGGTTTGGAAACTGAAAATGACCATGTTAAACATATATCTAGCTCGGCCTGCCATGTTTAATGTAACAGGTGGAGTGAATGACTTGTATGTTTTAGAAACAGTAGACTACTAATGTAATCTGTTTTAACTGTCTTTCAGTCACCGGCTGAGTGAATATCAAGGGAAGTGTGAAGATATCCTTTCAAAAGTCCATTCACTCTCTCCCCTTATTAGGCCTCAGCCTCTTCAGTCTCTCTCCCCTTATTAGGCCTCAGCCATTCACTCTCTCCCCTTATTAGGCCTCAGCCTCTTCAGTCTCTCTCCCCTTATTAGGCCTCAGCCTCTTCAGTCTCTCTCCCCTTATTAGGCCTCAGCCTCTTCAGTCTCTCTCCCCTTATTAGGCCTCAGCCTCTTCAGTCTCTCTCCCCTTATTAGGCCTCAGCCATTCACTCTCTCCCCTTATTAGGCCTCAGCCATTCACTCTCTCCCCTTATTAGGCCTCAGCCATTCACTCTCTCCCCTTATTAGGCCTCAGCCATTCACTCTCTCCCCTTATTAGGCCTCAGCCATTCACTCTCTCCCCTTATTAGGCCTCAGCCATTCACTCTCTCCCCTTATTAGGCCTCAGCCATTCACTCTCTCCCCTTATTAGGCCTCAGCCATTCACTCTCTCCCCTTATTAGGCCTCAGCCATTCACTCTCTCCCCTTATTAGGCCTCAGCCATTCACTCTCTCCCCTTATTAGGCCTCAGCCATTCACTCTCTCCCCTTATTAGGCCTCAGCCATTCATGCTCTTCAGTCATTAATTAGGCCTCAGCCATTCATGCTCTTCAGTCATTAATTAGGTCTCAGCCATTCATGCTCTTCAGTCATTAATTAGGTCTCAGCCATTCATGCTCTTCAGTCATTAATTAGGTCTCAGCCATTCATGCTCTTCAGTCTCTCTTCAGTCGTTAATTAGGTTTCAGCGCCTCCCTTGGAATGAACAGAAAACTGTCCTGATTGGCTGTCTCTGGTGGTGATGACCACTCCCCCCCCTCCAACTCCACTCCCCCCCCCCCCCTCCGACTCCACCCCCCCCCCCCCCCTCCGACTCCACCCCCCCCCCCCCCCTCCGACTCCACCCCCCCCCCCCCTCCGACTCCACTCCCCCTCCGACTCCACCCCCCCCACTAGTGTTACACCATCATAACATGACCGTTAGAGTTCTATGGGAGTGACTGTGGGAGTGACTATTAGAATTCTATGGGAGTGACTATTAGAATTCTATGGGAGTGACCGTTAGAATTCTATGGGAGTGACTGTTAGAATTCTGTGACCTACCTGCCACCCCCATTGGCCCAACAGCCTTATCCACAAGGCTACCTGTCCCCCCCAACAGCCTTATCCACAAGGCTACCTGTCCCCCCCAACAGCCTTATCCACAAGGCTACCTGTCCCCCCCCAACAGCCTTATCCACAAGGCTACCTGTCCCCCCCAACAGCCTTATCCACAAGGCTACCTGTCCCCCCCAACAGCCTTATCCGCAAGGCTACCTGTCCCCCCCAACAGCCTTATCCACAAGGCTACCTGTCCCCCCATCAGCCTTATCCACAAGGCTACCTGTCCCCCCCAACAGCCTTATCCACAAGGCTACCTGTCCCCCCCAACAGCCTTATCCACAAGGCTACCTGCCCCCCCAACAGCCTTATCCACAAGGCTACCTGCCACCCCCATTGCATTACTGTCAGTGTTAGAAGTGGTCCTCTAGCTCAGTGGACAGAGCATAGCTCTTGCAATGCTAGGATGGTGTGTTCGATTCCCAGGAGCACCCGTACCTAAAATGTATGAATGCTTTGGATAAAAGCTTAATTCAGTATTATGAAGTGTTTTTTTTTCTTGACGGTTTGTTTACAGCTTCAGAGATCCCAGAGGTATGACTCCATCAGTTCTCTAGGTCCTCTTTACTAAATGCTCTTCTTCTATGTCTTTTTGTAAGTATTTGTCTTGGAAACGCGTAAATGGTTGTCAACATAAAGTTGTTGATTTTATTTCTGTCACACGACGTCGTTTCCAGGGAGACCGGTAAGCTGCGTAAACTTCTTGATGATCTGCAGTTGAAAGTAGCTTCTCTGGAAAAGCAACATGCAGAGAACGAAGCCATGCGGGCAGAGCTGGAGGCGAAGCAGGTAAGAGATGTGAAATGATCCATTCTACTCGTCATGACACTGTTTTGTCCCGGGGAGAGCTCTGACAGAGTCGGGTCCCGGGGAGAGCTCTGACAGAGTCGGGTCCCGGGGAGAGCTCTGACAGAGTCGGGTCCCGGGGGGAGCTCTGACAGAGTCGGGTCCCGGGGGGAGCTCTGACAGAGTCGGGTCCCGGGGGGAGCTCTGACAGAGTCGGGTCCCGGGGGGAGCTCTGACAGAGTCGGGTCCCGGGGGGAGCTCTGACAGAGTCGGGTCCCGGGGGGAGCTCTGACAGAGTCGGGTCCCGGGGGGAGCTCTGACAGAGTCGGGTCCCGGGGGGAGCTCTGACAGAGTCGGGTCCCGGGGGGAGCTCTGACAGAGTCGGGTCCCGGGGGGAGCTCTGACAGAGTCGGGTCCCGGGGGGAGCTCTGACAGAGTCGGGTCCCGGGGGGAGCTCTGACAGAGTCGGGTCCCGGGGGGAGCTCTGACAGAGTCGGGTCCCGGGGGGAGCTCTGACAGAGTCGGGTCCCGGGGGGAGCTCTGACAGAGTCGGGTCCCGGGGGGAGCTCTGACAGAGTCGGGTCCCGGGGGGAGCTCTGACAGAGTCGGGTCCCGGGGGGAGCTCTGACAGAGTCGGGTCCCGGGGAGAGCTCTAACAGAGTTGTGTTTCTGTCCTATAGAGCGCTGAGAAGTTGTCCCAGCAGCTTTTTGAGGAAGTGGAGAGACTGAAGGAGCAGAACAACAACACAGAGACTCTGTAAGACTCATCAAGAACATTTACAGCATATTTCGTTTGGTTCTTGTTCCCGCTGACATCTCTCTCCTCTCTCTCTCTCTTCTCTCTCCTCTCTCTTCTCTCTCCCTCTCTCCTCTCTTCTCTCTCCTCTCTTCTCTCTTTTCTCTCTCTCTCTCTCTCTCTCTCTCTGTCTTTGTCTCTTCTCTCTCTCTCTCTCTCTCTGTTCTCCAGAAAGAAGAGACTTGAGGACCAGCTGAAGATGGTAACAGGTATTATCTCTGGTTATAATTCTACTTCCTGTAAAAACCCCCTCAACCACTGATATTACCCACATTGTAATAGTCTACTACTGTCTGAGGTATGTAACTCGGTCTTTCCTGTGGACCTGTTTATGACGAAGAGACGACAGAGAAGCAGTGTCTGGATAATGTCCAGTTGAGACGGGAGAAGACGGCGCTGGAGAACGACCTGCTGAAAACGCAGGTAACAGTATTAATCTAACAGGGGAAACAATAAAAATCCTCCTCGTTCTAGCAGTCATCCAATGTTTGTCTGCGTCGGTTTCAACCCGCTGAACTAAAACCATTTCAAGTATCGGGGCGTGAAAACGTTTTTTTTAGTACGGCGATGATTTGACGTGTGTTTATCTTCTCAGATGTCGTTGAAGACGTGTCAGAAGGTAGCAGAGGAAGTGCAGCGGTTAAAGGAGGACGACGCCAGGACATCCGTTCTGTAAGGTTTCAACCAGCGCTAATACCATTCATCCACTTATTGTTTTAAGTGTTGGCGTTCTCATGCTTCTACCTTTTTTCCACCAACAGGAAACACAACTTGGAAAAACAACTTGGACAGTTTCAAGGTTTTTCTATCACTATTATTCTTCTAGTCTGCGGGAACATAATTTACGTGGCCCTAAAAAAAAAAAATCTATAATTCCTATTGTGATCTGTCGCGCAGCCTGACCTGCCTTTTTTCTGATTGGCGATGTGCCTGGGTTGCTCTGTTTCTTTAGATTTTAAACGCAAACAAGAGCGGGACATTACCGGGCTGAAAACGGAGAAGATTCTGCTGGAGAAAAACCTTCTACACCTTCAGGTTTGTATATGTCTCCCTACTTCCACTCGCGCTACAACCAGCACTGCTGCTGCTGATGCAATGAAGGAGTCTGAACAGTTTTTTTTTCCGATAAGCTTACGGTTGTTGCGTGAGGTAGTAATAATTGGTGCGTGAGGTAGTAATAATTGGTGCGTGAGGTAGTAATAATTGGTGCGTGAGGTAGTAATAATTGGTGCGTGAGGTAGTAATAATTGGTGCGTGAGGTAGTAATAATTGGTGCGTGAGGTAGTAATAATTGGTGCGTGAGGTAGTAATAATTGGTGCGTGAGGTAGTAATAATTGGTGCGTGAGGTAGTAATAATTGGTGCGTGAGGTAGTAATAATTGGTGCGTGAGGTAGTAATAATTGGTGCGTGAGGTAGTAATAATTGGTGCGTGAGGTAGTAATAATTGGTGCGTGAGGTTGTAATAATTGGTGCGTGAGGTAGTAATAATGGTGCGTGAGGTAGTAATAATGGTGCGTGAGGTAGTAATAATTGGTATTGGGCATAGCCAATATGCAGTGATAATGTATTGGGCCTACTGAGCATAGCCAATATGCAGTGATAATGTATTGGGACTACTGAGCATAGCCAATATGCAGTGATAATGTATTGGGCCTACTGAGCATAGACAATATGCAGTGATAATGTATTGATAATGTATTGGGCCTACTGAGCATAGCCAATATGCAGTGATAATGTATTGGACCTACTGAGCATAGACAATATGCAGTGTTAATGTATTGGACCTACTGAGCATAGCCAATATGCAGTGATAATGTATTGGACCTACTGAGCATAGCCAATATGCAGTGATAATGTATTGGGCCTACTGAGCATAGCCAATATGCAGTGATAATGTATTGGGCCTACTGAGCATAGCCAATATGCAGTGATAATGTATTGGGCCTACTGAGCATAGACAATATGCAGTGATAATGTATTGGGCCTATAGCCTACTGAGCATAGCCAATATGCAGTGATAATGTATTGGGCCTATAGCCTACTGAGCATAGCCAATATGCAGTGATAATGTATTGGGCCTACTGAGCATAGCCAATATGCAGTGATAATGTATTGGGCCTACTGAGCATAGCCAATATGCAGTGATAATGTATTGGACCTATAGCCTACTGAGCATAGCCAATATGCAGTGATACTGTATTGGGCCTACTGAGCATAGCCAATATGCAGTGATAATGTATTGGACCTATAGCCTACTGAGCATAGCCAATATGCAGTGATAATGTATTGGGCCTACTGAGCATAGCCAATATGCAGTGATAATGTATTGGACCTACTGAGCATAGCCAATATGCAGTGATAATGTATTGGACCTATAGCCTACTGAGCATAGCCAATATGCAGTGATAATGTATTGGGCCTACTGAGCATAGCCAATATGCAGTGATAATGGATTGGTCCTACTGAGCATAGCCAATATGCAGTGATAATGTATTGGGCCTACTGAGCATAGCCAATATGCAGTGATAATGTATTGGGCCTATAGCCTACTGAGCATAGCCAATATGTAATGATAATGTATTGGGCCTACTGAGCATAGCCAATATGTAATGATAATGTATTGGGCCTACTGAGCATAGCCAATATGCAGTGATAATGTATTGGGCCTACTGAGCATAGCCAATATGCAGTGATAATGTATTGGGCCTACTGAGCATAGCCAATATGCAGTGATAATGTATTGGGCCTACTGAGCATAGCCAATATGCAGTGATAATGTATTGGGCCTACTGAGCATAGACAATATGCAGTGATAATGTATTGGACCTACTGAGCATAGCCAATATGCAGTGATAATGTATTGGGCCTACTGAGCATAGCCAATATGCAGTGATAATGTATTGGGCCTATAGCCTACTGAGCATAGACAATATGCAGTGATAATGTATTGGGCCTATAGCCTACTGAGCATAGACAATATGCAGTGATAATGTATTGGGCCTACTGAGCATAGCCAATATGCAGTGATAATGTATTGGGCCTACTGAGCATAGCCAATATGCAGTGATAATGTATTGGGCCTACTGAGCATAGCCAATATGCAGTGATAATGTATTGGGCCTACTGAGCATAGCCAATATGCAGTGATAATGTATTGGGACTACTGAGCATAGACAATATGCAGTGATAATGTATTGGGACTACTGAGCATAGACAATATGCAGTGATAATGTATTGGTCCTACTGAGCATAGCCAATATGCAGTGATAATGGATTGGGCCTACTGAACATAGCCAATATGCAGTGATAATGTATTGGGCCTACTGAGCATAGCCAATATGCAGTGATAATGTATTGGACCTACTGAGCATAGACAATATGCAGTGATAATGTATTGGGACTACTGAGCATAGCCAATATGCAGTGATAATGTATTGGGCCTACTGAGCATAGCCAATATGCAGTGATAATGTATTGGGCCTACTGAGCATAGCCAATATGCAGTGATAATGGATTGGGCCTACTGAGCATAGCCAATATGCAGTGATAATGGATTGGGCCTACTGAGCATAGCCAATATGCAGTGATAATGTATTGGGCCTACTGAGCATAGCCAATATGCAGTGATAATGTATTGGACCTATAGCCTACTGAGCATAGCCAATATGCAGTGATAATGTATTGGACTACTGAGCATAGCCAATATGCAGTGATAATGTATTGGACCTATAGCCTACTGAGCATAGCCAATATGCAGTGATAATGTATTGGACCTATAGCCTACTGAGCATAGCCAATATGCAGTGATAATGTATTGGACCTACTGAGCATAGCCAATATGCAGTGATAATGTATTGGACCTACTGAGCATAGCCAATATGCAGTGATAATGTATTGGACCTACTGAGCATAGCCAATATGCAGTGATAATGTATTGGGCCTACTGAGCATAGCCAATATGCAGTGATAATGTATTGGGCCTACTGAGCATAGCCAATATGCAGTGATAATGTATTGGACCTACTGAGCATAGCCAATATGCAGTGATAATGTATTGGACCTACTGAGCATAGCCAATATGCAGTGATAATGTATTGGGACTACTGAGCATAGCCAATATGCAGTGATAATGTATTGGACCTATAGCCTACTGAGCATAGCCAATATGCAGTGATAATGTATTGGGCCTACTGAGCATAGCCAATATGCAGTGATACTGTATTGGGCCTACTGAGCATAGCCAATATGCAGTGATAATGTATTGGACCTATAGCCTACTGAGCATAGCCAATATGCAGTGATAATGTATTGGGCCTACTGAGCATAGCCAATATGCAGTGATAATGTATTGGACCTACTGAGCATAGCCAATATGCAGTGATAATGTATTGGACCTATAGCCTACTGAGCATAGCCAATATGCAGTGTTAATGTATTGGGCCTACTGAGCATAGCCAATATGCAGTGATAATGGATTGGTCCTACTGAGCATAGCCAATATGCAGTGATAATGTATTGGGCCTACTGAGCATAGCCAATATGCAGTGATAATGTATTGGGCCTATAGCCTACTGAGCATAGCCAATATGTAATGATAATGTATTGGGCCTACTGAGCATAGCCAATATGTAATGATAATGTATTGGGCCTACTGAGCATAGCCAATATGCAGTGATAATGTATTGGGCCTACTGAGCATAGCCAATATGCAGTGATAATGTATTGGGCCTACTGAGCATAGCCAATATGCAGTGATAATGTATTGGGCCTACTGAGCATAGCCAATATGCAGTGATAATGTATTGGGCCTACTGAGCATAGACAATATGCAGTGATAATGTATTGGACCTACTGAGCATAGCCAATATGCAGTGATAATGTATTGGGCCTACTGAGCATAGCCAATATGCAGTGATAATGTATTGGGCCTATAGCCTACTGAGCATAGACAATATGCAGTGATAATGTATTGGGCCTATAGCCTACTGAGCATAGACAATATGCAGTGATAATGTATTGGGCCTACTGAGCATAGCCAATATGCAGTGATAATGTATTGGGCCTACTGAGCATAGCCAATATGCAGTGATAATGTATTGGGCCTACTGAGCATAGCCAATATGCAGTGATAATGTATTGGGCCTACTGAGCATAGCCAATATGCAGTGATAATGTATTGGGACTACTGAGCATAGACAATATGCAGTGATAATGTATTGGGACTACTGAGCATAGACAATATGCAGTGATAATGTATTGGGACTACTGAGCATAGCCAATATGCAGTGATAATGGATTGGGCCTACTGAGCATAGCCAATATGCAGTGATAATGTATTGGGCCTACTGAGCATAGCCAATATGCAGTGATAATGGATTGGGCCTACTGAGCATAGCCAATATGCAGTGATAATGGATTGGGCCTACTGAGCATAGCCAATATGCAGTGATAATGGATTGGGCCTACTGAGCATAGCCAATATGCAGTGATAATGTATTGGACTACTGAGCATAGCCAATATGCAGTGATAATGTATTGGACCTATAGCCTACTGAGCATAGCCAATATGCAGTGATAATGTATTGGACCTATAGCCTACTGAGCATAGCCAATATGCAGTGATAATGTATTGGACCTACTGAGCATAGCCAATATGCAGTGATAATGTATTGGACCTACTGAGCATAGCCAATATGCAGTGATAATGTATTGGACCTACTGAGCATAGCCAATATGCAGTGATAATGTATTGGGCCTACTGAGCATAGCCAATATGCAGTGATAATGTATTGGGCCTACTGAGCATAGCCAATATGCAGTGATAATGTATTGGACCTACTGAGCATAGCCAATATGCAGTGATAATGTATTGGGACTACTGAGCATAGCCAATATGCAGTGATAATGTATTGGACCTATAGCCTACTGAGCATAGCCAATATGCAGTGATAATGTATTGGGCCTACTGAGCATAGCCAATATGCAGTGATAATGTATTGGACCTACTGAGCATAGCCAATATGCAGTGATAATGTATTGGGCCTATAGCCTACTGAGCATAGCCAATATGCAGTGATAATGTATTGGGCCTACTGAGCATAGCCAATATGCAGTGATAATGTATTGGGCCTACTGAGCATAGCCAATATGCAGTGATAATGTATTGGGCCTACTGAGCATAGCCAATATGCAGTGATAATGTATTGGGACTACTGAGCATAGACAATATGCAGTGATAATGTATTGGGCCTATAGCCTACTGAGCATAGCCAATATGCAGTGATAATGTATTGGACCTATAGCCTACTGAGCATAGCCAATATGCAGTGATAATGTATTGGGCCTACTGAGCATAGACAATATGCAGTGATAATGTATTGGGCCTACTGAGCATAGCCAATATGCAGTGATAATGTATTGGGACTACTGAGCATAGCCAATATGCAGTGATAATGTATTGGACCTATAGCCTACTGAGCATAGCCAATATGCAGTGATAATGTATTGGGACTACTGAGCATAGCCAATATGCAGTGATAATGTATTGGACTACTGAGCATAGCCAATATGCAGTGATAATGTATTGGGACTACTGAGCATAGCCAATATGCAGTGATAATGTATTGGACCTACAGCCTACTGAGCATAGCCAATATGCAGTGATAATGTATTGGGCCTACTGAGCATAGCCAATATGCAGTGATAATGTATTGGACCTACTGAGCATAGCCAATATGCAGTGATAATGTATTGGGACTACTGAGCATAGCCAATATGCAGTGATAATGTATTGGGCCTACTGAGCATAGACAATATGCAGTGATAATGTATTGGGCCTATAGCCTACTGAGCATAGCCAATATGCAGTGATAATGTATTGGGCCTACTGAGCATAGCCAATATGCAGTGATAATGTAT
>NW_027675421.1:505000-532500 GCF_965601325.2 Salmo salar
CATTTTTCAAACATATGACTATTTGCCACCATTTTAAAGACAAGACTCTCCTTTATCTAACCACACTGTCCGATTTCAAAAAGGCTTTACAGCGAAAGCAAAACATTAGATTATGTCAGCAGAGTACCCAGCCAGAAATAATCAGACACCCATTTTTCAAGCTAGCATATAATGTCACAAAAAACAAAACCACAGCTAAATGCAGCACTAACCTTTGATGATCTTCATCAGATGACAACCCTAGGACATTATGTTATACAATACATGCATGTTTTGTTCAATCAAGTTCATATTTATATCAAAAACCAGCTTTTTACATTAGCATGTGACGTTCAGAACTAGCATTCCCACCGAACACTTCCGGTGAATTTACTAAATTACTCACGATAAACGTTAACAAAAAACATAACAATTATTTTAAGAATTATAGATACAGAACTCCTTTATGCACTCGCTATGTCCGATTTTAAAATAGCTTTTCGGTGAAAGCACATTTTGCAATATTCTGAGTAGATAGCCCGGCCATCATGGCTAGCTATTTTGACCCCCACCAAGTTTGACCCTCACCAAACTCCGATTTACTATTAGAAAAGTTTGATTACCTTTGCTGTTCTTCGTCAGAATGCACTCCCAGGACTTCTACTTCAATAACAAATGTTGGTTTGGTTCAAAATAATCCATAGGTATATCCAAATAGTGGCGTTTTGTTCGTGCGTTCAAGACACTATCCAAGGGTGATGAAGGGTTACGCGCCCGACGCGTTTCGTGACAAAAAATGTCTAAATATTCCATTACCGTACTTCGAAGCATGTCAACCGCTGTTTAAAATACATTTTTATGCTATTTTTCTCGTAAAAAAGCGATAATATTCCGACCGGGAGTCGTTGTTTACGTTCAAAGACGAAAGAATAAAAACATGGGGTCGTCTCGTGCACGCGCCTCAGTCTCATAGTACTCTGACCGACCACTATCCAAACGCGCGAATGTTTTTCAGCCAGGGCCTGCAAAGCCACGATTCAGCTTTTTGCCGCCTTCTGAGAGCCTATGGGAGCCGTAGGAAGTGTCACGTAACAGCAGAGATCCCTTGTATTGGATAGAGATGATCAAGAAGGCCAAGAAATGGTCAGACAGGGCACTTCCTGTATGGAATCTTCTCAGGTTTTGGCCTGCCATATGAGTTCTGTTATACTCACAGACACCATTCAAACAGTTTTAGAAACTTTGGAGTGTTTTCTATCCAAAGCTAATAATTATATGCATATTCTAGTTTCTGGGCAGGAGTAATAATCAGATTAAATCGGGTACGTTTTTTATCCGGCCGTGAAAATACTGCCCCCTATCCATAACAGGTTAATAATACCCCACACTAGTACCTTTGTGGCGGCAGGTCGCCTAGTGTTTACATCGTTGGGCCAGTAACCCAAAGGTTGCTAAATTGAATCCCTAGGCTGACAAGGTACAAATCTGTCGTTCTGCCCCCTGAACAAGGCAGTTAACCCACTGTTCCCCGGTAGGCCGTCATTGTAAATAAGAATTAGTTCTTAACTGACATTCCTGGTTAAATGTAGTGCCTACAGTCGTCATGGTGTTGATACGGTGGGGTGTAGTACCTAGTCGTCACGGTGTTGATACGGTGGGGGGTAGTGCCTACAGTCGTCACGGTGGGGTGTAGTGCCTAGTCGTCACGGTGTTGATACGGTGGGGTGTAGTGCCTAGTCGTCACGGTGTTGATACGGTGGGGTGTAGTACCTACAGTCGTCACGGTGTTGATACGGTGGGGTGTAGTACCTACAGTCGTCACGGTGTTGATACGGTGGGGTGTAGTGCCAAGTCGTCACGGTGTTGATACGGTGGGGGGTAGTGCCTACAGTCGTCACGGTGTTGATACGGTGGGGTGTAGTGCCTAGTCGTCACGGTGTTGATACGGTGGGGTGTAGTGCCTAGTCGTCACGGTGTTGATACGGTGGGGTGTAGTACCTACAGTCGTCACGGTGTTGATACGGTGGGGTGTAGTACCTACAGTCGTCACGGTGTTGATACGGTGGGGTGTAGTGCCTAGTCGTCATGGTGTTGATACGGTGGGGTGTAGTACCTACAGTCGTCATGGTGTTGATACGGTGGGGTGTAGTGCCTAGTCGTCACGGTGTTGATACGGTGGGGTGTAGTACCTAGTTGTCACGGTGTTGATACGGTGGGGTGTAGTACCTACAGTCGTCATGGTGTTGATACGGTGGGGTGTAGTACCTAGTTGTCACGGTGTTGATACGGTGGGGTGTAGTACCTACAGTCGTCACGGTGTTGATACGGCGGGGTGTAGTACCTAGTTGTCACGGTGTTGATACGGTGGGGTGTAGTACCTACAGTCGTCACGGTGTTGATACGGTGGGGTGTAGTACCTACAGTCGTCACGGTGTTGATACGGTGGGGTGTAGTACCTAGTCGTCACGGTGTTGATACGGTGGGGTGTAGTACCTAGTCGTCACGGTGTTGATACGGTGGGGTGTAGTGCCTAGTCGTCACGGTGTTGATACGGTGGGGTGTAGTACCTAGTCGTCACGGTGTTGATACGGTGGGGTGTAGTACCTACAGTCGTCACGGTGTTGATACGGTGGGGTGTAGTACCTACAGTCGTCACGGTGTTGATACGGTGGGGTGTAGTACCTAGTCGTCACGGTGTTGATACGGTGGGGTGTAGTGCCTAGTCGTCACGGTGTTGATACGGTGGTGTGTTTTACAGAGAAGGTCCAGAGGCTGCTGGAGGATCTGTGGGTGTGTGTAGCTCCTCCCTCATCACACCTCCCTGGTATGTATTCAGGACGCATTGTGATGATGTCATATGATTTAATGGACCTCCCCTTGTTACAACAGACCAGAACATCATTATATCTCTCTCTGTCTCTCTGTCTGTCTCTCTCTCTCTGTCTCTCTCTCTCTGTCTGTCTCTCTCTGTCTGTCTCTCTCTCTGTCTCGCTCTCTCTCTCTGTCTCGCTCTCTCTCTCTGTCTCGCTCTCTCTCTCTGTCTCGCTCTCTCTCTCTGTCGCGCTCTCTCTCTCTGTCGCGCTCTCTCTCTCTGTCGCGCTCTCTGTCTCTGTCGCGCTCTCTGTCTCTGTCGCGCTCTCTGTCTCTGTCGCGCTCTCTGTCTCTGTCGCGCTCTCTGTCTCTGTCGCGCTCTGTCTCTGTCGCGCTCTCTGTCTCTGTCGCGCTCTCTGTCTCTCTCTCTGTCTCTCTCTCTCTCTATGTCTCTCTCTGTCTCTCACTCACAGCCAGGAGAAAACAGCAGTTAAAGGAGCACCTACAGGACAGCAGCATAGTTGAACCCGACGGACCTAATGGTGACCCGCCAGGCCCCGGACCCAGCAGGAACAGTGACCCGCCAGGCCCCGGACCCAGCAGGAACGGTGACCCGCCAGGCCACGGACCCAGCAGGAACGGTGACCCGCCAGGCCACGGACCCAGCAGGAACGGTGACCCGCCAGGCCACGGACCCAGCAGGAACGGTGACCCGCCAGGCCACGGACCCAGCAGGAACGGTGACCCGCCAGGCCACGGACCCAGCAGGAACGGTGACCCGCCAGGCCACGGACCCAGCAGGAACGGTGACCCGCCAGGCCACGGACCCAGCAGGAACAGTGACCCGCCAGGCCACGGACCCAGCAGGAACATTGACCCGCCAGGCCACGGACCCAGCAGGAACATTGACCCGCCAGGCCACGGACCCAGCAGGAACGGTGACCCGCCAGGCCACGGACCCAGCAGGAACAGTGACCCGCCAGGCCACGGACCCAGCAGGAACGGTGACCCGCCAGGCCACGGACCCAGCAGGAACGGTGACCCGCCAGGCCATAAACATAGTAGATCAGTTGAGGAGATCCTGGACTGGTTCAAGCCGCTGCCTCCTGTCCTCTCCCCCTTAGCCTGCTCCTCAGCTCAGGAGAGGTTGGATGATGTCTTGGAGTCAGGAGAGACCAGATCTCCTCTAGAGAACAGAAACCACTCTGTCTACACTACAGGACCAGCCAATCAGACAGCAGGACAGCAACCTGGACCAGCCAATCAGATGGCTCTTGTGTTGGCAGGACAACAACCTGCAGACTCCTCAGTGGAACTACCATCAGACAGAATTCATTCTACTCTGAGAGAAAGCCCCGTCTCAGACAACACTAATTATACTCTGAGAGAAAGCCCTGATCTGTCCACGGGGACGTCAGGAGAGAAAGAGAGGAACAGTGTGTCTGTCTGTGAACAGGAAGACATGCAGGTAGAACCAGCTGCTAAAACCATCCAATCCCCATCAGGAGAGACTCAAACCTCCTCTATTGATCTACCGTCCTTTACCAAAGCCACAGAGTGTCTCCCAAGCTCAGCGGATCCTCCGGGCAACACCTCTGTCCGTACCGGCACCGTTCGGACCTCACTCACCCAGACACAAGGAGAACAAGTGCAGGACTCCTCACCAGACATGACAGCAATGGATGTTGAGACTAACCCATGTTATAAAGGATGTGTCTTGGAGGGTCAGAGCATCGACCATGGGGACTCGGACGAAGTAGAAGGAATTAAAGATCATACGGGAGAGGCCAGCGTGTCTCAAACTCCCACCACTAAACAGCTGGAACCCAGTTCTCTGGTAGAATGTTCTGCTGAGACGCTGACTGGTCCGGACCAACTGAGTGAATGGGCTCCTAAAACTCAATGTAACACAACTGATCCGAAAGCAGCTCCTCGAGCAGGTCTCCGTAAACAACACGAGTTGTTTACAGGCCAGGAATCGGATAAAGACCAAGAAGGGGGTTTCTCTTGGAAACCGGTTCGTGATGTACTGGTCTCCCCCAGTCGTCCGACAGAAGGACTGGTCTCCCCCAGTCGTCCGACAGAAGGACTGGTCTCCCCCAGTCGTCCGACAGAAGGACTGGTCTCCCCCAGTCGTCCGACAGAAGGACTGGTCTCCCCCAGTCGTCAGACAGAAGGACTGACAGATGTAGGTATGGTATCAAAAGTCATCACGGTCCATTCATCTGGGGCAGAGGAATCATCATCATCATTTAAACGGAAGTCTCTGGCACCTCTGCCAAAATCTGGTGTCCACATCTCTCCTGCCAGTTTAATGAGCTCTGTAAAGAATGTAGAGATGTGTACTACAACATCTGAAGTCCATGAAGACATCCAGGCAACAAAACCCAATGCTCAGAGTAGCACAAACCATACACTATGCAAGAGGTTACATAGTCCCATATGTCTTTACCCTGTGGTGAACGTGAAGCTCCTGAGATCTGGTACACAACCGAAGAGGATGAATGGAAAGAAAGATGCTGAAGACCCGGGGTCAGATGTTAGGAGTCCACCGTCTCCTGCAGAGTTAAAGAGTGAGGAGCTTTTGAACAACGGGATGCTGAAAGATTGTGATCGCCCGGTCCATGTTCTTCAACACCAGGATATGAAAGCTGACCGTAAGCATCCTACAACCACCGACTGCATCTCTGAGTCGAGGTCGGAGTCCCAGCTGACGGATGAAGGGTCTGAGAAACTACGTGGAAATGCCCAGACTGAGATGATCAGTATTAGAAGTGGGCGTGTCAGGAAGAGTCTTGTTAGATCAAACGCAGTCCAAACGAGCTCAGGGAAAGACGGCGCGGCCCCCACGGACGGCCAGCAAACGGCCACCCTTTCATGTAAAGTTATTATTGAAAGACTCAGCCCTGACATGAGGGAAGGGATCAGGCCAGCAGCCTTGCCTGTGGGCCACTCCCCAGAACCCACAGCAGCCTTGCCTGTGGGCCACTTCCCAGAACCTACAGGGAAAATTCCTATTGGGAAGGTTCGCTTTGAAATGGGTCCTCCACTACCTCCTCTTCTGATGCCTCTCACTGTAACTCCTCCGAGACCGGTAAAACCTGCTAATCCAAGACAGGTGATTGGTAAACTGTCCTTTCCCTCACCAATGGAAAGACCTGTTTCCCCTCTGGGGTCCCAAACAGCACCTGATGGTCAGATGTTGAGCTCCCCGTCTCGAACCGCTCCTTCCTCACCACTACAGTTTGGTTCAGCCACTCCTAAACACGCCCTTCCTGTTCCAGGGAGACTTCCTGCCTTCAGCCCTTCCTCTTCCTCCACTAGTCCCGCCCAGGAGAACTCCATGAGGATTCTAGACAGCATGTATCCAGAACTGTCTGCCCGTGCCTGGACTCTCGGTATCCTCCGAGGAAACATCTGTATGTCTGCTGCTGAGACGGGGACTACACCCTCCAGCTCAGTCAGTCAGGTATCTGGCTTCAAAACCATCAACTCCTCGTCCACGGCTTTCACCAAAACAGAACAAAGAGGGAAGCGAAGTGGAGTCAACATGCTTCTACCAAAGAGTGCCAAAAGGCTGAGGCTGGATAACTGCTCCCCCGGCCCTGCTGGGGCGACGGCCGGCCCTGCTGGGGCGACGGCCGGCCCTGCTGGGGCGACGGCCGGCCCTGCTGCTAAGGGGATATCCTCCACGACATCAGCCAGTCCCGACCCACTACTCAGGACACCTCAACATGGGAGTTCTTCACAGCCTACAGAGAAGGAGAAACTGGTTGGGAAACCAGCAGCCGACGCCTCCATATCCCAGGCCTTAGAGAAGATAGAAGCCCAGTGTTTTGACCTGTTGCCTGTCATCAAGAGTCACCTGTTTGTTGGGAATCTGTCTAGGAAGCCTGTGTTACGGGATGAGGAGAAGGAGGTCCTCTCTGAGTTCTCAAACAATCAGGTTAGTGACGTACAGCTCTGCCTAGTAGTCTACGTAGAATCAGGTTAGTCACGTACAGCTTTGCCTAGTAGTCTACGTAGAATCAGGTTAGTCACGTACAGCTTTGCCTAGTAGCCTACGTAGAATCAGGTTAGTCACGTACAGCTTTGCCTAGTAGCCTACGTAGAATCAGGTTAGTCACGTACAGCTTTGCCTAGTAGCCTACGTAGAATCAGGTTAGTCACGTACAGCTTTGCCTAGTAGTCTACGTAGAATCAGGTTAGTCACGTACAGCTTTGCCTAGTAGTCTACGTAGAATCAGGTTAGTCACGTACAGCTTTGCCTAGTAGTCTACGTAGAATCAGGTTAGTCACGTACAGCTTTGCCTAGTAGTCTACGTAGAATCAGGTTAGTCACGTACAGCTTTGCCTAGTAGTCTACGTAGAATCAGGTTAGTCACGTACAGCTTTGCCTAGTAGTCTACGTAGAATCAGGTTAGTCACGTACAGCTTTGCCTAGTAGTCTACGTAGAATCAGGTTAGTCACGTACAGCTTTGCCTAGTAGTCTACGTAGAATCAGGTTAGTCACGTACAGCTTTGCCTAGTAGTCTACGTAGAATCAGGTTAGTCACGTACAGCTTTGCCTAGTAGTCTACGTAGAATCAGGTTAGTCACGTACAGCTTTGCCTAGTAGTCTACGTAGAATCAGGTTAGTCACGTACAGCTTTGCCTAGTAGTCTACGTAGAATCAGGTTAGTCACGTACAGCTTTGCCTAGTAGTCTACGTAGCATATTTGCCTTAGTATCTTTTAAAGGCATGCTTCTGGATTTTGGCAACGAGACCCTTTTATCTACTTCCCCAGAGTCGGATGAACCATTTTTATGTCTCCGTGCAGTTTGAACGTAGTTGCTAACTAGCTCTAGCACAATTGCTAACTAGCGTTAGCACAATGACTAGAAGTCTATGGTATCTGCTAGCAGAGATCCTAAAGTATCCCTTTAATTTGTAGACGTGAACGCCTCTTACATGGTTGTCCTGTGAATCCTTGGTACACGGTTGTCCTGTGAATCCTTGGTACACGGTTGTCCTGTGAAACCTTGGTACACGGTTGTCCTGTGAATCCTTGGTACACGGTTGTCCTGTGAATCCTTGGTACACGGTTGTCCTGTGAATCCTTGGTACACGGTTGTCCTGTGAATCCTTGGTACACGGCTGTCCTGTGAATCCTTGGTACACGGCTGTCCTGTGAGTCCTTGGTACACGGCTGTCCTGTGAATCCTTGGTACACGGCTGTCCTGTGAATCCTTGGTACACGGCTGTCCTGTGAATCCTTGGTACACGGCTGTCCTGTGAATCCTTGGTACACGGCTGTCCTGTGAATCCTTGGTACACGGCTGTCCTGTGAGTCCTTGGTACACGGCTGTCCTGTGAGTCCTTGGTACACGGCTGTCCTGTGAGTCCTTGGTACACGGCTGTCCTGTGAATCCTTGGTACACGGCTCTCCTGTGAATCCTTGGTACACGGCTGTCCTGTGAATCCTTGGTACATGGCTCTCCTGTGAATCATTGGTACATGGTTTTCCTGTGACTTGTCAGCCTCTGGCAGATGATCTGATGTCGGTGATGCTGACTAAGCTGAAGACTGAGAGGACTGAGCTGCCTGGGTCTCACCTCCAGGCTCTGGTCAGAGTCTACACTGCTCTGTGCCGACAGAGGAGGGACTGGGACAGAGCACATATCCTGGCCTACAGCATCCTTAGAGAAGGTAACACATCCTGGCCTACAGCATCCTTAGAGAAGGTAGCACATCCTTAGAGAAGGTAGCACATCCTGGCCTACAGCATCCTTAGAGAAGGTAACACATCCTGGCCTACAGCATCCTTAGAGAAGGTAACACATCCTTAGAGAAGGTAACACATCCTGGCCTACAGCATCCTTAGAGAAGGTAGCACATCCTGGCCTACAGCATCCTTAGAGAAGGTAACACATCCTGGCCTACAGCATCCTTAAAGGTAACACATCCTGGCCTACATCCTTAGAGAAGGTAACACATCCTGGCCTACATCCTTAGAGAAGGTAACACATCCTGGCCTACAGCATCCTTAGAGAAGGTAACACATCCTGGCCTACAGCATCCTTAAAGGTAACACATCCTGGCCTACGTCCTTATAGAAGGTAACACATCCTGGCCTACAGCATCCTTAGAGAAGGTAGCACATCCTGGCCTACAGCATCCTTAGAGAAGGTAACACATCCTGGCCTACAGCATCCTTAAAGGTAACACATCCTGGCCTACAGCGTCCTTAGAGAAGGTAACACATCCTGGCCTACAGCGTCCTTAGAGAAGGTAACACATCCTGGCCTACAGCATCCTTAGAGAAGGTAACACATCCTTAGAGAAGGTAACACATCCTGGCCTACAGCATCCTTAGAGAAGGTAACACATCCTGGCCTACAGCATCCTTAGAGAAGGTAACACATCCTGGCCTACAGCATCCTTAGAGAAGGTAACTTATCCTGGCCTACAGCATCCTTAGAGAAGGTAACACTTCCTGGCCTACAGCATCCTTAGAGAAGGTAGCACATCCTGGCCTACAGCATCCTTAGAGAAGGTAACACATCCTGGCCTACGGCGTCCTTAGAGAAGGTAGCACATCCTGGCCTACAGCATCCTTAGAGAAGGTAACACATCCTGGCCTACAGCGTCCTTAGAGAAGGTAACACATCCTGGCCTACGGCGTCCTTAGAGAAGGTAACACATCCTGGCCTACGGCGTCCTTAGAGAAGGTAACACATCCTGGCCTACAGCGTCCTTAGAGAAGGTAACACATCCTGGCCTACAGCATCCTTAGAGAAGGTAAAACATCCTGGCCTACGGCATCCTTAGAGAAGGTAACACATCCTGGCCTACAGCGAGAAGGTAACACATCCTGGCCTACAGCATCCTTAGAGAAGGTAACACATCCTGGCCTACAGCATCCTTAGAGAAGGTAACACATCCTGGCCTACAGCATCCTTAGAGAAGGTAACACATCCTGGCCTACAGCATCCTTAGAGAAGGTAACACATCCTGGCCTACAGCATCCTTAGAGAAGGTAACTTATCCTGGCCTACAGCATCCTTAGAGAAGGTAACACTTCCTGGCCTACAGCATCCTTAGAGAAGGTAGCACATCCTGGCCTACGTCCTTAGAGAAGGTAACACATCCTGGCCTACGGCATCCTTAGAGAAGGTAACTTTGTTTCTGTTCGTGTTCTCCTCCCCCCCAGATTTCCCTGAGTCAGCCAAGCTGGTTCTGTTCATGGTGACCACGTGGCCCAACGTGTTCTCCTGCAGGACTGTAGTGTGCCAGGCCATCCACACGGTCACCAAGGTCAAAGCTCAAGGAGAGGTGCTCCACTGCCTGACTGCTTACCTGGGATGGGAGAAGGTACGGTATCTTTTATAATCTTGGTCTGCGGTTACGGGGATCTACGCTTGTCTATTGGTCTCCACCTTTTTTTTATTTTTATCGATTAACAAGAGGGGAAGAGTTGTCCGTATTCTGTCACTGAGAAGGCCTGTCCATTTTCCTGTTATGTGTATTGTGAAGCTTGGCGTAACATCAGTTTTGACTTCGTGTCACGTCTGCGTCCCCCAGAGTCCTCCTAGTGACGTGGATCAGTTGGTGTCCAGCACGTTGACGTCGGTCAGAGACGCCGCCGAGATGACCTTCCAGAAACACCCGCGACAGGGAGAGGACCTGAACCCTGTTGCCTGGCAACGCGTCTTCACCCTGGAGCTGCTCTGCTCTCATGCACACTGGAAGTGGACCCATGACAACCTACTGAGGTACAAAGCAGGTCCGCTGTTGGTTGGTGTTGACTGCCACAGCTGGACTGAAATTCACCGGCGAAAACAAAACAATGAAGACAAAACCAAATGCATACATTTAGCAAACTCTTTAATGTCATTATGACCATCCAGCTAAATATTCATCTAGCTAGATAGCGTGTTGGGGGGGGGGGGGGACGACCTAAAAATGATTTTGTTAAGCGTTGAAGATGGTTAGATAATTTATGTAGCCAACTCAGCCAGTTAGCCCCATTTGACTTAGACTGCAGATGTCACTTTTTAGGTGACCTCACCAAATTCACATAAAAATGTGAGTTATAGATCTGTCATTCTCATTGAAAGCCAGTCTAAGAAGAGGTAGATCTGTTCTATGTCACTATTTCTATGCTTCCGGTCTTAAGTTTCCTTTTTTTGTGTCTTTTTACTTTCGGTTTTGTACACCAGCTGTAAACAGTTACGGAAAATATGGTTATAGAAAAGATACAGGGATTTAGATGGTACAATGATTCTCTACACTGCTGTTTTAGTCACATAAACAGGCAAACTTACAATTTGAGCAACCAGAAAATGGCGGAGAGATTTCTGCATAGTACATCTTTTAACATGGCTAGCGATTAGCATAGGCTAGCGATTAGCATAGGCTGGCGATTAGCGTGGGCTAGCGATTAGCCTGGGCTAGCGATTAGCCTGGGCTAGCGATTAGCCTGGGCTAGCGATTAGTCTGGGCTAGCGATTAGCGTGGGCTGGCGATTAGCGTGGGCTGGCGATTAGCGTGGGCTGGCGATTAGCGTGGGCTAGCGATTAGCGTGGGCTGGCGATTAGCGTGGGCTAGCGATTAGCATAGGCTAGCGATTAGCATAGGCTAGCACACTGCAGTGGACATGGAGACAACATGACAGACTGAAGACAGTAGATACAGTATGTTGGAGTGTATTAACCATCATGGCCTCAGGTGTTTAGTTCTTTGTTGTCCTGTTTTTAAAGTAAAGAGCTGTGGCCGGTGATGAACTCCTGGGTGACTCAGCCCAGATCGAGACAGACTCCCATCCAGGATGTTACTGTGGCTGCGATCCTCAGACTCATAGGTGGGTGGTGTTTGTTTGTGTATAATTGTTTCATGAAACACTTTTATTTATATATATATATATATATATATATACTGACCATTGAAGTGTAACCATGAGAACCACCTCGTCAGGGCGCCTCGGGCAGCTGGGAATTAAGGAGGGATGTGGCTGGTCTGTGAAGAACATCTCCAGGGTCATCAACACCTTCGCCAGACACGGACGGTCAGAAGGTAATCTACTGTAAAGCTTCTGAAATGGTTCGTCTGTATTTCATCAGTCATTCTACTCCGGTGGGTTAACATCCTAGTTGCTTTAACCAGCAGCGTTACCACCCTGAATCCCACTGCTGACTTGCTTCTGAAGCTAAGCAGGGTTGGTCCTGGTCAGTCCCTGGATGGGAGACCAGATGCTGCTGGAAGTGGTGTTGGAGGGGCCAGTAGGAGGTGCTCTTTCCTCTGGTCTAAACAATATCCCAACGCCCCAGGGCAGTGATTGGGGACATTGCCCTGTGTAGGGTGCCGTCTTTCGGATGGGATGTTAAACGGGTCTCCTGATGCTCTGAGGTCATTAAAGATCCCATGGTGCTTATCGTAAGAGTAGGGGTGTTAACCCCTGGTGTCCTGGCTAAATTCCCAATCTGTCCCTCAGACCATCACGGTCACCTAATCATCCCCAGCTTCCAATTGGCTCATTCATCCCCCCTCCTCCTCTCCCCTGTAACTATTCCCCAGGTCGTTGCTGTAAATGAGAACATGTTCTCAGTCAACTTACCTGGTAAAATAACAGATAAATAAATAAAAAATAATATCTATTGTCAGGATGAATATACTGCCCAGGGCTGAATGTGTGTAGTTTAATGCTTCCCTTGTCAGGGTGAATATACTGCTCAGGGCTGAATGTGTGTAGTTTAAAGCTTCCCTTGTCGGGATGAATATACTGCCCAGGGCTGAATGTGTGTAGTTTAATGCTTCCCTTGTCGGGATGAATATACTGCCCAGGGCTGAATGTGTGTAGTTTAATGCTTCCCTTGTCAGGGTGAATATACTGCTCAGGGCTGAATGTGTGTAGTTTAATGCTTCCCTTGTCGGGATGAATATACTGCCAGGGCTGAATGTGTGTAGTTTAATGCTTCCCTTGTCAGGGTGAATATACTGCCCAGGGCTGAATGTGTGTAGTTTAATGCTTCCCTTGTCAGGATGAATATACTGCCCAGGACTGAATGTGTGTAGTTTAATGCTTCCCTTGTCAGGGTGAATATACTGCCAGGGCTGAATGTGTGTAGTTTAATGCTTCCCTTGTCAGGGTGAATATACTGCTCAGGGCTGAATGTGTGTAGTTTAATGCTTCCCTTGTCAGGATGAATATACTGCCCAGGGCTGAATGTGTGTAGTTTAATGCTTCCCTTGTCAGGATGAATATACTGCCCAGGGCTGAATGTGTGTAGTTTAATGCTTCCCTTGTCAGGATGAATATACTGCCCAGGGCTGAATGTGTGTAGTTTAATGCTTCCCTTGTCAGGATGAATATACTGCCCAGGGCTGAATGTGTGTAGTTTAATGCTTCCCTTGTCAGGATGAATATACTGCCCAGTGCTGATTGTGTGTAGTTTAATGCTTCCCTTGTCAGGATGAATATACTGCTCAGGGCTGAATGTGTGTAGTTTAATGCTTCCCTTGTCAGGATGAATATACTGCCCAGGGCTGAATGTGTGTAGTTTAATGCTTCCCTTGTCAGGATGAATATACTGCCCAGGGCTGAATGTGTGTAGTTTAATGCTTCCCTTGTCAGGATGAATATACTGCCCAGGGCTGAATGTGTGTAGTTTAATGCTTCCCTTGTCAGGATGAATATACTGCCCAGGGCTGAATGTGTGTAGTTTAAAGCTTCCCTTGTCAGGATGAATATACTGCCCAGGGCTGAATGTGTGTAGTTTAATGCTTCCCTTGTCAGGATGAATATACTGCCCAGGGCTGAATGTGTGTAGTTTAATGCTTCCCTTGTCAGGATGAATATACTGCCCAGGGTTGAATGTGTGTAGTTTAATGCTTCCCTTGTCGGGATGAATATACTGCCCAGGACTGAATGTGTGTAGTTTAATGCTTCCCTTGTCGGGATGAATATACTGCCCAGGGCTGAATGTGTGTAGTTTAAAGCTTCCCTTGTCAGGATGAATATACTGCCCAGGGCTGAATGTGTGTAGTTTAATGCTTCCCTTGTCGGGATGAATATACTGCCCAGGGCTGAATGTGTGTAGTTTAATGCTTCCCTTGTCGGGATGAATATACTGCCCAGGGCTGAATGTGTGTAGTTTAATGCTTCCCTTGTCAGGATGAATATACTGCCCAGGGCTGAATGTGTGTAGTTTAATGCTTCCCTTGTCAGGATGAATATACTGCCCAGGGCTGAATGTGTGTAGTTTAATGCTTCCCTTGTCAGGGTGAATATACTGCCCAGGGCTGAATGTGTGTAGTTTAATGCTTCCCTTGTCAGGATGAATATACTGCCCAGGGCTGAATGTGTGTAGTTTAATGCTTCCCTTGTCAGGATGAATATACTGCCCAGGGCTGAATGTGTGTAGTTTAATGCTTCCCTTGTCGGGATGAATATACTGCCCAGGGCTGAATGTGTGTAGTTTAATGCTTCCCTTGTCGGGATGAATATACTGCTCAGGGCTGAATGTGTGTAGTTTAATGCTTCCCTTGTCAGGATGAATATACTGCCCAGGGCTGAATGTGTGTAGTTTAATGCTTCCCTTGTCAGGATGAATATACTGCCCAGGGCTGAATGTGTGTAGTTTAATGCTTCCCTTGTCTCTCCCTTCTGGCTATTTAGAATGACATTCATAGTGTGGTTTCTAAATGTATATACGACAAGGTAAACGATCCCAGATAAAAATTAATCCACTTAAAAAAGAGGGAAAGAAGTAGGAGGACTCTCCGTACCAAACCTTAAATTATATTTCCTGCCACTAGTATTTCGCCCAGTCTTAAAATGGTTTATGATTGGTCTGCCCCCTGGCTGAGTATAGGCTGTGACCAATCGCCTCGATTCGGTCTTATGTAGAAACATTTGAAATAGTATTTTTTTATTTTTTTTTTCACATTGGATGAAAGGAGAGACTCCGAGCTAGAAAATGGTTTATCATACAGTACATTTGAGGAACAATTTTGTTTAGACATGTAAACTATGATCGGGCATAATCCCAACTCGTACTACTACCAATACAAACATTGTCAGAGCTGTAGTATTAATCTACAGGTAGCTAAAGCTAACAAACTAGGTTCATAGCTGTGGTATGAATCTGCAGGTAGCTAAAGCTAACAGACTAGGGTCAATGTTAACTAGCTAACATGTATTTGGGGAGTTTCTCCCATTCTTCTCTGCAGATCCTCTCAAGATCTGTCAGGTTGGATGGGGAGCGTCGCTGCACAGCTATTTTCAGGTTTCTCCAAAGATGTTCTTTCGGGTTCAAGTCCAGACTCTGGCAGGGCCACTCAAGGACATTCAGAGACTTGTCTCCGAAGCCACTCCTGCATTGTCTTGGCTGTGTGCTTAGGGTCATTGTCCTGTTGGAAGGTGAACCTCGATCCTGACTAGTCTCTGAGTCACTGCCGCTGGAAAAACATCCCCACAGCATGATGCTGCCACCACCATGCTTCACCGTAGGGATGGTGCCAGGTTTCCCCCAGACGTGACGCTTGGCTTTCAGGCCAAAGGGATTCATCTTGGTTTCATCAGACCAGAGAATCTTGTTTCTCATGGTGTGAGAGTCTTTGGGTGCCTTTTGGCAAACTCCAAGTGGGCTGTCATGTGCCTTTTACTGAGGAGTGGCTTCCGTCTTGCCACTCTACCGTAAAGGCCTGATTGGTGGAGTGCTGCAGAGATGGTTGTCCTTCTGGAATGTTCTCCCATCTCCACAGAGGAGCTCTGTCAGTGACCATCAGGTTCTTGGTCACCTCCCTGACCAAGGCCCTTCTACCCCGATTGCTCAGTTTGGCCAGGGGGCCAGCTCTAGGAAGTGTCTTGGTGGTTCCAATCTTCTTCCATTTAAGAATTATGGAGGCCAACGTGTACTTGGGGACCTGCTGAAATGTTTTGGTACCCTTCCCCAGGTCTGTGCCTCGACACAATCCTGTCTCGGAGCTCTACGGACAATTTAATTCGACCTCATGGCTTGGTTTTTGCTCCGACATGCACTGTCAACTGTGGGACCTCATATAGACAGGTGTGTGCCTTTCCAAATCATGTCCAATCAATTGAACATGTGGACTCCAATCAAGTTGTAGAAACATCTCAAGGATGATCAATGGAAACAGGAAGCACCTGAGCTCACAATCACCCGACCTCAACCCAATTTGAGATGGTTTGGGATGAGTTGGACCGCCGAGTGAATGAAAAGCAGCCAACAAGTGCTCATCATATTTACATTTACGTCATTTAGCAGACGCTCTTATCCAGAGCGACTTACAAATTGGTGTGTGGGAACTCCTTCAAGACTGTTGGAAAATAATTCCAGGTGAAGCTGGTTGAGAGAATGCCAAGATTGTGCAAAGTTGTCAAGGCAAAGGGTGGCTACTTTTGAAGATGTTTGATTTATCACTTTTTTTTATTTATTATTCCATACGTGTTATTTCATAGTTTTGATGTCTTTACTATTATTCTACAAAATAGAAAATAGTAAAAAATAAAGAAACTCTGGAACGAGTCGGTGTCCAAACTTTTCGTAAGGTATTTTGTTGTTTTATTTTTAATAAATTGTCTAAACCTATTTTTGCTTTGTCATTATGGGGATATTTGTATTTAATTGAATCCATTTTAGGTTAAGGATGTAACATTAACGTGTAAAAAGTCCAGGGGTCTGAATACTATCTGAAGGAGCTGTACGTCTAGTTTCCTGATGACCTCAGTTCCTGGGTGGGATGTCTGTACCTGTAAACCTTAACTCTTCTGCTTAAAAACAAAAAGTAATTCTGCTCAGATGAGACTGGGCAGATCTGTGTCTGTATTGGACAGATGGGCCAACCAATGAGTCTCTGTGATGTCATTTCCAGGTGTTCCCTGGGAGGTCCAGCTGGCAGCTGTCTACACTGTCTACGACCTGTCGCCTAGCAACCCCAAGGAGGCTCTGGCTGCGCTGGCGTCATGGCGAGGAGAGACCACCCAGCCTGTCCCCCCCGCTGTCACCAGCTGCATCACACAGATCGCCTCGCTCTGCCGACACGTCAACCCCTAGTCCCTAATCCCTAGCTCCTAGTCCCTAGCTCCTAATCCCTAGTCCTTAACCCCTCCACACCCCTAGCTCCTAATCCCTAGCTCCTAACCCCTAGTCCTTAATCCCTCCACACCCCTAATCCCTAGCGCCTAATCCCTAGCGCCTAATCCCTAGCTCCTAATCCCTAGCTCCTAACCCCTAGTCCTTAACCCCTCCACACCCCTAGCTCCTAACCCCTAGCTCCTAACCCCTAGCTCCTAACCCCTAGCTCCTAACCCCTAGCTCCTAACCCCTAGCTCCTAACCCCTAGTCCTTAACCCCTCCTCACCCCTAACCCCTAGCTCCTAACCCCTAGCCCCTAACCCCTAGGTCCATTGCCACTTGTACAGATCTGTAAGGATTTCCTAGATCCCAAGAATGTTGCCTATGAAGAGGGCAAGGTGAAGCAGCTTGCGTTTTGCTGTTACCTCTATCCATACCTTTTTCTATCTGACGCCTTGAACCCTGCTGTGGACTGAACTCATTTTTAATGTCCGTATTATTCATCTGTTGGTTAACTCATCACGTTCCCCTCGACGTTCTGTTTGGGTTTTCTGTTACCCGTTCTTTATATGTTGAGCGTGACTTTGTAAATATGACGTAGAGATTCTGTTTGGTGAAGCTCCCTGTGTACAATATATAAATGTCCCTACTTTTGTAAATGTTCCCTGTTACAAGAGCCTATTTCTATTTAATTTGACAAATTAAAATCTAAGAGGTAAGCGTTGTTTAATAATATATGATCCAATTATTGTCTCATGGAAGACTGCTCTCCCTTCTTCACATCATCCATCCATCCAGCATTCACCTGTCCATTACATTTTACATTTAAGTCATTTAGCAGACGCTCTTATCCAGAGCGACTTACAAATTGGTGCATTCACCTTATGATATCCAGTGGAACAACCACTTTACAATAGTGCATCTAAATCTTTTAAGGGGGGGTTAGAAGGATTACTTTATCCTATCCCAGGTATTCCTTAAAGAGGTGGGGTTTCAGGTGTCCATTATCCATCATTCATCCATCCAGCATTCACCCGTCCATTATTCATCCATCCAGCATTCACCCGTCCATTATCCATCATCCATCTAGCATTCATTATCCATTCATTATCCATCCCGCATTCACCTGTCCATTATCCATCATCCATCTAACATTCATTATCCATCCCGCATTCACCCGTCCATTATCCATCCATCATGCATTTATTCATTCATCCATTATCCATCATTCATCCATCCATGCCACTGCTCTGTCTTGACCTTTGACTGGTCAGTAATAATGACCTTTTAAACTAAATGGGGATGTTGGGGAAAAGCCTGTTCTTTCTCCTTCCCGTTGTGGTGGTAGAAAGCCATGACGCCGCGCGGAAAAAACCCAGTCAAACTGGAACTATTCTAGAACATTCAATATATATCAAAAATAGAGATTCCGTTTAGAAAAAGCAAACTTGTTCTTTTCAGAATCACCTTTATTTACCAAGTACATTTACACATCCTCAGAATGTTACCTGGTGATATGGTGCTGCTAGACAACACACTCAGAATGTTACCTGGTGATATGGTGCTGCTAGACAACACACTCAGAATGTTACCTGGTGATATGGTGCTGCTAGACAACATCCTCAGAATGTTACCTGGTGATATGGTGCTGCTAGACAACACACTCAGAATGTTACCTGGTGATATGGTGCTGCTAGACAACATCCTCAGAATGTTACCTGGTGATATGGTGCTGCTAGACAACACACTCAGAATGTTACCTGGTGATATGGTGCTGCTAGACAACATCCTCAGAATGTTACCTGGTGATATGGTGCTGTTAGACAACACACTCAGAATGTTACCTGGTGATATGGTGCTGCTAGACAACATCCTCAGAATGTTACCTGGTGATATGGTGCTGTTAGACAACACACTCAGAATGTTACCTGGTGATATGGTGCTGCTAGACAACATCCTCAGAATGTTACCTGGTGATATGGTGCTGTTAGACAACACACTCAGAATGTTACCTGGTGATATGGTGCTGCTAGACAACACACTCAGAATGTTACCTGATGATATGGTGCTGCTAGACAACATCCTCAGAATGTTACCTGGTGATATGGTGCTGCTAGACAACATCCTCAGAATGTTACCTGGTGATATGATGCTGTTAGTGATAGACAACACACTCAGAATGTTACCTGGTGATATGGTGCTGCTAGACAACATCTTCAGAATGTTACCTGGTGATATGGTGCTGCTAGACAACATCCTCAGAATGTTACCTGGTGATATGGTGCTGCTAGACAACATACTCAGAATGTTACCTGGTGATATGGTGCTGCTAGACAACATCCTCAGAATGTTACCTGGTGATATGGTGCTGCTAGACAACATCCTCAGAATGTTACCTGGTGATATGGTGCTGCTAGACAACACACTCAGAATGTTACCTGGTGATATGGTGCTGTTAGTGATAGACAACACACTCAGAATGTTACCTGGTGATATGGTGCTGCTAGACAACATCTTCAGAATGTTACCTGGTGATATGGTGCTGCTAGACAACATCCTCAGAATGTTACCTGGTGATATGGTGCTGCTAGACAACATACTCAGAATGTTACCTGGTGATATGGTGCTGCTAGACAACATCCTCAGAATGTTACCTGGTGATATGGTGCTGCAAGACAACATACTCAGAATGTTACCTGGTGATATGGTGCTGATAGTGATAGACAACATACTCAGATGTTACCTGGTGATATGGTGCTGCTAGTGATAGACAACACACCCAGAATGTTACCTGGTGATATGGTGCTGCTAGACAACATACTCAGAATGTTACCTGGTGATATGGTGCTGCTAGATTACACACTCAGAATGTTACCTGGTGATATGGTGCTGCTAGACAACATACTCAGAATGTTACCTGGTGATATGGTGCTGATAGTGATAGACAACATCCTCCGAATGTTACCTGGTGATATGGTGCTGCTAGACAACATCCTCAGAATGTTACCTGGTGATATGGTGCTGCTAGTGATAGACAACACACTCAGAATGTTACCTGGTGATATGGTGCTGCTAGACAACATCCTCAGAATGTTACCTGGTGATATGGTGCTGCTAGACAACATCCTCAGAATGTTACCTGGTGATATGGTGCTGCTAGACAACATACTCAGAATGTTACCTGGTGATATGGTGCTGCTAGACAACACACCCAGAATGTTACCTGGTGATATGGTGCTGCTAGACAACACACTCAGAATGTTACCTGGTGATATGGTGCTGCTAGACAACATCCTCAGAATGTTACCTGGTGATATGGTGCTGCTAGACAACATACTCAGAATGTTACCTGGTAATATGGTGCTGCTAGACAACACACTCAGAATGTTACCTGGTGATATGGTGCTGCTAGACACATACTCAGAATGTTACCTGGTGATATGGTGCTGATAGTGATAGACAACATACTCAGAATGTTACCTGGTGATATGGTGCTGCTAGTGATAGACAACACACCCAGAATGTTACCTGGTGATATGGTGCTGCTAGACAACATACTCAGAATGTTACCTGGTGATATGGTGCTGTTAGACAACACACTCAGAATGTTACCTGGTGATATGGTGCTGCTAGACAACATCCTCAGAATGTTACCTGGTGATATGGTGCTGCTAGTGATAGACAACATACTCAGAATGTTACCTGGTGATATGGTGCTGCTAGTGATAGACAACATACTCAGAATGTTACCTGGTGATATGGTGCTGCTTGTGGACAGTCGGCCTGCTGCAGCCAGGGGGAGGAGAGAGAGGACAGTCTGCACTGGAGAGAGACTACATCTCTCCTCCCCCTCGCTGCAGCAGGCAGACTCTCTCTCCTCCCCCTGCAGCCAAGGGGAGGAGAGAGAGGACTGTTATGGTATGCTGTTGGTCTGCACTGGGTCCTGGTATGGTATGCTGTTGGTCTGCACTGGGTCCTGGTATGGTATGCTGTTGGTCTGCACTGGGTCCTGGTATGGTATGCTGTTGGTCTGCACTGGGTCCTGGTATGGTATGCTGTTGGTCTGCACTGGGTCCTGGTATGGTATGCTGTTGGTCTGCACTGGGTCCTGGTATGGTATGCTGTTGGTCTGCACTGGGTCCTGGTATGCTGTTGGTCTGCACTGGGTCCTGGTATGGTATGCTGTTGGTCTGCACTGGGTCCTGGTATGGTATGCTGTTGGTCTGCACTGGGTCCTGGTATGGTATGCTGTTGGTCTGCACTGGGTCCTGGTATGGTATGCTGTTGGTCTGCACTGGGTCCTGGTATGGTATGCTGTTGGTCTGCACTGGGTCCTGGTATGGTATGCTGTTAGTCTGCACTGGGTCCTGGTATGGTATGCTGTTGGTCTGCACTGGGTCCTGGTATGGTATGCTGTTGGTCTGCACTGGGTCCTGGTATGGTATGCTGTTGGTCTGCACTGGGTCCTGGTATGGTATGCTGTTGGTCTGCACTGGGTCCTGGTATGGTATGCTGTTAGTCTGCACTGGGTCCTGGTATGGTATGCTGTTTGTCTGCACTGGGTCCTGGTATGGTATGCTGTTGGTCTGCACTGGGTCCTGGTATGGTATGCAGTTGGTCTGCACTGGGTCCTGGTATGGTATGCTGTTGGTCTGCACTGGGTCCTGGTATGGTATGCTGTTGGTCTGCACTGGGTCCTGGTATGGTATGCTGTTGGTCTGCACTGGGTCCTGGTATGGTATGCTGTTGGTCTGCACTGGGTCCTGGTATGGTATGCTGTTAGTCTGCACTGGGTCCTGGTATGGTATGCTGTTTGTCTGCACTGGGTCCTGGTATGGTATGCTGTTGGTCTGCACTGGGTCCTGGTATGGTATGCTGTTGGTCTGCACTGGGTCCTGGTATGGTATGCTGTTGGTCTGCACTGGGTCCTGGTATGGTATGCTGTTGGTCTGCACTGGGTCCTGGTATGGTATGCTGTTGGTCTGCACTGGGTCCTGGTATGGTATGCTGTTAGTCTGCACTGGGTCCTGGTATGGTATGCTGTTGGTCTGCACTGGGTCCTGGTATGGTATGCTGTTGGTCTGCACTGGGTCCTGGTATGGTATGCTGTTAGTCTGCACTGGGTCCTGGTATGCTGTTAGTCTGCACTGGGTCCTGGTATGGTATGCTGTTAGTCTGCACTGGGTCCTGGTATGCTGTTGGTCTGCACTGGGTCCTGGTATGCTGTTGGTCTGCACTGGGTCCTGGTATGCTGTTGGTCTGCACTGGGTCCTGGTATGCTGTTGGTCTGCACTGGGTCCTGGTATGGTATGCTGTTGGTCTGCACTGGGTCCTGGTATGGTATGCTGTTAGTCTGCACTGGGTCCTGGTATGGTATGCTGTTGGTCTGCACTGGGTCCTGGTATGGTATGCTGTTAGTCTGCACTGGGTCCTGGTATGGTATGCTGTTGGTCTGCACTGGGTCCTGGTATGGTATGCTGTTGGTCTGAACTGGGTCCTGGTATGGTATGCTGTTAGTCTGCACTGGGTCCTGGTATGGTATGCTGTTAGTCTGCACTGGGTCCTGGTATGCTGTTGGTCTGCACTGGGTCCTGGTATGCTGTTGGTCTGCACTGGGTCCTGGTATGCTGTTGGTCTGCACTGGGTCCTGGTATGGTATGATGTTGGTCTGCACTGGGTCCTGGTATGGTATGCTGTTGGTCTGCACTGGGTCCTGGTATGGTATGCTGTTGGTCTGCACTGGGTCCTGGTATGGTATGCTGTTGGTCTGCACTGGGTCCTGGTATGGTATACTGTTGGTCTGCGCTGGGTCCTGGTATGGTATACTGTTGGTCTGCGATGGGTCCTGGTATGGTATGCTGTTAGTCTGCACTGGGTCCTGGTATGGTATGCTGTTAGTCTGCACTGGGTCCTGTTATGGTATGCTGTTAGTCTGCACTGGGTCCTGGTATGGTATGCTGTTAGTCTGCACTGGGTCCTGGTATGCTGTTGGTCTGCGCTGGGTCCTGGTATGGTATGCTGTTAGTCTGCACTGGGTTCTGGTATGCTGTTGGTCTGCGCTGGGTCCTGGTATGCTGTTAGTCTGCACTGGGTCCTGGTGTGGTATGCTGTTGGTCTGCGCTGGGTCCTGGTATGGTATGCTGTTAGTCTGCACTGGGTCCTGGTATGCTGTTGGTCTGCACTGGGTCCTGGAATGGTATGCTGTTAGTCTGCACTGGGTCCTGGTATGGTATGCTGTTGGTCTGCACTGGGTCCTGGTATGGTATGCTGTTGGTCTGCATTCGGTCCTGGTATGGTATGCTGTTAGTCTGCACTGGGTCCTGTTATGGTATGCTGTTAGTCTGCACTGGGTCCTAGTATGCTGTTGGTCTGCACTGGGTCCTGGTATGCTGTTAGTCTGCACTGGGTCCTGGTATGGTATGCTGTTAGTCTGCACTGGGTCCTGGTATGCTGTTGGTCTGCACTGGGTCCTGGTATGGTATGCTGTTAGTCTGCACTGGGTCCTGGTATGCTGTTGGTCTGCGCTGGGTCCTGGTATGGTATGCTGTTAGTCTGCACTGGGTCCTGGTATGCTGTTGGTCTGCGCTGGGTCCTGGTATGCTGTTAGTCTGCACTGGGTCCTGGTATGCTGTTGGTCTGCACTGGGTCCTGGTATGGTATGCTGTTAGTCTGCACTGGGTCCTGGTATGCTGTTGGTCTGCACTTGGTCCTGGTATGCTGTTAGTCTGCACTGGGTCCTGGTATGCTGTTGGTCTGTGCTGGGTCCTGGTATGGTATGCTGTTGGTCTGCACTGGGTCCTGGTATGCTGTTGGTCTGCACTGGGTCCTGGTATGGTATGCTGTTAGTCTGCACTGGGTCCTTGTATGGTATGCTGCTGGTCTGCACTGGGTCCTGGTATGGTATGCTGTTGGTCTGCACTGGGTCCTGGTATGCTGTTGGTCTGCACTGGGTCCCGGTATGCTGTTAGTCTGCGCTGGGTCCTGGTATGGTATGCTGTTGGTCTGCACTGGGTCCTGGTATGGTATGCTGTTAGTCTGCACTGGGTCCTTGTATGGTATGCTGCTGGTCTGCACTGGGTCCTGGTATGGTATGCTGTTAGTCTGCACTGGGTCCTGGTATGGTATGCTGTTAGTCTGCGCTGGGTCCTTGTTATGCATTTCTAATAGATTTCATTTAGATAATAGATAATAATTGTCAGTGCTTTTCTGTAGGTGAAAAACACACGTCTTTCAATGACAGAAAAAACATTTAATTTGCTTCAGCTTTTGGGTTGAGGGTTGTCGTTCAGAAGGCCTTGTGAAACAGCAGAGACAACATCCAGCGGTCGATGACGTCACCCAAGGGTACAATAACAAGAGTAGTGTTCGTCACAGGTTTCCTCCCCAAATGACAACCTATTCCCTATGCAGCGCACACTACATTTGACCAGGGCCCACAGGGCACTATGTAGTGAATAGGGTGGTATTTGGGAAATATCCTCAGTCTCCTACTGCAGGAAGTGTACAGTTCCACTCTCCTATAGATCTCTGTAATGAGACCCGACAGGACAGTGACTGGACAACACAACAGCCTGTAAGGATTTTTAAACAGCCCTGAAGACCTCCTAGTCATCAGGTTGGAGAGCTTTCGGAGAGATATCGTCACGCTGGTAAGATTCATCAATAGTTCAGCCTGGATAGATCTAAGACATGGTGGATACAGTTCAGCCTGGATAGATCTAAGACATGGTGGATACAGTTCAGCCTGGATAGATCTAAGACATGGTGGATACAGTGGATACAGTTCAGCCTGGATAGATCTAAGACATGGTGGATACAGTTCAGCCTGGATAGATCTAAGACATGGTGGATACAGTGGATACAGTTCAGCCTGGATAGATCTAAGACATGGTGGATACAGTTCAGCCTGGATAGATCTTGGTGGATACAGTTCAGCCTGGATAGATCTAAGACATGGTGGATACAGTTCAGCCTGGATAGATCTAAGACATGGTGGATACAGTTCAGCCTGGATAGATCTAAGACATGGTGGATACAGTGGATACAGTTCAGCCTGGATAGATCTAAGACATGGTGGATACAGTTCAGCCTGGATAGATCTTGGTGGATACAGTTCAGCCTGGATAGATCTAAGACATGGTGGATACAGTGGATACAGTTCAGCCTGGATAGATCTAAGACATGGTGGATACAGTTCAGCCTGGATAGATCTAAGACATGGTGGATACAGTGGATACAGTTCAGCCTGGATAGATCTAAGACATGGTGGATACAGTTCAGCCTGGATAGATCTAAGACATGGTGGATACAGTTCAGCCTGGATAGATCTAAGACATGGTGGATACAGTGGATACAGTTCAGCCTGGATAGATCTAAGACATGGTGGTGCAGTGAATCGCGGGTGCAGTGAATCGCGGGTGCAGTGAAACGCGGGTGCAGTGAAACGCGGGTGCAGTGAATCGCGGGTGCAGTGAATCGCGGGTGCAGTGAATCGCGGGTGCAGTGAAACGCGGGTGCAGTGAAACGCGGGTGCAGTGAAACGTGGGTGCAGTGAATCGCGGGTGTAGTGAAACGCGGGTGCAGTGAAACGCGGGTGCAGTGAAACGCGGGTGCAGTGAAACGCGGGTGCAGTGAAACGCGGGTGCAGTGAAACGCGGGTGTAGTGAATCGCGGGTGTAGTGAAACGCGGGTGCAGTGAATCGCGGGTGCAGTGAAACGCGGGTGCAGTGAAATGCTTGTGCTTCTTGCTCCGCCTGTGCAGTAATATCTAACGAGTTATACAGCAGATACCCAATGCACACACAATACACACACATTACACAGCATATACACACACATTACACAGCATATACACACACATTACACAGCATATACACACACATTACACAGCATATACACACACATTACACAGCATATACCCAATGCACACACATTACACAGCAGATACCCAATACACACACATTACACAGCATATACACACACATTACACAGCAGATACCCACACATTACACAGCAGATACACACACATTACACAGCATATACACACACATTACACAGCATATACACACACATTACACAGCAGATACCCAATACACACACATTACACAGAAGATACCCAATACACACACATTACACAGCATATACACACACATTACACAGCATATACCCAATACACACACATTACACAGCAGATACCCAATACACACACATTACACAGCATATACCCAATACACACACATTACACAGCATATACACACACATTACACAGCATATACCCAATGCACACACATTACACAGCAGATACCCAATACACACACATTACACAGCATATACACACACATTACACAGCAGATACCCAATACACACACATTACACAGCATATACACACACATTACACAGCATATACACACACATTACACAGCATATACCCAATACCCACACATTACACAGCAGATACACACACATTACACAGCATATACACACACATTACACAGCATATACACACACATTACACAGCAGATACCCAATACACACACATTACACAGAAGATACCCAATACACACACATTACACAGCATATACACACACATTACACAGCATATACCCAATACACACACATTACACAGCAGATACCCAATACACACACATTACACAGCATATACCCAATACACACACATTACACAGCATATACACACACATTACACAGCATATACCCAATGCACACACATTACACAGCAGATACCCAATACACACACATTACACAGCATATACACACACATTACACAGCAGATACCCAATACACACACATTACACAGCATATACACACACATTACACAGCATATACACACACATTACACAGCATATACCCAATACCCACACATTACACAGCAGATACCCAATACACACACATTACATAGCATATACACACACATTACACAGCATATACCCAATACACACACATTACACAGCATATACACACACATTACACAGCATATACCCAATACCCACACATTACACAGCATATACCCAATACACACACATTACACAGCAGATACCCAATACACACACATTACACAGCAGATACCCAATACACACACATTACACAGCATATACCCAATACACACACATTACACAGCATATACACACACATTACACAGCATATACCCAATACACACACATTACACAGCATATACCCACACATTACACAGCAGATACCCAATACACACACATTACACAGCATATACCCACACATTACACAGCATATACCCAATGCACACACATCTAAGTAGGAATGAATTAAGACTAATATACATACGGACGAGCGATGTCAGCTACTTTGTGCACGACACAAGTCATTTTTCCAACAATTGTTTACAGACAGATTATTTCACTTATCATTCGCTGTATCATAATTCCAGTGGGTCAGAAGTTTACATACACTAAGTTGCCTTTAAACAGCTTGGAAAATTCCAGAAAATGATGTCATGGCTTTAAAAGCTTCTGATAGGCTAATTGACATCATTTGAGTCAATTCTCAGTGCCTCTTTGCTTGACATCCTGGGAAAATCTAAATAAATCAGCCAAGACCTTTGAAAAAAAAATTATAGACCTCCACAAGTCTGGTTCATCCC
>NW_027675421.1:537500-590000 GCF_965601325.2 Salmo salar
AGGGCCTTGGTTAAAGGTAGTGGACTATATGGGGAATAGGGCCTTGGTTAAAGGTAGTGGACTATATGGGGAATAGGGCCTTGGTTAAAGGTAGGGCACTATATGGGGTATAGGGCCTTGGTTAAAGGTAGGGCACTATATGGGGAATAGGGCCTTGGTTAAAGGTAGGGCACTATATGGGGAATAGGGCCTTGGTTAAAGGTAGGGCACTATATGGGGAATAGGGCCTTGGTTAAAGGTAGGGCACTATATGGGGAATAGGGCCTTGGTTAAAGGTAGGGCACTATATGGGGAATAGAGCCTTGGTTAAAGGTAGTGGACTATATGGGGAATACGGCCTTGGTTAAAGGTAGGGCACTATATGGGGAATAGGGCCTTGGTTAAAGGTAGGGCACTATATGGGGAATAGGGCCTTGGTTAATGGTAGGGCACTATATGGGGAATAGGGCCTTGGTTAATGGTAGGGCACTATATGGGGAATAGGGCCTTGGTTAAAGGTAGGGCACTATATGGGGAATAGGGCCTTGGTTAAAGGTAGGGCACTATATGGGGAATAGGGCCTTGGTTAATGGTAGGGCACTATATGGGGAATAGGGCCTTGGTTAAAGGTGGTAAATAAATAAATGTTATACTTGGACAATAAGGCATTTTATTTACGTGTGCAGAGAACATCGGTACAGAAATCCACAGTACATACAGGAAACATTATATTTCATGGAGTTCACCATGTCAGTCATGTCAACAATTAATTTCCATAAAGTCCACAATTTTGTAATTCACTCTGTCTGTACGGGGAAATGAGGATGGTTTGTGAACTGTACATTTAACTTTATACAGAATAGATAACTACTGTATATTATACAGTATGTATAACTATATACAGAATAGATAACTACTGTATATTATACAGTATGTATAACTATATACAGAATAGATAAGTACTGTATATTATACAGTATGTATAACTATATACAGAATAGATAAGTACTGTATATTATACAGTATGTATAACTATATACAGAATAGATAAGTACTGTATATTATACAATACATTTAACTATATACAGAAGAGATAAGTACTGTATATTATACAGTATGTATAACTATATACAGAATAGATAAGTACTGTATATTATACAGTATGTATAACTATATACAGAATAGATAAGTACTGTATATTATATAGTATGTAAAACTATATACAGAATAGATAACTACTGTATATTATACAGTATGTATAACTATATACAGAATAGATAACTACTGTATATTATACAGTACATTTAACTTTATACAGAATAGATAACTACTGTATATTATACAGTATGTATAACTATATACAGAATAGATAAGTACTGTATATTATACAGTATGTATAACTATATACAGAATAGATAAGTACTGTATATTATACAGTATGTATAACTATATACAGAATAGATAACTACTGTATATTATACAGTATGTATAACTATATACAGAATAGATAAGTACTGTATATTATACAGTATGTATAACTATATACAGAATAGATAAGTACTGTATATTATACAATACATTTAACTATATACAGAATAGATAAGTACTGTATATTATACAGTATGTATAACTATATACAGAATAGATAAGTACTGTATATTATACAGTATGTATAACTATATACAGAATAGATAAGTACTGTATATTATACAGTATGTATAACTATATACAGAATAGATAAGTACTGTATATTATACAGTATGTATAACTATATACAGAATAGATAAGTACTGTATATTATACAGTATGTATAACTATATACAGAATAGATAAGTACTGTATATTATACAGTATGTATAACTATATACAGAATAGATAAGTACTGTATGTTATACAGTATGTATAACTATATACAGAATAGATAACTACTGTATATTATACTGTATGTATAACTATATACAGAATAGATAAGTACTGTATATTATACAGTATGTATAACTATATACAGAATAGATAAGTACTGTATATTATACAGTATGTATAACTATATACAGAATAGATAAGTACTGTATATTATACAATACATTTAACTATATACAGAATAGATAAGTACTGTATATTATACTGTATGTATAACTATATACAGAATAGATAAGTACTGTATATTATACAATACATTTAACTATATACAGAATAGATAAGTACTGTATATTATACAGTATGTATAACTATATACAGAATAGATAAGTACTGTATATTATACATTATGTATAACTATATACAGAATAGATAAGTACTGTATATTATACAGTATGTATAACTATATACAGAATAGATAACTACTGTATATTATACTGTATGTATAACTATATACAGAATAGATAAGTACTGTATATTATACAGTATGTATAACTATATACAGAATAGATAAGTACTGTATATTATACAATACATTTAACTATATACAGAATAGATAAGTACTGTATATTATACTGTATGTATAACTATATACAGAATAGATAAGTACTGTATATTATACAATACATTTAACTATATACAGAATAGATAAGTACTGTATATTATACAGTATGTATAACTATATACAGAATAGATAAGTACTGTATATTATACAGTATGTATAACTATATACAGAATAGATAAGTACTGTATATTATACAGTATGTATAACTATATACAGAATAGATAACTACTGTATATTATACAGTATGCATAACTATATACAGAATAGATAAGTACTGTATATTATACAGTATGTATAACTATATACAGAATAGATAAGCACTGTATATTATACAGTATGTATAACTATATACAGAATAGATAAGTACTGTATATTATACAGTATGTATAACTATATACAGAATAGATAAGTACTGTATATTATACTGTATGTATAACTATATACAGAATAGGTAACTACTGTATATTATACAGTATGTATAACTATATACAGAATTGATAAGTACTGTATATTATACAGTATGTATAACTATATACAGAATAGATAACTACTGTATATTATACAGTATGTATAACTATATACAGAATAGATAACTACTGTATATTATACAGTATGTATAACTATATACAGAATAGATAACTACTGTATATTATACAGTATGTATAACTATATACAGAAGAGATAACTACTGTATATTATACAGTATGTATAACTATATACAGAATAGATAAGTACTGTATATTATACAGTATGTATAACTATATACAGAATAGATAACTACTGTATATTATACAGTATGTATAACTATATACAGAATAGATAACTACTGTATATTATACAGTATGTATAACTTTATACAGAATAGATAACTACTGTATATTATACAGTATGTATAACTATATACAGAATAGATAACTACTGTATATTATACAGTATGTATAACTATATACAGAATAGATAAGTACTGTATATTATACAGTACGTATAACTATATACAGAATAGATAAGTACTGTATATTATACAATACATGTAACTATATACAGAATAGATAAGTACTGTATATTATACAGTATGTATAACTATATACAGAATAGATAACTACTGTATATTATACAGTATGTATAACTATATACAGAATAGATAAGTACTGTATATTATACAGTATGTATAACTATATACAGAATAGATAAGTACTGTATATTATACAGTATGTAGATAAGTACTGTATATTATACAGTATGTATAACTATATACAGAATAGATAAGTACTGTATATTATACAGTATGTATAACTATATACAGAATAGATAAGTACTGTATATTATACAGTATGTATAACTGTATATTATACAGTATGTATAACTATATACAGAATAGATAAGTACTGTATATTATACAGTATGTATAACTATATACAGAATAGATAAGTACTGTATATTATACAGTATGTATAACTATATACAGAATAGATAAGTACTGTATATTATACAGTATGTATAACTATATACAGAATAGATAAGTACTGTATATTATACAGTATGTATAACTATATACAGAATAGATAAGTACTGTATATTATACAGTATGTATAACTATATACAGAATAGATAAGTACTGTATATTATACAGTATGTATAACTATATACAGAATAGATAACTACTGTATATTATACAGTATGTATAACTATATACAGAATAGATAAGTACTGTATATTATACTGTATGTATAACTATATACAGAATAGATAAGTACTGTATATTATACAGTATGTATAACTATATACAGAATAGATAAGTACTGTATATTATACAGTATGTATAACTATATACAGAATAGATAAGTACTGTATATTATACAGTATGTATAACTATATACAGAATAGATAACTACTGTATATTATACAGTATGTATAACTATATACAGAATAGATAAGTACTGTATATTATACAATACATTTAACTATATACAGAAGAGATAAGTACTGTATATTATACAGTATGTATAACTATATACAGAATAGATAAGTACTGTATATTATACAGTATGTATAACTATATACAGAATAGATAAGTACTGTATATTATATAGTATGTAAAACTATATACAGAATAGATAACTACTGTATATTATACAGTATGTATAACTATATACAGAATAGATAACTACTGTATATTATACAGTACATTTAACTTTATACAGAATAGATAACTACTGTATATTATACAGTATGTATAACTATATACAGAATAGATAAGTACTGTATATTATACAGTATGTATAACTATATACAGAATAGATAAGTACTGTATATTATACAGTATGTATAACTATATACAGAATAGATAACTACTGTATATTATACAGTATGTATAACTATATACAGAATAGATAAGTACTGTATATTATACAGTATGTATAACTATATACAGAATAGATAAGTACTGTATATTATACAATACATTTAACTATATACAGAATAGATAAGTACTGTATATTATACAGTATGTATAACTATATACAGAATAGATAAGTACTGTATATTATACAGTATGTATAACTATATACAGAATAGATAAGTACTGTATATTATACAGTATGTATAACTATATACAGAATAGATAAGTACTGTATATTATACAGTATGTATAACTATATACAGAATAGATAAGTACTGTATATTATACAGTATGTATAACTATATACAGAATAGATAAGTACTGTATATTATACAGTATGTATAACTATATACAGAATAGATAAGTACTGTATGTTATACAGTATGTATAACTATATACAGAATAGATAACTACTGTATATTATACTGTATGTATAACTATATACAGAATAGATAAGTACTGTATATTATACAGTATGTATAACTATATACAGAATAGATAAGTACTGTATATTATACAGTATGTATAACTATATACAGAATAGATAAGTACTGTATATTATACAATACATTTAACTATATACAGAATAGATAAGTACTGTATATTATACTGTATGTATAACTATATACAGAATAGATAAGTACTGTATATTATACAATACATTTAACTATATACAGAATAGATAAGTACTGTATATTATACAGTATGTATAACTATATACAGAATAGATAAGTACTGTATATTATACATTATGTATAACTATATACAGAATAGATAAGTACTGTATATTATACAGTATGTATAACTATATACAGAATAGATAAGTACTGTATATTATACATTATGTATAACTATATACAGAATAGATAAGTACTGTATATTATACAGTATGTATAACTATATACAGAATAGATAACTACTGTATATTATACTGTATGTATAACTATATACAGAATAGATAAGTACTGTATATTATACAGTATGTATAACTATATACAGAATAGATAAGTACTGTATATTATACAGTATGTATAACTATATACAGAATAGATAAGTACTGTATATTATACAATACATTTAACTATATACAGAATAGATAAGTACTGTATATTATACTGTATGTATAACTATATACAGAATAGATAAGTACTGTATATTATACAGTATGTATAACTATATACAGAATAGATAAGTACTGTATATTATACAGTATGTATAACTATATACAGAATAGATAAGTACTGTATATTATACAATACATTTAACTATATACAGAATAGATAAGTACTGTATATTATACTGTATGTATAACTATATACAGAATAGATAAGTACTGTATATTATACAATACATTTAACTATATACAGAATAGATAAGTACTGTATATTATACAGTATGTATAACTATATACAGAATAGATAAGTACTGTATATTATACATTATGTATAACTATATACAGAATAGATAAGTACTGTATATTATACAGTATGTATAACTATATACAGAATAGATAAGTACTGTATATTATACATTATGTATAACTATATACAGAATAGATAAGTACTGTATATTATACAGTATGTATAACTATATACAGAATAGATAACTACTGTATATTATACTGTATGTATAACTATATACAGAATAGATAAGTACTGTATATTATACAGTATGTATAACTATATACAGAATAGATAAGTACTGTATATTATACAGTATGTATAACTATATACAGAATAGATAAGTACTGTATATTATACAATACATTTAACTATATACAGAATAGATAAGTACTGTATATTATACTGTATGTATAACTATATACAGAATAGATAAGTACTGTATATTATACAATACATTTAACTATATACAGAATAGATAAGTACTGTATATTATACAGTATGTATAACTATATACAGAATAGATAAGTACTGTATATTATACATTATGTATAACTATATACAGAATAGATAAGTACTGTATATTATACAGTATGTATAACTATATACAGAATAGATAAGTACTGTATATTATACATTATGTATAACTATATACAGAATAGATAAGTACTGTATATTATACAGTATGTATAACTATATACAGAATAGATAACTACTGTATATTATACTGTATGTATAACTATATACAGAATAGATAAGTACTGTATATTATACAGTATGTATAACTATATACAGAATAGATAAGTACTGTATATTATACAATACATTTAACTATATACAGAATAGATAAGTACTGTATATTATACTGTATGTATAACTATATACAGAATAGATAAGTACTGTATATTATACAATACATTAAACTATATACAGAATAGATAAGTACTGTATATTATACAGTATGTATAACTATATACAGAATAGATAAGTACTGTATATTATACAGTATGTATAACTATATACAGAATAGATAAGTACTGTATATTATACAGTATGTATAACTATATACAGAATAGATAACTACTGTATATTATACAGTATGCATAACTATATACAGAATAGATAAGTACTGTATATTATACAGTATGTATAACTATATACAGAATAGATAAGCACTGTATATTATACAGTATGTATAACTATATACAGAATAGATAAGTACTGTATATTATACAGTATGTATAACTATATACAGAATAGATAAGTACTGTATATTATACTGTATGTATAACTATATACAGAATAGGTAACTACTGTATATTATACAGTATGTATAACTATATACAGAATAGATAAGTACTGTATATTATACAGTATGTATAACTATATACAGAATAGATAACTACTGTATATTATACAGTATGTATAACTATATACAGAATAGATAACTACTGTATATTATACAGTATGTATAACTATATACAGAATAGATAACTACTGTATATTATACAGTATGTATAACTATATACAGAATAGATAACTACTGTATATTATACAGTATGTATACTATATACAGAATAGATAAGTACTGTATATTATACTGTATGTATAACTATATACAGAATAGGTAACTACTGTATATTATACAGTATGTATAACTATATACAGAATAGGTAACTACTGTATATTATACAGTATGTATAACTATATACAGAATAGATAAGTACTGTATATTATACAGTATGTATAACTATATACAGAATAGATAAGTACTGTATATTATACAGTATGTATAACTATATACAGAATAGATAAGTACTGTATATTATACAGTATGTATAACTATATACAGAATAGATAACTACTGTATATTATACAGTATGTATAACTATATACAGAATAGATAACTACTGTATATTATACAGTATGTATAACTATATACAGAAGAGATAACTACTGTATATTATACAGTATGTATAACTATATACAGAAGAGATAAGTACTGTATATTATACAGTATGTATAACTATATACAGAATAGATAACTACTGTATATTATACAGTATGTATAACTATATACAGAATAGATAACTACTGTATATTATACAGTATGTATAACTTTATACAGAATAGATAACTACTGTATATTATACAGTATGTATAACTATATACAGAATAGATAACTACTGTATATTATACAGTATGTATAACTATATACAGAATAGATAACTACTGTATATTATACAGTATGTATAACTATATACAGAATAGATAAGTACTGTATATTATACAGTACGTGTAACTATATACAGAATAGATAAGTACTGTATATTATACAGTATGTGTAACTATATACAGAATAGATAACTACTGTATATTATACAGTATGTATAACTATATACAGAATAGATAAGTACTGTATATTATACAGTATGTATAACTATATACAGAATAGATAAGTACTGTATATTATACAGTATGTATAACTATATACAGAATAGATAAGTACTGTATATTATACAGTATGTATAACTATATACAGAATAGATAAGTACTGTATATTATACAGTATGTAGATAAGTACTGTATATTATACAGTATGTATAACTATATACAGAATAGATAAGTACTGTATATTATACAGTATGTATAACTATATACAGAATAGATAAGTACTGTATATTATACAGTATGTATAACTATATACAGAATAGATAAGTACTGTATATTATACAGTATGTATAACTATATACAGAATAGATAAGTACTGTATATTATACAGTATGTATAACTATATACAGAATAGATAAGTACTGTATATTATACAGTATGTATAACTATATACAGAATAGATAAGTACTGTATATTATACAGTATGTATAACTATATACAGAATAGATAAGTACTGTATATTATACAGTATGTATAACTATATACAGAATAGATAACTACTGTATATTATACAGTATGTATAACTATATACAGAATAGATAAGTACTGTATATTATACTGTATGTATAACTATATACAGAATAGATAAGTACTGTATATTATACAGTATGTATAACTATATACAGAATAGATAAGTACTGTATATTATACAGTATGTATAACTATATACAGAATAGATAAGTACTGTATATTATACAGTATGTATAACTATATACAGAATAGATAACTACTGTATATTATACAGTATGTATAACTATATACAGAATAGATAACTACTGTATATTATACAGTATGTATAACTATATACAGAATAGATAAGTACTGTATATTATACAGTATGTATAACTATATACAGAATAGATAAGTACTGTATATTATACAGTATGTATAACTATATACAGAATAGATAAGTACTGTATATTATACAGTATGTATAACTATATACAGAATAGATAAGTACTGTATATTATACAGTATGTATAACTATATACAGAATAGATAAGTACTGTATATTATACAGTATGTATAACTATATACAGAATAGATAAGTACTGTATATTATACAGTATGTATAACTATATACAGAATAGATAAGTACTGTATATTATACAGTATGTATAACTATATACAGAATAGATAAGTACTGTATATTATACAGTATGTATAACTATATACAATATAGATAAGTACTGTATATTATACAGTATGTATAACTATATACAGAATAGATAAGTACTGTATATTATACAGTATGTATAACTATATACAGAATAGATAAGTACTGTATATTATACAGTATGTATAACTATATACAGAATAGATAAGTACTGTATATTATACAGTATGTATAACTATATACAGAATAGATAAGTACTGTATATTATACAGTATGTATAACTATATACAGAATAGATAAGTACTGTATATTATACAGTATGTATAACTATATACAGAATAGATAAGTACTGTATATTATACAGTATGTATAACTATATACAGAATAGATAAGTACTGTATATTATACAGTATGTATAACTATATACAGAATAGATAAGTACTGTATATTATACAGTATGTATAACTATATACAGAATAGATAAGTACTGTATATTATACAGTATGTATAACTATATACAGAATAGATAACTACTGTATATTATACAGTATGTATAACTATATACAGAATAGATAACTACTGTATATTATACAGTATGTATAACTATATACAGAATAGATAAGTACTGTATATTATACAGTATGTATAACTATATACAGAATAGATAAGTACTGTATATTATACAGTATGTATAACTATATACAGAATAGATAAGTACTGTATATTATACAGTATGTATAACTATATACAGAATAGGTAACTACTGTATATTATACTGTATGTATAACTATATACAGAATAGGTAAGTACTGTATATTATACAGTATGTATAACTATATACAGAATAGATAAGTACTGTATATTATACAGTATGTATAACTATATACAGAATAGATAAGTACTGTATATTATACAATACATTTAACTATATACAGAATAGATAACTACTGTATATTATACAGTATGTATAACTATCTACAGAATAGATAAGTACTGTATATTATACAGTATGTATAACTATATACAGAATAGATAAGTACTGTATATTATACAGTATGTATAACTATATACAGAATAGATAAGTACTGTATATTATACAGTATGTATAACTATATACAGAATAGATAACTACTGTATATTATACAGTATGTATAACTATATACAGAATAGATAAGTACTGTATATTATACTGTATGTATAACTATATACAGAATAGATAACTACTGTATATTATACAGTATGTATAACTATATACAGAATAGATAAGTACTGTATATTATACTGTATGTATAACTATATAGAGAATAGATAAGTACTGTATATTATACAGTATGTATAACTATATACAGAATAGATAAGTACTGTATATTATACTGTATGTATAACTATATACAGAATAGATAAGTACTGTATATTATACAGTATGTATAACTATATACAGAATAGATAAGTACTGTATATTATACTGTATGTAACTACAGAGCGTTCAGAAAGTATTCAGACTCTTTCCCTTTTTCCACATGATGTTACGTTACATCCTTATTCTAAAATGTATTAAATGTTTTTCCTCATCAATCTACACACATTACCCCGTAATGACAAAGCAAAACAGGTTTTTTGAAATGTTTGCACATTTATAACAAATAAAAAAACGAAATACCTTATTTACATAAGTGTTCAGACCCTTGGCTATGAGACTTGAAATTGAGCTCAGGTGCATTTGGAAAGCCATACACCTGTCTATATAAGGTCTCATAGTTGACAGTGCATGTCAGAGCAAAAACCAGGTCGAAGGGAATTGTCCGTAGAGCTCCGAGACAGGATTGTGTTGAGGCACATGTCTGGGGAAAGGGTATCAAAAAATGTCTGCAACATTGAAGGTCCCCAAGAACACAGTGGCCTACATCATTCTTAAATGGAAGGAGTTTGGAACCACCAAGACTCTCCTTAGAGCTGGCCGCCCGGCCAAACTGAGCAAGCGGGGAGAAAGGTTCCCAGGTGTCCCCTGTAAACCACAGAAGAGTCTCACAATGTCAACCTATATTTTAAGAAAGCGAGACCACCATCTGCTGGCGGCGCACAGGCTGGTAGCGCGGCAGGCTGGTGGCACGGCAGGCTGGTATCCTACTGTGAATAACTACATCACATGTGTGAGTTCCAAAGTTCACATATTTATTGAGGACTTGTGGTAAAGTTGGATTGGTTTTTTATTAAGGACTTGTGGTAAAGTTGGATTGGTTATTTATTAAGGACTTGTGGTTGGACGTGGTAAAGTGGGATTGGTTATTTATTAAGGACTTGTGGTTGGACGTGGTAAAGTGGGATTGGTGTGTGGTTCTGCAACAGGGCAGACATGAATAAGCAGGTTGCAGAACATAGAAGGTAAAGGTGATCATGATAAATCTATTAAATCAATACATCTCAAATAAGGAAATCTCAATGTAATGATTAACTAAAATATACATGGAAAATAGGAAACAAAACTACTCTTAACTTGGAAACACACAACAAAGACTGACAAAACTATCCCTCCACCACTGAGTATAACAGGGTAAATCTGCAACTATAGCTACACATCTTTCTATACACTTTTCCTTTGTCTAATGGCTGGAAGGTCTCATCATAAAAAGTATTTTTGTTAAAATGTCACGTGTACAGGGCAGGTTTCCAGTAATTTGTATTAAAATTGACACAAAGAAAAATTATATCATTGCAATCAGTAAACTTCAGGGAACACCAATATATATATATATATATATATATATATATATATATATATATATATATATATTACTTTTTAGAGTGTTTACATTTAAACTATTGGAAGTAGCCACGAAAGTATTTACAAAAAGCAGTAATTTGGCTCCATTTTCTACTAAACGTTTAAAGGATATGTATATATGGCATTTTGGGGCCATTTGATAATTTTCTTTTACTAGACCCCCTCAAACATTTTAAGTCATCATTGGGCTGTATGCACCAATTATGTGTGGAGATATGGACAAGTGAATCTAGTCCAATATGACCCTCTGCAGCTGAATGGCCGCCATATTGGGAATGGCCGCCATATTGGAAATGGCCGCCATATTGGAAATGGACAAAATCTGTGCTGGCACTATAGACAAAAAAAACAATACTTGTTTAGACATGCCCCAGCTGTGTGTGGAATGTGGCTCTATCAGAAAGTCCATAATTATTTCCCGTAGCTGCTAGACTATGGTCAAAATGACCTCAACATGACCCCCATAAGGTCTTCCCAGACAGCACACATACATTATACATTGGGCTGATGTGGTATGGAGAGCGTTTGCACATTGGCAAGATGACGTCACCATTATATTTGCCCTTCAGCCGCTGTTTGGACGATGCACGTCAAAGCTGTTAAGTTATACTGGCGATAATAAAAAAAAAACAATTTTGCTTTACATTCAGCAGACACCACGTACATTAGTGAGTAAATACATTTATGTACTTCACCCCGTGGGAATCAAACACACAACCCTGGTATTGCAAGCACCATGCGCTACCAACTGAGATACAGGGGACTATACCTAGACTATAAGTGATTTTGTTTGCGAGGTAAAATAAAGAGAGACAATTCAAGTTAATAATGTCAAGTTTATTAGGCTTTTGCTATACCATCAAGTTGCTAAAAGATCTGCAGCACAGAAAAGAGCGAAACAAGGAACAGAGAAACATCACATTGAATATAAGAGAGAATGTGCAGTTAGTTCCATAAAGATGGACTTAAGGTTTTATTACAGGCTAAGTGCAGTGAATGTGATGACTATATTTACAACAACAAAAAAGGTAACGTTTGCATTTCAATGTTAGTGTACCAAGTTTGATACTTGCAACATAAAACGGAACGATTTGTGGGTATATTTGGTTCTTATCCGCTGGACTAGAGGTTTTCTCTGTCAAAGAAACGGAAATTGTGACTGAAAGGTTTTAGGCATGTCGGGAAGTGTTGTTTTCCCGCAGTTTACATACACCCAAATCGCGCGCCAAATGAACTCGGAATCCCATGATGCATTGCGCGGTCCGAGGACACGCGGATCCCCCCTCGCTCTCTGCTTTAAGGTCTTCTACTGACAGGACGGTCAATTCTATGAACTTATGGCTCATATAACTACAGAAAACACTTTTGACTGGATCAAACCTCTTGAATTTGAATGTATGTATTCCTTTACCTGTGAGCTTTGTCACGTAGTTTTACAACTTCACGACAAAATGTATACACAACTACTACTTTGCCAAGTGTGGGCTAGCTAACTTCGCTAGCAAGCTAACAACCCAAGTTGGCTTTCTGTCAGAATCAGGCATTAGCCAGATAACTAACGTTAGTTTAACCATATCTAAAACTGGCCCGTGTTTCCACTGGATTGTTCTGGAAGCTTTTACAAGTGAAGAAGTTTTCCGTCCTCCAGACTCCCCCAATGTCAACCACACAGAAGCCACTGCGTATGTGACAGCTAGGCAGCCAGCTAGCTCTAGAAAGATCAATTTAGGTGTTTTGCAAGTTCTGTAGCTAACCTTTGCACATAGTAACTTAGCTAGCTGACTAGCTATTTAGCTAGCTGACTAGCTCCTTACTATATATAGTTGGCTTGCTAGCTACTTAGCTAGCTGACTAGCTACTTACTGTAGTTGGCTTGCTTGCTAGCTGACTAGCTACTTACTATAGTTGGCTTGCTCGCTACTTAGCCAGCTGACAAGCTACTTACTATAGTTGGCTTGCTAGCTACTTAGCTAGCTGACTAGCTCCTTACTATTGATGGCTTGCTAACTGACTAGCTACTTACTATAGTTGGCTTGCTAGCTGACAAGCTACTTACTATATTTGGCTTGCTAGCTACTTAGTTAGCTGACTAGCTACTTACTATAGTTGGCTTGCTAGCTACTTAGCCAGCAGACTAGCTACTTACTATAGTTGGCTTGCTAGCTACTTAGCCAGCAGACTAGCTACTTACTATAGTTGGCTTGCTAGCTGTCTAGCTACTTACTATAGTTGGCTTGCTAGCTACTTAGCCAGCTGACTAGCTACTTACTATAGTTGGCTTGCTAGCTACTTAGCTCGCTGTCTAGCTACTTACTATAGTTGGCTTGCTAGCTGACTAGCTACTTACTATAGTTGGCTTGCTAGCTACTTAGCCAGCTGACTAGCTACTTACTATAGTTGGCTTGCTAGCTGACTAGCTACTTACTATAGTTGGCTTGCTAGCTACTTAGCTAGCTGACTAGCTACTTACTATAGTTGGCTTGCTAGCTAGCTTTTTATTTGCCTTGTTAGCTATATATCCGAATGTGGCTGTGTGTAACGTTAGCTAGTAAACTTAGTTCAACCAAGACTTTAGGTTGTTTTGCTGAGAATCATCCACATTAGTGGCTACTGGATTAGTCTGTTGTGGCTTTAACTTCTGTGTTTTAGATTGTGTGTTGTTTATCGGTCTTTTAAATTGGGACGTTTTCATTTCAGGTGCTGGATTAATGGTGGTCCTACTCTAGTTGGAGGTATGTTTTGGTATTATGTATTATCATATCATCAGATACGTTTCTTCACTCTGATTATAGCAGTTCCTAACTTAATATATACTGATCAACATTAATGATTACTACTCTTGTAATTGATAGTAAACCCTGATGATGATGATGTGCTGTCTGCAGGCTCTGTGGTCAAACGTCTCAGGGAGGAGGAGGAGGAGGAGGAGGAGATGCATCGTGTTCTGTCCCAGGGTGTATTGCGGCAGATGGCCTACGTGCGGTCCGTGGTCGTGGGCCTGTCAGCGTGTGAGGCACGCCTGGCCGCGTCGGTGTGTGTTGTAGGCCGCCTGACCCCCGGGCGCGGCCAGCGCTGGGTCAGTACCTCAGCTTTTAACAGGGCAGTAGAACGGCCCAAGCTCCAACCAGACGACCAGGACCAGAACCCACCCAGCCATCCCCCCAGCCTGGCTGGAACAGAGCCCGTCTATGGGGCAGACTCCTCCAAGCTGCCTGTGGAGGCCCCAGAGATAGACCCTCTGCAGGACAAGTCCATTGGTCTGGTCCAGAGGTTCAAGAAGACCTTTAAGCAGTACGGGAAGGTGATGATACCTGTCCATCTCCTGACTTCCAGCGTCTGGTTCGGAACCTTCTACTACGCTGCTATGCAGTGAGTCAGCTGTCTCTGGTCTAATCCCCCCTGGGGATTCCTACATTAACCCCCCTGTCTCTGGTCTAACCCCCCCTGGGGATTCCTACATTAACCCCCCTGTCTCTGGTCTAACCCCCCCCCCCCTGGGGATTCCTACATTAACCCACCTGTCTCTGGTCCAACCCCCGGTGGATTCCTTCATTAACCCCCCTGTCTCTGGTCTAACCCCCCCCTGGGGATTCCTACATTAACCCACCTGTCTCTGGTCTAATCCCCCCCCTGGGGATTCCTACATTAACCCACCTGTCTCTGGTCTAACCCCCCCCGGGGATTCCTACATTAACCCACCTGTCTCTGGTCTAACCCCCCCCTGGGGATTCCTACATTAACCCCCCTGGGGATTCCTACATTAACCCCCTGGGGATTCCTACATTAACCCACCTGGGGATTCCTACATTAACCCACCTGGGGATTCCTACATTAACCCACCTGTCTCTGGTCTAACCCCCCCCCCCCTGGGGATTCCTACATTAACCCCCCCTGGGGATTCCTACATTAACCCACCTGTCTCTGGTCTAATCCCCCCTGGGGATTCCTACATTAACCCACCTGTCTCTGGTCTAACCCCCCCTGGGGATTCCTACATTAACCCACCTGTCTCTGGTCTAATCCCCCCTGGGGATTCCTACATTAACCCCCCTGGGGATTCCTACATTAACCCCCCTGGGGATTCCTACATTAACCCCCCTGTCTCTGGTCTAACCCCCCTGGGGATTCCTACATTAACCCCCCTGGGGATTTCTACATTAACCCCCCTGGGGATTCCTACATTAACCCCCCTGTCTCTGGTCTAATCCCCCCTGGGGATTCCTACATTAACCCCCCTGGGGATTCCTACATTAACCCCCCTGGGGATTCCTACATTAACCCCCCTGGGGATTCCTACATTAACCCACCTGTCTCTGGTCTAACCCCCCCCTGGGGATTCCTACATTAACCCCCCCCTGGGGATTCCTACATTAACCCCCCTGTCTCTGGTCTAACCCCCCCTGGGGATTCCTACATTAACCCACCTGTCTCTGGTCTAACCCCCCTGGGGATTCCTACATTAACCCACCTGTCTCTGGTCTAACCCCCCTGGGGATTCCTACATTAACCCCCCTGGGGATTCCTACATTAACCCACCTGTCTCTGGTCTAATCCCCCTGGGGATTCCTACATTAACCCCCCTGGGGATTCCTACATTAACCCCCCTGTCTCTGGTCTAACCCCCCCTGGGGATTCCTACATTAACCCCCCTGGGGATTCCTACATTAACCCCCCTGTCTCTGGTCTAACCCCCCTGGGGATTCCTACATTAACCCCCCTGTCTCTGGTCTAACCCCGCTGGGGATTCCTACATTAACCCACCTGTCTCTGGTCTAACCCCCCCTGGGGATTCCTACATTAACCCCCCTGTCTCTGGTCTAACCCCCCTGGGGATTCCTACATTAACCCCCCTGTCTCTGGTCTAACCCCCCCCCTGGGGATTCCTACATTAACCCCCCTGGGGATTCCTACATTAACCCCCCTGGGGATTCCTACATTAACCCACCTGTCTCTGGTCTAATCCCCCTGGGGATTCCTACATTAACCCACCTGTCTCTGGTCTAACCCCCCCTGGGGATTCCTACATTAACCCCCCTGGGGATTCCTACATTAACCCCCCTGTCTCTGGTCTAACCCCCCTGGGGATTCCTACATTAACCCCCCTGTCTCTGGTCTAACCCCCCTGGGGATTCCTACATTAACCCACCTGTCTCTGGTCTAACCCCCCCTGGGGATTCCTACATTAACCCCCCTGTCTCTGGTAACCCCCCTGGGGATTCCTACATTAACCCCCCTGTCTCTGGTCTAACCCCCCTGGGGATTCCTACATTAACCCACCTGTCTCTGGTCTAACCCCCCCCTGGGGATTCCTACATTAACCCACCTGGGGATTCCTACATTAACCCCCCTGGGGATTCCTACATTACCCCCCCTGGGGATTCCTACATTAACCCCCCTGTCTCTGGTCTAACCCCCCCTGGGGATTCCTACATTAACCCCCCTGGGGATTCCTACATTAACCCCCCTGTCTCTGGTCTAACCCCCCTGGGGATTCCTACATTAACCCCCCTGTCTCTGGTCTAACCCCGCTGGGGATTCCTACATTAACCCACCTGTCTCTGGTCTAACCCCCCCTGGGGATTCCTACATTAACCCCCCTGTCTCTGGTCTAACCCCCCTGGGGATTCCTACATTAACCCCCCTGTCTCTGGTCTAACCCCCCCCTGGGGATTCCTACATTAACCCCCCTGGGGATTCCTACATTAACCCCCCTGGGGATTCCTACATTAACCCACCTGTCTCTGGTCTAACCCCCCCTGGGGATTCCTACATTAACCCACCTGTCTCTGGTCTAACCCCCCCTGGGGATTCCTACATTAACCCCCCTGGGGATTCCTACATTAACCCCCCTGTCTCTGGTCTAACCCCCCTGGGGATTCCTACATTAACCCCCCTGTCTCTGGTCTAACCCCCCTGGGGATTCCTACATTAACCCACCTGTCTCTGGTCTAACCCCCCCTGGGGATTCCTACATTAACCCCCCTGTCTCTGGTAACCCCCCTGGGGATTCCTACATTAACCCCCCTGTCTCTGGTCTAACCCCCCTGGGGATTCCTACATTAACCCACCTGTCTCTGGTCTAACCCCCCCCTGGGGATTCCTACATTAACCCCCCTGGGGATTCCTACATTAACCCACCTGTCTCTGGTCTAACCCCCCCCTGGGGATTCCTACATTAACCCACCTGTCTCTGGTCTAACCCCCACCTGGGGATTCCTACATTAACCCCCCTGGGGATTCCTACATTAACCCACCTGTCTCTGGTCTAACCCCCCTGGGGATTCCTACATTAACCCACCTGTCTCTGGTCTAACCCCCCCTGGGGATTCCTACATTAACCCACCTGTCTCTGGTCTAACCCCCCCTGGGGATTCCTACATTAACCCACCTGGGGATTCCTACATTAACCCACCTGTCTCTGGTCTAATCCCCCCTGGGGATTCCTACATTAACCCACCTGTCTCTGGTCTAATCCCCCCTGGGGATTCCTACATTAACCCACCTGTCTCTGGTCCAACCCCCCCCCTGGGGATTCCTACATTAACCCCCCTGGGGATTCCTACATTAACCCCCCTGGGGATTCCTACATTAACCCACCTGTCTCTGGTCCAACCCCCCCCCTGGGGATTCCTACATTAACCCACCTGTCTCTGGTCTAATCCCCCTGGGGATTCCTACATTAACCCCCCTGGGGATTCCTACATTAACCCCCCTGGGGATTCCTACATTAACCCCCCTGGGGATTCCTACATTAACGCACCTGGGGATTCCTACATTAACCCACCTGTCTCTGGTCTAACCCCCCCCTGGGGATTCCTACATTAACCCCCCTGGGGATTCCTACATTAACCCACCTGTCTCTGGTCTAACCCCCCCTGGGGGTTCCTACATTAACCCACCTGTCTCTGGTCCAACCCCCCCTGGGGATTCCTACATTAACCCACCTGTCTCTGGTCTAACCCCCCTGGGGATTCCTACATTAACCCCCCTGGGGATTCCTACATTAACCCCCCTGTCTCTGGTCTAACCCCCCCCAGGGGATTCCTACATTAACCCACCTGTCTCTGGTCTAACCCCCCCCTGGGGATTCCTACATTAACCCACCTGTCTCTGGTCTAACCCCCCCTGGGGATTCCTACATTAACCCACCTGTCTCTGGTCTAACCCCCCCCCCCCCTGGGGATTCCTACATTAACCCACCTGGGGATTCCTACATTAACCCACCTGTCTCTGGTCTAATCCCCCTGGGGATTCCTACATTAACCCACCTGTCTCTGGTCTAATCCCCCCTGGGGATTCCTACATTAACCCCCCTGGGGATTCCTACATTAACCCCCCTGGGGATTCCTACATTAACCCCCCTGGGGATTCCTACATTAACCCACCTGTCTCTGGTCTAACCCCCCCTGGGGGTTCCTACATTAACCCACCTGTCTCTGGTCCAACCCCCCCTGGGGATTCCTACATTAACCCACCTGTCTCTGGTCTAACCCCCCCCCCCCCCTGGGGATTCCTACATTAACCCACCTGGGGATTCCTACATTAACCCACCTGTCTCTGGTCTAATCCCCCTGGGGATTCCTACATTAACCCACCTGTCTCTAGTCTAATCCCCCCTGGGGATTCCTACATTAACCCCCCTGGGGATTCCTACATTAACCCCCCTGGGGATTCCTACATTAACCCCCCTGGGGATTCCTACATTAACCCCCCTGGGGATTCCTACATTAACCCACCTGTCTCTGGTCTAACCCCCCTGGGGATTCCTACATTAACCCCCCTGGGGATTCCTACATTAACCCCCCCTGTCTCTGGTCTAACCCCCCCCTGGGGATTCCTACATTAACCCACCTGTCTCTGGTCTAACCCCCCCCTGGGGATTCCTACATTAACCCACCTGTCTCTGGTCTAACCCCCCCTGGGGATTCCTACATTAACCCACCTGTCTCTGGTCTAACCCCCCCCCCCCCCCTGGGGATTCCTACATTAACCCACCTGTCTCTGGTCTAACCCCCCCTGGGGATTCCTACATTAACCCCCCTGTCTCTGGTCTAATCCCCCTGGGGATTCCTACATTAACCCCCCTGGGGATTCCTACATTAACCCCCCTGGGGATTCCTACATTAACCCACCTGTCTCTGGTCTAACCCCCCTGGGGATTCCTACATTAACCCACCTGTCTCTGGTCTAACCCCCCCTGGGGATTCCTACATTAACCCACCTGTCTCTGGTCTAATCCCCCCCCCCCCCTGGGGATTCCTACATTAACCCACCTGTCTCTGGTCTAATCCCCCTGGGGATTCCTACATTAACCCCCCTGGGGATTCCTACATTAACCCCCCTGGGGATTCCTACATTAACCCCCCTGTCTCTGGTCTAACCCCCCCCTGGGGATTCCTACATTAACCCCCCTGGGGATTCCTACATTAACCCACCTGTCTCTGGTCTAATCCCCCCCTGGGGATTCCTACATTAACTCACCTGTCTCTGGTCTAACCCCCCCTGGGGATTCCTACATTAACCCACCTGTCTCTGGTCTAACCCCCCCTGGGGATTCCTACATTAACCCACCTGTCTGGTCTAACCCCCCCTGGGGATTCCTACATTAACCCACCTGTCTCTGGTCTAACCCCCCCTGGGGATTCCTACATTAACCCCCCTGGGGATTCCTACATTAACCCACATGTCTCTGGTCTAACCCCCCTGGGGATTCCTACATTAACCCACCTGTCTCTGGTCTAACCCCCCTGGGGATTCCTACATTAACCCACCTGTCTCTGGTCTAACCCCCCCTGGGGATTCCTACATTAACCCTAACCCACATTATTCTGGTCTAACCCCCCTGGGGATTCCATTACTATGGTATTTTGTTATGAATCATTTAGCAATACATAGAGATTTTAGGAGTTCAGCACCTAACTGGTCTTTTGGCCTGAGGATAATGGAATTGCTGTTGCGTTCATTGTACAGACTTATTACCTAGATATACTCACTGGCCAGTTTATTAGGTACACCCATCTAGTACTGTGTCGAACCCCACTTTGCCTCTACAACAGCCTGAATTCTTCGGGGGGGGGGGGGGGGGGGGGGGTGGACTAGTAAAGGCTAGTCCTGTATTATTGTTATTTTCTTCTTCGTTTTTTTTTCAGGGGGGTGCAGCACCATCAGCACCCCTACTTCCTGCGGCTATGCGTGACGAGGACCGACGAGTTGTGTGTTCTGAGATGCTGTTCTGCACACTACTGTTGTACTGCGCCGTTTATTTACCTGTTTGTCCCCCGCCCTGTTAGCTGGGACGATTCTTGTCATTATCGTTCGCGTTTACTAACGAAGGCTGATCTTCCAACAATATAAACATATAACCATTTTGCCGTTTTACCTCAGCTCATTGGCTATCGACCAAGACGATCAGTGGTCATTGGGCCCCCCCCCCCCCCCAAAAAAATATACAATCAATCAAAGGAAACACAGCTCTTATCATTGGTGCGCAACGAGGTCATCGCTTGGTGTCTTCAAACCCGGTTTCTTTCGGGTCAATACGTCCCGCGAAAAGAACCATCAGGTATTTACTAACAACCAGCCCACGACTGGATAAACGGACGTTTTAGTGTGTAATTACGTGGAAAGTTGAATGCGACGGAATTCACGACACAAGAGGTTTACAAAATGTTTCGTGTTCGGCTATTAAAAAAATGGATTTTTATCAATGAAAACGGCACTTGTGTTTGATCACTGGGACCCCTCAGGATGACAAATTAGAGCAAAGATTTCAGAATGTAAGTCGTTATTTTTACCTTCCGATGTGAATGTATCAAACCCCGGTCAAGGTGGAAAAAAAGTGTTGTTTATCGCTCTTCTTAAACAAAACCACGGCATTGTTTTCCTCTGTAATAGCTATTGTATATCGGACAACGCAGTTCCATTACCGAGATTCCAAACGTTTCAATGATGTAAGACACTTGTATTTCCATTAATTTTTTATATTACGATTTATAATTTTGATTTTGGCGCTCCTGCAATTTCACCGGGATGTTGTTGAATTTGATCCCGCTAAAGGTTAAGGGCTTGTAATTAAGCATTTCACAGGAAGGTTTACACTTGTGTTCGGCGCATGTGACGAATAAAGTTTTATTCGAAGTACAACAGTCAAGTGCAGGTTTTTCCCCCAATGATCTAAGGGCACTAGTTGAATTCTATCTTTTTAGATTTGAATCATTTTCATTTAGATTTTTAAAGGTTAAACCACATTACAATGATTTAAAGACGAGATTATAATATATATTTTTGTGTATTATATATATATATGTGTATGTATTTGGTGTGTAATTCTCTTTAGAATTTTGGAAACCGCTGCCCTTAGACACTGTCGTGCGTGAAATCCCATGAGGCCAGCTGTTTCGGAGATACTGTAACTGGCACGCTTGGCACCGACGCTCAAAGTCGCTTAGGTCACTCCCCCCCCCCAGTCGAACAGTAACTGGACGTCTGCCACGGCCATGTTGACTCACTGTTTCACTAGAAGCTAACCGTTTTGGGGGGTGAACAGGGTTGGTGTGTACCTAAAAAACTGGCCAAACTCAGTGTTTTGTTTCATGTGAAGGCACAGTATCTGGCCTTAGTTAAACTCACTGTATATTTCACAGGGGAGTGAATGTGGTGCCTTTTCTGGAGTTCATTGGTTTACCAGAGAAGGTGGTTGGTCTGCTGAATCACTCCTCTGGTGGCTATGCCCTCACTGCCTATGCCATGTACAAGGTAAGACTACTCCCTGCCTATGTCATGTACAAGGTAAGAACTCACTGCCTATGTCATGTACAAGGTAAGACTACTCCCTGCCTATGTCATGTACAAGGTAAGACTACTCCCTGCCTATGTCATGTACAAGGTAAGAACTCCCTGCCTATGTCATGTACAAGGTAAGACTACTCCCTGCCTATGTCATGTACAAGGTAAGAACTCCCTGCCTATGTCATGTACAAGGTAAGAAAACTCACTGCCTATGTCATGTACAAGGTAAGACTACTCCCTGCCTATGTCATGTACAAGGTAAGACTACTCCCTGCCTATGTCATGTACAAGGTAAGAATACTCCCTGCTTATGTCATGTACAAGGTAAGAATACTCCCTGCTTATGTCATGTACAAGGTAAGAATACTCCCTGCCTATGTCATGTACAAGGTAAGACTACTCCCTGCCTATGTCATGTACAAGGTGAGAACTCACTGCCTATGTCATGTACAAGGTGAGAATACTCCCTGCCTATGTCATGTACAAGGTAAGAAAACTCACTGCCTATGTCATGTACAAGGTAAGACTACTCCCTGCCTATGTCATGTACAAGGTGAGAATACTCCCTGCCTATGTCATGTACAAGGTGAGAATACTCCCTGCCTATGTCATGTACCATGTACAAGGTGAGAATACTCCCTGCCTATGTCATGTACAAGGTGAGAATACTCCCTGCCTATGTCATGTACAAGGTGAGAATACTCCCTGCCTATGTCATGTACAAGGTGAGAATACTCCCTGCCTATGTCATGTACAAGGTGAGAATACTCCCTGCCTATGTCATGTACAAGGTGAGAATACTCCCTGCCTATGTCATGTACAAGGTGAGAATACTCCCTGCCTATGTCATGTACAAGGTGAGAATACTCCCTGCCTATGATGCAGTGCATTCGGAAAGTATTCAGACGCCGTGACTTTTTCCACGTTTTGTTACAGCCTTATTCTAAAAATGTATTAGATTGTGTTTTCCCCTCATCAATCTACACACAATACCCCCATAATGTCAAAAGCAAAAACAGGTTTTTAGATTTTGTTTGCAAATTTATCACATAAATAAATAATGAAATATGACTTTTACATAAGTATTCAGACCCTTTACTCAGTACTTTGTTGAAGCACCTTTGGCAGCGATTACAGCCTCTAGTCTTCTTGGGTATGACGCTACAAGCTTGGCACACCTGTATTTGGGGAGTTTCTCCCATTCTTCTCTGCAGATCCTCTCAAGCTCTGTCAGGTTGGATGGGGAGCGTCGCTGCACAGCTATTTTCAGGTCTCTCCAGAGATGTTCGATTGGGCTCATGTCCGGGCTCTGGCTGGGCCTCTCAAGGACATTCAGAGACTTGTCCCGAAGCCACTCCTACGTTGTCTTGGTTGTTGTCGAAGGTGAACCTTCGCCCCAGACTGAGGTCCTGAGTGCTCTCGAACAGGTTTTCATCAAGGATCTCTCTGTACTTTGCTCTGTTCATCTTTCCCTCGATCCTGACTAGTCTCCCAGTCCCTGTCGCTGAAAAACATCCCCCACAGCAGGATGCTGCCACCACCATGCTTCACCGTAGGGATGGTGCCAGGTTTCCTCCAGACGTGACGCTTGGCTTTCAGGCCAAAGAGTTAAATCTTGATTTCATCAGACCTGAGAATCTTGTTTCTCATGGTCCGAGTCCTTTAGGTGCCTTTTGGCAAACTCCAAGCGGGCTGTAATGTTTTGGCCATTGTGAACGACTGTGAGGCACGTCGATCTACATGTTGAATATGGTGAGATTGTAGACTCCTAAATTTACAGTGCAGCTAGTGCCAGCCCATTGGATTTTGGATTTTGTAGAGCTGCAACAGATTTCCACAACGATTTTCCATTTAGCTACCAACCAACCTTATTATAATGCCAAAATGAAACATTTGTTCACAGAAACATTCTCACGTATTTGTGTTATTTTAACACTGTATATTAAAGGAATGTGAGGGGTTTTGACGTGGATTTTTCCTTTAAAGCTGCAATATGTAACTTCTTAGGAGACCTGACCAAATTCACAGAAATGTGAGTTATAGATCTGTCATTCTTATTGGAAGCAAATCTAAGAAGTGGTAGATCTGTTCTATGTCGCTATTTCTATGCTTCCGGGTGCTTTAAGTTTAATTTTCTTTTGGTTTTGTACACCAGCTAAGAATACAATATGGTTATGGCAAATATATTTCACAGCTATTTTAGATGGTACAATGATTCTCTACAATATACTTGTTTATTTTGTCACAAACTGAAATTAGGAAAAATATGAGAATTTTATCAACCCGGAAATGGAGGAGCGATTACTGCATGGTACATATTTTAACTAAATGTTTACTCCTGAATTTATTTAGGCTTACCGTAAGAAAAGGGGTTGAATACTTATTGACTAAAAGACATTTCAGCTTTTACATTTTAATTCATTAGTAAACATTTCTAAAAACATAAATCCACTTTGACACATTATAGTGTATTGCGTGTAGGCCAGTGACACAATCTGAATTTAATCCATTTTAACACAACAACATGTGGAAAAAGTCAAGGGGTGTGAATACTTTCTGAAGGCCTTGTTCAAGGTAAGAATGCTCGCGGACTATGACTTGCACAAGGTAAGAATGCTCACGGACTATGACTTGTTCAAGGTAAGAATGCTCGCGGACTATGACTTGCACAAGGTAAGAATGCTCGCGGACTATGACTTGTTCAAGGTAAGAATGCTCGCGGACTATGACTTGCACAAGGTAAGAATGCTCACGGACTATGACTTGCACAAGGTAAGAATGCTCGCGGACTATGACTTGCACAAGGTAAGAATGCTCGCGGACTATGACTTGTTCAAGGTAAGAATGCTCACGGACTATGACTTGCTCAAGGTAAGAATGCTCGCGGACTATGACTTGTTCAAGGTAAGCAGAAATACTCAGATTTCAACACCAGCTTCATTTCACTTGTTCTACTGAACTTAGTGGCTCTCTTTTATCCCGATTTTCCTTCAGATTGCAACACCTGCCAGATACACGGTGACTCTGGGTGGGACGTCCTTCTCAGTGCAGTACCTCCGTAAACACGGCTACTTCTCTACCCCTCCGCCCGTCAAAGACTACCTGCAGGACCGGATGGAAGAGACCAGGGAGAAACTCACAGAGAAAATGGAGGAAACTAAAGAACTACTCTCGGGGAAAATGGAAGATACGAAAGAACGATTGTCTGGTATTTCCGACAAAATGGAGGAGACGAAAGAACGTTTCTCTGGAAAGATGGAGGAGACCAAAGAACGTTTCTCTGGAAAGATGGAGGAGACCAAAGAACGTTTCTCTGGAAAGATGGAGGAGACGAAGGAACGTTTCTCTGGAAAAATGGAGGAGACCAAAGAACGTTTCTCTGGAAAAATGGAGGAGACGAAAGACATGTTCTCTGATAAACTACAGGAAACCAAAGACAAAGTGTCTTACCGAAAGAAGCTAGATTAGTCTTGTTTTACAAGTGGTTGTGAATAAACGCGTGTTTTTTTTGATGTCTTCAATGTGGTTGGGGGTCAAAGACAGAATTAAGGCATGTATTATGAACCTATTGTTGAGAGATGAATGAGTCTAGACATTACATGGTACTTCTGCCATCTTGACTGCCCCAGCTAGTACCATTTATACCTGCTATAAGGAGGAGGCGGGTGGGATTTCTCAGTTCTATTACGATACACTGAGGAGTATTATGAATTCTGGGTATGCAAAATAAAATTACTTTTTAATTCAACATCGTCCATCAAAGCTGTAACTGCTTGTCTTTTTTTTAAATGACGTTTTTCATCCAATACCCAAAGTTTTTAATATATTGTAGTATTTTTGTGTTCCTACTACTTAATGTGTAATCAACTGAAAATTGTGCATATAATAGGAAGTGTGATTTACAGACGTCGTTTTTGATTGGTTCTTTAAAGGGATACTTCTGGATGTTGGCAATGAGGTCGTTTATCTAGTTTCCCAGAGTCAGGTGAACTCACGGCCAACATCCAGAAGTATCCTTTTATGTTGCTCTGTGGATATTGCAGAATCATAAAGCCAAAATGCAATAAAATGAAAACCACAGTCTGAACAGAACGGGTGTTGGGTTCTGCAGTACCAGTTAATGGACTTTACTGTCTGGTATGATCACAATTTGCAATAAAGCAGAATATTGAGCTTCTAAACATCGTTCAGTTTCCTGTCTTCATTCCATGTTCTGAGTTCTGTACTTAGGGTTCCTATGTCTGTTTATAACATGACATTAGGGCGTCCTATGTCTGTTCATAACATGATATTAGGGTTCCTATGTCTCCTCAACAAGGACATTAGGGCGTCCTATGTCTGTTCATAACATGACATTAGGGTTCCTATGTCTTCTCAACAAGGACATTAGAGAGGGTCCTATGTCTGTTCATAGCATGACATTAGGGTTCTTATGTCTTTCAACAAGGACATTAGGGGGTCCTATGTCTGCTCCTAACATGACATTAGGGGTCCTATGTCTGCTCCTAACATGACATTAGGGGTCCTATGTCTGTTCATAACATGACATTAGGGTTCCTATGTCTGCTTAAACATGACATTATCCCCTTTGACATTAGGCACCTTATTTACTCACATCATAGTTTCGCTGTAGAAAACAGTAAATACATATTATTCCTCCTTTTAAGAGACAGAATGGGAAGAGAACATGAGAAATAACTCTAGAACTGAGAAAAGCACTAGAATGCTTTAGAACAGGAACACAGGAATACTATAGCAGTAGGGTCCTGGTACTATAGCAGTAGGGTCCTGGTACTATAGCAGTAGGGTTCTGGTACTATAGCAGTAGGGTCCTGGTCCTGGTACTATAGCAGTAGGGTCCTGGTACTGGTACTATAGCAGTAGGGTCCTGGTACTATAGCAGTAGGGTCCTGGTACTATAGCAGTAGGGTCCTGGTACTATAGCAGTAGGGTTCTGGTACTATAGCAGTAGGGTCCTGGTACTATAGCAGTAGGGTCCTGGTACTATAGCAGTAGGGTCCTGGTACTATAGCAGTAGGGTCCTGGTACTATAGCAGTAGGGTCCTGGTCCTGGTACTATAGCAGTAGGGTCCTGGTACTATAGCAGTAGGGTCCTGGTACTATAGCAGTAGGGTCCTGGTACTATAGCAGTAGGGTTCTGGTACTATAGCAGTAGGGTCCTGGTACTATAGCAGTAGGGTCCTGGTACTATAGCAGTAGGGTCCTGGTACTATAGCAGTAGGGTCCTGGTACTATAGCAGTAGGGTCCTGGTACTGGTACTATAGCAGTGGGGTCCTGGTACTATAGCAGTAGGGTCCTGGTACTATAGCAGTAGGGTCCTGGTACTATAGCAGTAGGGTCCTGGTACTATAGCAGTAGGGTCCTGGTACTATAGCAGTAGGGTCCTGGTACTATAGCAGTAGGGTCCTGGTACTATAGCAGTAGGGTCCTGGTACTATAGCAGTAGGGTCGTGGTACTATAGCAGTAGGGTCCTGGTACTATAGCAGTAGGGTCCTGGTACTGGTACTATAGCAGTAGGGTACTGGTACTATAGCAGTAGGGTCCTGGTACTATAGCAGTAGGGTCCTGGTACTATAGCAGTAGGGTCCTGGTACTATAGCAGTAGGGTCCTGGTACTATAGCAGTAGGGTCCTGGTACTATAGCAGTAGGGTCCTGGTCCTGGTACTATAGCAGTAGGGTCCTGGTACTGGTACTATAGCAGTAGGGTACTGGTACTATAGCAGTAGGGTCCTGGTACTATAGCAGTAGGGTCCTGGTACTGGTACTATAGCAGTAGGGTCCTGGTACTATAGCAGTAGGGTCCTGGTACTATAGCAGTAGGGTCCTGGTCCTGGTACTATAGCAGTAGGGTCCTGGTACTATAGCAGTAGGGTCCTGGTACTATAGCAGTAGGGTCCTGGTACTATAGCAGTAGGGTCCTGGTACTATAGCAGTAGGGTCCTGGTACTATAGCAGTAGGGTTCTGGTACTATAGCAGTAGGGTCCTGGTCCTGGTACTATAGCAGTAGGGTCCTGGTACTATAGCAGTAGGGTCCTGGTACTATAGCAGTAGGGTCCTGGTACTATAGCAGTAGGGTCCTGGTACTATAGCAGTAGGGTCCTGGTACTATAGCAGTAGGGTCCTGGTACTATAGCAGTAGGGTTCTGGTACTATAGCAGTAGGGTCCTGGTACTATAGCAGTAGGGTCCTGGTACTATAGCAGTAGGGTTCTGGTACTATAGCAGTAGGGATCTGGTACTATAGCAGTAGGGTTCTGGTACTATAGCAGTAGGGTCCTGGTACTATAGCAGTAGGGTCCTGGTACTATAGCAGTAGGGTCCTGGTACTATAGCAGTAGGGTCCTGGTACTATAGCAGTAGGGTTCTGGTACTATAGCAGTAGGGTCCTGGTCCTGGTACTATAGCAGTAGGGTCCTGGTACTATAGCAGTAGGGTCCTGGTACTATAGCAGTAGGGTTCTGGTACTATAGCAGTAGGGTCCTGGTACTATAGCAGTAGGGTCCTGGTACTATAGCAGTAGGGTCCTGGTACTATAGCAGTAGGGTCCTGGTGCTGGTACTATAGCAGTAGGGTCCTGGTACTATAGCAGTAGGGTCCTGGTACTATAGCAGTAGGGTCCTGGTACTATAGCAGTAGGGTACTGGTACTATAGCAGTAGGGGCCTGGTACTATAGCAGTAGGGTCCTGGTACTATAGCATTAGGGTCCTGGTACTATAGCAGTAGGGTCCTGGTACTATAGCAGTAGGGTTCTGGTTCTATAGCAGTAGGGTCCTGGTACTATAGCAGTAGGGTCCTGGTACTATAGCAGTAGGGTTCTGGTTCTATAGCAGTAGGGTTCTGGTTCTATAGCAGTAGGGTCCTGGTACTATAGCAGTAGGGTCCTGGTACTATAGCAGTAGGGTTCTGGTTCTATAGCAGTAGGGTCCTGGTACTATAGCAGTAGGGTCCTGGTACTATAGCAGTAGGGTCCTGGTACTATAGCAGTAGGGTCCTGGTACTATAGCAGTAGGGTCCTGGTACTATAGCAGTAGGGTCCTGGTCCTATAGCAGTAGGGTCCTGGTACTATAGCAGTAGGGTTCTGGTACTATAGCAGTAGGGTCCTGGTACTATAGCAGTAGGGTCCTGGTACTATAGCAGTAGGGTCCTGGTCCTGGTACTATAGCAGTAGGGTCCTGGTACTGGTACTATAGCAGTAGGGTCCTGGTTCTATAGCAGTAGGGTCCTGGTACTATAGCAGTAGGGTCCTGGTACTATAGCAGTAGGGTCCTGGTACTATAGCAGTAGGGTCCTGGTACTATAGCAGTAGGGTTCTGGTACTATAGCAGTAGGGTCCTGGTACTATAGCAGTAGGGTTCTGGTACTATAGCAGTAGGGTCCTGGTACTATAGCAGTAGGGTCCTGGTACTATAGCAGTAGGGTCCTGGTCCTATAGCAGTAGGGTCCTGGTACTATAGCAGTAGGGTCCTGGTACTATAGCAGTAGGGTCCTGGTACTATAGCAGTAGGGTCCTGGTACTATAGCAGTAGGGTCCTGGTACTATAGCAGTAGGGTCCTGGTACTATAGCAGTAGGGTCCTGGTACTATAGCAGTAGGGTCCTGGTACTATAGCAGTAGGGTCCTGGTACTGGTACTATAGCAGTAGGGTCCTGGTACTATAGCAGTAGGGTCCTGGTACTATAGCAGTAGGGTCCTGGTCCTGGTACTATAGCAGTAGGGTCCTGGTCCTGGTACTATAGCAGTATGGTCCTGGTACTATAGCAGTAGGGTCCTGGTACTATAGCAGTAGGGTCCTGGTACTATAGCAGTAGGGTCCTGGTACTATAGCAGTAGGGTACTGGTCCTGGTACTATAGCAGTAGGGTCCTGGTACTATAGCAGTGGGGTCCTGGTACTATAGCAGTAGGGTCCTGGTACTATAGCAGTAGGGTCCTGGTACTATAGCAGTAGGGTCCTGGTCCTGGTACTATAGCAGTAGGGTCCTGGTACTATAGCAGTAGGGTCCTGGTACTATAGCAGTAGGGTCCTGGTACTATAGCAGTAGGGTCCTGGTACTGGTACTATAGCAGTAGAGTCCTGGTACTATAGCAGTAGGGTCCTGGTACTATAGCAGTAGGGTCCTGGTACTGGTACTATAGCAGTAGGGTCCTGGTACTATAGCAGTAGGGTCCTGGTACTATAGCAGTAGGGTCCTGGTTCTATAGCAGTAGGGTCCTGGTACTGTTACTATAGCAGTAGGGTCCTGGTACTATAGCAGTAGGGTCCTGGTACTATAGCAGTAGGGTCCTGGTACTGGTACTATAGCAGTAGGGTCCTGGTACTATAGCAGTAGGGTCCTGGTACTATAGCAGTAGGGTCCTGGTACTATAGCAGTAGGGTCCTGGTCCTGGTACTATAGCAGTAGGGTCCTGGTACTATAGCAGTAGGGTCCTGGTACTGGTACTATAGCAGTAGGGTCCTGGTACTATAGCAGTAGGGTCCTGGTACTATAGCAGTAGGGTCCTGGTACTATAGCAGTAGGGTTCTGGTACTGGTACTATAGCAGTAGGGTCCTGGTACTATAGCAGTAGGGTCCTGGTACTATAGCAGTAGGGTCCTGGTACTATAGCAGTAGGGTCCTGGTACTATAGCAGTAGGGTTCTGGTACTATAGCAGTAGGGTCCTGGTCCTGGTACTATCGCAGTAGGGTCCTGGTACTATAGCAGTAGGGTCCTGGTTCTATAGCAGTAGGGTCCTGGTACTGGTACTATAGCAGTAGGGTCCTGGTACTATAGCAGTAGAGTCCTGGTACTATAGCAGTAGGGTCCTGGTACTATAGCAGTAGGGTCCTGGTACTATAGCAGTAGGGTCCTGGTACTACAGCAGTAGGGTCCTGGTACTATAGCAGTAGGGTCCTGGTACTATAGCAGTAGGGTCCTGGTACTATAGCAGTAGGGTCCTGGTCCTGGTACTATAGCAGTAGGGTCCTGGTACTGGTACTATAGCAGTAGGGTCCTGGTACTATAGCAGTAGGGTCCTGGTACTATAGCAGTAGGGTCCTGGTACTATAGCAGTAGGGTCCTGGTACTATAGCAGTAGGGTCCTGGTACTATAGCAGTAGGGTACTGGTACTATAGCAGTAGGGTCCTGGTACTATAGCAGTAGGGTCCTGGTACTATAGCAGTAGGGTCCTGGTACTATAGCAGTAGGGTTCTGGTACTATAGCAGTAGGGTCCTGGTACTATAGCAGTAGGGTCCTGGTACTATAGCAGTAGGGTCCTGGTACTATAGCAGTAGGGTCCTGGTACTATAGCAGTAGGGTCCTGGTACTATAGCAGTAGGGTCCTGGTACTATAGCAGTAGGGTCCTGGTCCTGGTACTATATCAGTAGGGTCCTGGTACTGGTACTATAGCAGTAGGGTCCTGGTACTATAGCAGTAGGGTCCTGGTACTATAGCAGTAGGGTCCTGGTACTATAGCAGTAGGGTCCTGGTACTATAGCAGTAGGGTCCTGGTACTACAGCAGTAGGGTCCTGGTACTATAGCAGTAGGGTCCTGGTTCTATAGCAGTAGGGTTCTGGTACTATAGCAGTAGGGTCCTGGTCCTGGTACTATAGCAGTAGGGTCCTGGTACTGGTACTATAGCAGTAGGGTCCTGGTACTATAGCAGTAGGGTCCTGGTTCTATAGCAGTAGGGTTCTGGTACTATAGCAGTAGGGTACTGGTACTATAGCAGTAGGGTCCTGGTACTATAGCAGTAGGGTCCTGGTCCTGGTACTATAGCAGTAGGGTCCTGGTACTATATCAGTAGGGTCCTGGTACTATAGCAGTAGGGTCCTGGTACTATAGCAGTGGGGTTCTGGTACTATAGCAGTAGGGTCCTGGTACTATAGCAGTAGGGTCCTGGTACTACAGCAGTAGGGTCCTGGTACTATAGCAGTAGGGTCCTGGTTCTATAGCAGTAGGGTTCTGGTACTATAGCAGTAGGGTCCTGGTCCTGGTACTATAGCAGTAGGGTCCTGGTACTGGTACTATAGCAGTAGGGTTCTGGTACTATAGCAGTAGGGTCCTGGTACTATAGCAGTAGGGTCCTGGTCCTGGTACTATAGCAGTAGGGTCCTGGTACTATAGCAGTAGGGTCCTGGTACTATAGCAGTAGGGTCCTGGTACTATAGCAGTAGGGTCCTGGTACTATAGCAGTAGGGTCCTGGTCCTGGTACTATAGCAGTAGGGTCCTGGTACTATAGCAGTAGGGTCCTGGTACTATAGCAGTAGGGTCCTGGTACTATAGCAGTAGGGTCCTGGTACTATAGCAGTAGGGTCCTGGTACTGGTACTATAGCAGTAGGGTCCTGGTACTATAGCAGTAGGGTCCTGGTACTATAGCAGTAGGGTCCTGGTCCTGGTACTATAGCAGTAGGGTCCTGGTACTATAGCAGTAGGGTCCTGGTACTATAGCAGTAGGGTCCTGGTTCTATAGCAGTAGGGTCCTGGTACTATAGCAGTAGGGTCCTGGTACTATAGCAGTAGGGTCCTGGTACTACAGCAGTAGGGTCCTGGTACTATAGCAGTAGGGTCCTGGTTCTATAGCAGTAGGGTCCTGGTACTATAGCAGTAGGGTCCTGGTACTATAGCAGTAGGGTCCTGGTACTATAGCAATAGGGTCCTGGTACTATACCAGTAGGGTCCTGGTCCTGGTACTATAGCAGTAGGGTCCTCGTTCTATAGCAGCAGGGTCCTGGTACTATAGCAGTAGGGTCCTGGTACTATAGCAGTAGGGTCCTGGTACTACAGCAGTAGGGTCCTGGTACTATAGCAGTAGGGTCCTGGTACTATAGCAGTAGGGTCCTGGTACTATAGCAGTAGGGTCCTGGTACTATAGCAGTAGGGTCCTGGTACTATAGCAGTAGGGTCCTGGTGCTGGTACTATAGCAGTAGGGTCCTGGTACTATAGCAGTAGGGTCCTGGTACTATAGCAGTAGGGTCCTGGTACTATAGCAGTAGGGTCCTGGTACTATAGCAGTAGGGTCCTGGTACTATAGCAGTAGGGTTCTGGTACTATAGCAGTAGGGTCCTGGTACTATAGCAGTAGGGTCCTGGTCCTGGTACTATAGCAGTAGGGTCCTGGTACTATAGCAGTAGGGTCCTGGTACTATAGCAGTAGGGTCCTGTTACTGGTACTATAGCAGTAGGGTACTGGTACTATAGCAGTAGGGTCATGGTCCTGGTACTATATCAGTAGGGTCCTGGTACTATAGCAGTAGGGTCCTGGTACTATATCAGTAGGGTCCTGGTACTATAGCAGTAGGGTCCTGGTACTATAGCAGTGGGGTTCTGGTACTATAGCAGTAGGGTCCTGGTACTATAGCAGTAGGGTCCTGGTACTACAGCAGTAGGGTCCTGGTACTATAGCAGTAGGGTCCTGGTTCTATAGCAGTAGGGTTCTGGTACTATAGCAGTAGGGTCCTGGTCCTGGTACTATAGCAGTAGGGTCCTGGTACTGGTACTATAGCAGTAGGGTCCTGGTTCTATAGCAGTAGGGTTCTGGTACTATAGCAGTAGGGTCCTGGTCCTGGTACTATAGCAGTAGGGTCCTGGTACTGGTACTATAGCAGTAGGGTCCTGGTACTATAGCAGTAGGGTCCTGGTACTATAGCAGTAGGGTCCTGGTACTATAGCAGTAGGGTCCTGGTACTATAGCAGTAGGGTCCTGGTACTGGTTCTATAGCAGTAGGGTCCTGGTACTATAGCAGTAGGGTCCTGGTACTATAGCAGTAGGGTCCTGGTACTGGTTCTATAGCAGTAGGGTCCTGGTACTATAGCAGTAGGGTCCTGGTCCTGGTACTATAGCAGTAGGGTCCTGGTACTATAGCAGTAGGGTCCTGGTACTATAGCAGTAGGGTCCTGGTACTATAGCAGTAGGGTCCTGGTACTATAGCAGTAGGGTCCTGGTACTATAGCAGTAGGGTCCTGGTACTATAGCAGTAGGGTCCTGGTACTGGTTCTATAGCAGTAGGGTCCTGGTACTATAGCAGTAGGGTCCTGGTACTATAGCAGTAGTGTCCTGGTCCTATAGCAGTAGGGTCCTGGTTCTATAGCAGTAGGGTCCTGGTACTATAGCAGTAGGGTCCTGGTACTATAGCAGTAGGGTCCTGGTACTACAGCAGTAGGGTCCTGGTACTATAACAGTAGGGTCCTGGTTCTATAGCAGTAGGGTCCTGGTACTATAGCAGTAGGGTCCTGGTACTATAGCAGTAGGGTCCTGGTACTATAGCAATAGGGTCCTGGTACTATACCAGTAGGGTCCTGGTCCTGGTACTATAGCAGTAGGGTCCTCGTTCTATAGCAGCAGGGTCCTGGTACTATAGCAGTAGGGTCCTGGTACTATAGCAGTAGGGTCCTGGTACTACAGCAGTAGGGTCCTGGTACTATAGCAGTAGGGTCCTGGTACTATAGCAGTGGGGTCCTGGTACTATAGCAGTAGGGTCCTGGTACTATAGCAGTAGGGTCCTGGTACTATAGCAGTAGGGTCCTGGTACTATAGCAGTGGGGTCCTGGTACTATAGCAGTAGGGTCCTGGTACTATAGCAGTAGGGTCCTGGTTCTATAGCAGTAGGGTCCTGGTACTATAGCAGTAGGGTTCTGGTACTATAGCAGTAGGGTCCTGGTACTATAGCAGTAGGGTCCTGGTACTGGTACTATAGCAGTAGGGTCCTGGTACTATAGCAGTAGGGTCCTGGTACTATAGCAGTAGGGTCCTGGTACTATAGCAGTAGGGTCCTGGTCCTGGTACTATAGCAGTAGGGTCCTGGTACTATAGCAGTAGGGTCCTGGTACTATAGCAGTAGGGTCCTGGTCCTGGTACTATAGCAGTAGGGTTCTGGTACTATAGCAGTAGGGTCCTGGTACTGGTTCTATAGCAGTAGGGTCCTGGTACTATAGCAGTAGGGTCCTGGTACTATAGCAGTAGGGTCCTGGTACTATAGCAGTAGGGTCCTGGTGCTGGTACTATAGCAGTAGGGTCCTGGTACTATAGCAGTAGGGTCCTGGTACTATAGCAGTAGGGTCCTGGTACTATAGCAGTAGGGTCCTGGTACTATAGCAGTAGGGTCCTGGTACTATAGCAGTAGGGTTCTGGTACTATAGCAGTAAGGTCCTGGTACTATAGCAGTAGGGTCCTGGTCCTGGTACTATAGCAGTAGGGTCCTGGTACTATAGCAGTAGGGTCCTGGTACTATAGCAGTAGGGTCCTGTTACTGGTACTATAGCAGTAGGGTCCTGGTACTATAGCAGTAGGGTCCTGGTACTATAGCAGTAGGGTCTATAGCAGTGGTAGGTAGTGGTAAGAACTGAATGAGGACTGCTATAGAGTAGACTAGTAAATGAGGAGGACTGCTATAGAGTAGACTAGTAAATGAGGACTGCTATAGAGTGGACTAGTAAATGAGGAGGACTGCTATAGAGTAGACTAGTAAATGAGGAGGACTGCTATAGAGTAGACTAGTAAATGCGGAGGACTGCTATAGAGTAGACTAGTAAATGAGGACTGCTATAGAGTAGACTAGTAAATGAGGAGGACTGCTATAGAGTAGACTAGTAAATGAGGACTGCTATAGAGTAGACTAGTAAATGAGGAGGACTGCTATAGAGTAGACTAGTAAATGAGGACTGCTATAGAGTGGACTAGTAAATGAGGAGGACTGCTATAGAGTAGACTAGTAAATGGGGAGGACTGCTATAGAGTAGACTAGTAAATGAGGAGGACTGCTATAGAGTAGACTAGTAAATGAGGACTGCTATAGAGTAGTCTAGTAAATGAGGAGGACTGCTATAGAGTAGACTAGTAAATGAGGACTGCTATAGAGTAGACTATTAAATGGGGAGGACTGCTATAGAGTAGACTAGTAAATGAGGACTGCTATAGAGTAGACTAGTAAATGGGGAGGACTGCTATAGAGTAGACTAGTAAATGGGAGGACTGCTATAGAGTAGACTAGTAAATGAGGACTGCTATAGAGTAGACTAGTAAATGAGGACTGCTATAGAGTAGTCTAGTAAATGAGGAGGACTGCTATAGAGTAGACTAGTAAATGAGGACTGCTATAGAGTAGACTAATAAATGAGGACTGCTATAGAGTAGACTAGTAAATGAGGAGGACTGCTATAGAGTAGACTAGTAAATGGGGAGGACTGCTATAGAGTAGACTAGTAAATGGGGAGGACTGCTATAGAGTAGACTAGTAAATGAGGAGGACTGCTATAGAGTAGACTAGTAAATGAGGAGGACTGCTATAGAGTAGACTAGTAAATGAGGACTGCTATAGAGTAGACTAATAAATGAGGACTGCTATAGAGTAGACTAGTAAATGAGGATTGCTATAGAGTAGACTAGTAAATGGGGACTGCTATAGAGTAGACTAGTAAATGAGGACTGCTATAGAGTAGACTAGTAAATGGGGAGGACTGCTATAGAGTAGACTAGTAAATGGGGAGGACTGCTACAGAGTAGACTAGTAAATGAGGACTGCTACAAAGTAGACTAGTAAATGGGGAGGACTGCTACAGAGTAGACGAGTAAATGAGGAGGACTGCTGTAGGGTAGACTTGTAAATGAGGACTGCTATAGAGTAGACTAGTAAATGAGGAGGACTGCTATAGAGTAGACTAGTAAATGGGGAGGACTGCTATAGAGTAGACTAGTAAATGAGGTCTGCTATAGAGTAGACTAGTAAATGGGGACTGCTATAGAGTAGACTAGTAAATGAGGAGGACTGCTATAGAGTAGACTAGTAAATGAGGACTGCTATAGAGTAGACTAGTAAATGAGGAGGACTGCTATAGAGTAGACTAGTAAATTAGGAGGACTGCTATAGAGTAGACTAGTAAATGGGGACTGCTATAGAGTAGACTAGTAAATGGGGAGGACTGCTATAGAGTAGACTAGTAAATGGGGAGGACTGCTATAGAGTAGACTAGTAAATGGGGAGGACTGCTATAGAGTAGACTAGTAAATGAGGAGGACTGCTATAGAGTAGACTAGTAAATGAGGAGGACTGCTATAGAGTAGACTAGTAAATGAGGACTGCTATAAAGTAGACTAGTAAATGGGGAGGACTGCTATAGAGTAGACGAGTAAATGAGGAGGACTGCTGTAGGGTAGACTTGTAAATGAGGACTGCTATAGAGTAGACTAGTAAATGAGGACTGCTATAGAGTAGACCAGTAAATGAGGACTGCTATAGAGTAGACTAGTAAATGGGGACTGCTATAGAGTAGACTAGTAAATGAGGAGGACTGCTATAGAGTAGACTAGTAAATGAGGAGGACTGCTATAGAGTAGACTAGTAAATGAGGAGGACTGCTATAGAGTAGACTAGTAAATGGGGAGGACTGCTATAGAGTAGACTAGTAAATGGGGAGGACTGCTATAGAGTACACTAGTAAATGGGGAGGACTGCTATAGAGTAGACTAGTAAATGAGGAGGACTGCTATAGAGTAGACCAGTAAATGAGGACTGCTATAGAGTAGACTAGTAAATGAGGACTGCTATAGAGTAGACTAGTAAATGAGGACTGCTATAGAGTAGACTAGTAAATGAGGACTGCTATAGAGTAGACTAGTAAATGGGGACTGCTATAGAGTAGACTAGTAAATGAGGACTGCTATAGAGTAGACTAGTAAATGAGGACTGCTATAGAGTAGACTAGTAAATGAGGACTGCTATAGATTAGACCAGTAAATGAGGACTGCTATAGAGTAGACTAGTAAATGAGGACTGCTATAGAGTAGACTAGTAAATGGGGAGGACTGCTATAGAGTAGACTAGGAAATGGGGAGGACTGCTATAGAGTAGACTAGTAAATGGGGACTGCTATAGAGTAGACTAGTAAATGAGGACAGCTATAGAGTAGACTAGTAAATGGGGAGGACTGCTATAGAGTAGACTAGTAAATGAGGACTGCTATAGAGTAGACTAGTAAATGGGGAGGACTGCTATAGAGTATATTAGTAAATGAGGACTGCTATAGAGTAGACTAGTAAATGGGGAGGACTGCTATAGAGTAGACTAGTAAATGAGGACTGCTATAGAGTAGACTAGTAAATGGGGAGGACTGCTATAGACTAGACTAGTAAATGAGGACTGCTATAGAGTAGACTAGTAAATGGGGAGGACTGCTATAGAGTAGACTAGTAAATGAGGACTGCTATAGAGTAGACTAGTAAATGAGGACTGCTATAGAGTAGACTAGTAAATGGGGAGGACTGCTATAGAGTAGACTAGTAAATGGGGAGGACTGCTATAGAGTAGACTAGTAAATGGGGAGGACTGCTATAGAGTAGACTAGTAAATGAGGACTGCTATAGAGTAGACTAGTAAATGGGGAGGACTGCTATAGAGTAGACTAGTAAATGAGGACTGCTATAGAGTAGACTAGTAAATGAGGACTGCTATAGAGTAGACTAGTAAATGAGGAGGACTGCTATAGAGTAGACTAGTAAATGAGGACTGCTATAGAGTAGACTAGTAAATGAGGACTGCTATAGAGTAGACTAGTAAATGAGGACTGCTATAGAGTAGACTAGTAAATGGGGAGGACTGCTATAGAGTAGACTAGTAAATGGGGAGGACTGCTATAGAGTAGACTAGTAAATGAGGACAGCTATAGAGTAGACTAGTAAATGGAGAGGACTGCTATAGAGTAGACTAGTAAATGAGGACTGCTATAGAGTAGACTAGTAAATGGGGAGGACTGCTATAGAGTATACTAGTAAATGAGGACTGCTATAGAGTAGACTAGTAAATGGGGAGGACTGCTATAGAGTAGACTAGTAAATGAGGACAGCTATAGAGTAGACTAGTAAATGCGGAGGACTGCTATAGAGTAGACTAGTAAATGAGGACTGCTATAGAGTAGACTAGTAAATGGGGAGGACTGCTATAGAGTAGACTCGTAAATGAGGACTGCTATAGAGTAGACTAGTAAATGGGGAGGACTGCTATAGAGTAGACTAGTAAATGGGGAGGACTGCTATAGAGTAGACTAGTAAATGAGGACTGCTATAGAGTAGACTAGTAAATGGGGAGGACTGCTATAGAGTAGACTAGTAAATGAGGAGGACTGCTATAGAGTAGACTAGTAAATGGGGAGGACTGCTATAGAGTAGACTAGTAAATGAGGACTGCTATAGAGTAGACTAGTAAATGGGGAGGACTGCTATAGAGTAGACTAGTAAATGGGGAGGACTGCTATAGAGTAGACTAGTAAATGAGGACTGCTATAGAGTAGACTAGTAAATGGGGAGGACTGCTATAGAGTAGACTAGTAAATGAGGACTGCTATAGAGTAGACTAGTAAATGGGGAGGACTGCTATAGAGTAGACTAGTAAATGAGGACTGCTATAGAGTAGACTAGTAAATGGGGAGGACTGCTATAGAGTAGACTAGTAAATGAGGACTGCTATAGAGTAGACTAGTAAATGGGGAGGACTGCTATAGAGTAGACTAGTAAATGGGGAGGACTGCTATAGAGTAGACTAGTAAATGAGGACTGCTATAGAGTAGACTAGTAAATGGGGAGGACTGCTATAGAGTAGACTAGTAAATGAGGACTGCTATAGAGTAGACTAGTAAATGGGGAGGACTGCTATAGAGTAGACTAGTAAATGAGGACTGCTATAGAGTAGACTAGTAAATGGGGAGGACTGCTATAGAGTAGACTAGTAAATGGGGAGGACTGCTATAGAGTAGACTAGTAAATGAGGACTGCTATAGAGTAGACTAGTAAATGGGGAGGACTGCTATAGAGTAGACTAGTAAATGGGGAGGACTGCTATAGAGTAGACTAGTAAATGGGGAGGACTGCTATAGAGTAGACTAGTAAATGAGGACTGCTATAGAGTAGACTAGTAAATGGGGAGGACTGCTATAGAGTAGACTAGTAAATGAGGACAGCTATAGAGTAGACTAGTAAATGGGGAGGACTGCTATAGAGTAGACTAGTAAATGAGGAGGACTGCTGTAGGGTAGACTTGTAAATGAGGACTGCTATAGAGTAGACTAGTAAATGGGGAGGACTGCTATAGAGTAGACTAGTAAATGGGGAGGACTGCTATAGAGTAGACTAGTAAATGAGGAGGACTGCTATAGAGTAGACTAGTAAATGGGGAGGACTGCTATAGAGTAGACTAGTAAATGGGGAGGACTGCTATAGAGTAGACTAGCCCATAATGACAAAGTGAAAACAGGCTTTTAGAAATGTCATGGAGGTAACCAAGAACCCAATGGTCACTCTGACAGAGCTCCAGAGTTCCTCTGTGGAGATGGGAGAACTTTCAAGATGGACAACCATCTCTGCAGCACTCCACCAATCAAGGCAGGCGGAAGCCACTTCTCAGTAAAAGGCACATTACAGCCCGCTTGGAGTTTGCCAAAAGGCACCTAAAGGACTCTCAGACCATGAGAAACAAGATTCTCTGGTCTGATGAAACCAAGATTGAAATCTTTGGCCTGAAAGCCAAGCGTCACGTCTGGAGGAAACCTGGCACCATCCCTACGGTGAAGCATGGTGGTGGCAGCATCATGCCGTGGGGATGTTTTTCAGTGGCAGGGACTGGGAGACTAGTCAGGATCGAGGCAAAGATAAACGGAGCAAAGTACCTTGATGAAAACCTGCTCCAGATCGCTCAGGACCTCAGACTAGGGTGAAGGTTCACCTTCCAACAGGACAACGACCCTAAGCACCCAGCCAAGACAACGTAGGAGTGGCTTCGGGACAAGTCTCTGAATGTCCTTGAGTGCCCCAGCCAGAGCCCGGACTTGAACCCGATCTAAACATCTCTGGAGAGACCTGAAAATAGCTGTGCAGCGACGCTCCCCATCCAACCTGACAGAGCCTGAGAGGATCTGCAGAGAAGAATGGGAGAAACTCCCCAAATACAGGTGTGTCAAGCTTGTAGCGTCATACCCAAGACGACTAGAGGCTGTAATCGCTGCCAAAGGTGCTTCAACAAAGTACTGAGTAAAGGGTCTGAATACTTATGTAAATGTGATATAACATTTTTTGGGGGCAAGTTTTTGTTTATGGGGTATTGTGTGTAGATTGATGAGGGGGGGGGGAAAGTTTTTAATACATTTTAGAATAAGGCTGTAACGTAACAAAATGTGGAAAAAGTCACTGGGTCTGAATGCTTTCCGAATGTAGTGTATGAAGTGCTGAGAACATTTAGCTATAGAGAAACCTCTATATAGAGGAGTCTGGACAGAGAGAGAGAGATGTTAAAACATCTAGAGGGGCTGTGTGTTGAGCTATAGAGAAACCTCTATATAGAGGAGACTGGACAGAGAGAGAGAGATGTTAAAACATTTACATTTACGTCATTTAGCAGACGCTCTCATCCAGACCGACTTACAGCAGTGAATTCGTACATTTCATACATTTTTTCCCCCCGTACTGGTCCCCCGTGGGAATCGAACCCACAACCCTGGCGTTGCAAACACCATGCTCTACCAACTGAGCCACAGGGGACAGCACACGGTTGGCTGTAGGTCTGTCTTCTCTCTAATGGACGTCCAGACCAGGGGGCTAGCTAGCTGTTCTAATCACCCAGGTCTGTCTTCTCTCTAATGGACGTCCAGACCAGGGGGCTAGCTGTTCTAATCACCCAGGTCTGTCTTCTCTCTAATGGACGTCCAGACCAGGGGGCTAGCTAGCTGTTCTAAATCACCCAGGTCTGTCTTCTCTCTAATGGACGTCCAGACCAGGGGGCTAGCTAGCTGTTCTAATCACCCAGGTCTGTCTTCTCTCTAATGGACGTCCAGACCAGGGGGCTAGCTGTTCTAATCACCCAGGTCTGTCTTCTCTCTAATGGACGTCCAGACCAGGGGGCTAGCTGTTCTAATCACCCAGGTCTGTCTTCTCTCTAATGGACGTCCAGACCAGGGGGCTAGCTAGCTGTTCTAATCACCCAGGTCTGTCTTCTCTCTAATGGACGTCCAGACCAGGGGGCTAGCTGTTCTAATCACCCAGGTCTGTCTTCTCTCTAATGGACGTCCAGACCAGGGGGCTAGCTAGCTGTTCTAATCACCCAGGTCTGTCTTCTCTCTAATGGACGTCCAGACCAGGGGGCTAGCTGTTCTAATCACCCAGGTCTGTCTTCTCTCTAATGGATGTCCAGACCAGGGGGCTAGCTGTTCTAATCACCCAGGTCTGTCTTCTCTCTAATGGACGTCCAGACCAGGGGGCTAGCTGTTCTAATCACCCAGGTCTGTCTTCTCTCTAATGGACGTCCAGACCAGGGGGCTAGCTGTTCTAATCACCCAGGTCTGTCTTCTCTCTAATGGACGTCCAGACCAGGGGGCTAGCTAGCTGTTCTAATCACCCAGGTCTGTCTTCTCTCTAATGGACGTCCAGACCAGGGGGCTAGCTGTTCTAATCACCCAGGTCTGTCTTCTCTCTAATGGACGTCCAGACCAGGGGGCTAGCTGTTCTAATCACCCAGGTCTGTCTTCTCTCTAATGGACGTCCAGACCAGGGGGCTAGCTAGCTGTTCTAATCACCCAGGTCTGTCTTCTCTCTAATGGACGTCCAGACCAGGGGGCTAGCTAGCTGTTCTAATCACCCAGGTCTGTCTTCTCTCTAATGGACGTCCAGACCAGGGGGCTAGCTGTTCTAATCACCCAGGTCTGTCTTCTCTCTAATGGACGTCCAGACCAGGGGGCTAGCTAGCTGTTCTAATCACCCAGGTCTGTCTTCTCTCTAATGGACGTCCAGACCAGGGGGCTAGCTGTTCTAATCACCCAGTCTCAAGCAGCTAAAGTGATGATGTCAGAGAAAAGGAAAGTACTACTGAGGGTAGACAATGACCCGTCCCAAATGGCACCTTATTCCCATAGAGCTCTGGTCAAATGGCACTTTATTCCCATAGAGCTCTGGTCAAATGGCACTTTATTCCCATAGAGCTCTGGTCAAATGGCACTTTATTCCCATAGAGCTCTGGTCAAATGGCACTTTATTCCCATAGAACTCTGGTCAAATGGCACTTTATTCCCATAGAACTCTGGTCAAATGGCACTTTATTCCCATAGAACTCTGGTCAAATGGCACTTTATTCCCATAGAGCTCTGGTTAAATGGCACTTTATTCCCATAGAGCTCTGGTCAAATGGCACCTTATTCCCATAGAGCTCTGGTTAAATGGCACTTTATTCCCATAGAGCTCTGGTCAAATGGCACTTTATTCCCATAGAGCTCTGGTTAAATGGCACTTTATTCCCACAGAGCTCTGGTCAAATGGCACTTTATTCCCATAGAGCTCTGGTCAAATGGCACTTTATTCCCATAGAGCTCTGGTCAAATGGCACCTTATTCCCATAGAGCTCTGGTCAAATGGCACTTTATTCCCATAGAGCTCTGGTCAAATGGCACTTTATTCCCATAGAGCTCTGGTCAAATGGCACTTTATTCCCATAGAGCTCTGGTCAAATGGCACTTTATTCCCATAGAACTCTGGTCAAATGGCACTTTATTCCCATAGAGCTCTGGTTAAATGGCACCTTATTCCCATAGAGCTCTGGTTAAATGGCACTTTATTCCCATAGAGCTCTGGTCAAATGGCACTTTATTCCCATAGAACTCTGGTCAAATGGCACCTTATTCCCATAGAGCTCTGGTCAAATGGCACCTTATTCCCATAGAGCTCTGGTCAAATGGCATTTTATTCCCATAGAACTCTGGTCAAATGGCACCTTATTCCCATAGAGCTCTGGTCAAATGGCACTTTATTCCCATATAGCTCTGGTCAAATGGCACTCTATTCCCATATAGCTCTGGTCAAATGGCACTTTATTCCCATAGAGCTCTGGTCAAATGGCACTTTATTGTTGTGGATTAGTTACTAAGTCTCTCAGGGTCCTGGTCAGTGTTGTGGATTAGTTACTAAGTCTCTCAGGGGCCTGGTCAGTGTTGTGGATTAGTTACTAAGTCTCTCAGGGTCCTGGTCAGTGTTGTGGATTAGTTACTAAGTCTCTCAGGGTCCTGGTCAGTGTTGTGGATTAGTTACTAAGTCTCTCAGGGTCCTGGTCAGTGTTGTGGATTAGTTACTAAGTCTCTCAGGGTCCTGGTCAGTGTTGTGGATTAGTTACTAAGTCTCTCAGGGTCCTGGTCAGTGTTGTGGATTAGTTACTAAGTCTCTCAGGGGCCTGGTCAGTGTTGTGGATTAGTTACTAAGTCTCTCAGGGGGCTGGTCAGTGTTGTGGATTAGTTACTAAGTCTCTCAGGGTCCCGGTCAGTGTTGTGGATTAGTTACTAAGTCTCTCAGGGGCCCGGTCAGTGTTGTGGATTAGTTACTAAGTCTCTCAGGGGCCCGGTCAGTGTTGTGGATTAGTTACTAAGTCTCTCAGGGTCCTGGTCAGTGTTGTGGATTAGTTACTAAGTCTCTCAGGGTCCTGGTCAGTGTTGTGGATTAGTTACTAAGTCTCTCAGGGTCCTGGTCAGTGTTGTGGATTAGTTACTAAGTCTCTCAGGGTCCCGGTCAGTGTTGTGGATTAGTTACTAAGTCTCTCAGGGTCCCGGTCAGTGTTGTGGATTAGTTAGTAAAAGTCTCTCAGGGGCCTGGTCAGTGTTGTGGATTAGTTACTAAGTCTCTCAGGGTCCTGGTCAGTGTTGTGGATTAGTTACTAAGTCTCTCAGGGTCCTGGTCAGTGTTGTGGATTAGTTACTAAGTCTCTCAGGGTCCTGGTCAGTGTTGTGGATTAGTTACTAAGTCTCTCAGGGTCCTGGTCAGTGTTGTGGATTAGTTACTAAGTCTCTCAGGGTCCTGGTCAGTGTTGTGGATTAGTTACTAAGTCTCTCAGGGGCCTGGTCAGTGTTGTGGATTAGTTACTAAGTCTCTCAGGGTCCTGGTCAGTGTTGTGGATTAGTTACTAAGTCTCGCAGGGTCCTGGTCAGTGTTGTGGATTAGTTACTAAGTCTCTCAGGGTCCTGGTCAGTGTTGTGGATTAGTGAGAAGGTTTTAGGGTCTTACTAAGTCTCCCTCTACTGTACTAGACTGTGTGGTGGGACTGATAGGTACTAGGCTGGTTTCTACAGGGTAGTCGGTGTACTGGGTGGTAGTGGGACTGATAGGTACTAGGCTGGGTTCTACAGGGTAGTCGGTGTACTGGGTGGTAGTGGGACTGATAGATACTAGACTGGGTTCTACAGGGTAGTCGGTGTACTGGGTGGTAGTGGGACTGATAGATACTAGACTGGGTTCTACAGGGTAGTCAGTGTACTGGGTGGTAGTGGGACTGATGGGTACTAGGCTGGGTTCTACAGGGTAGTCGGTGTACTGGGTGGTAGTGGGACTGATGGTTCTACAGGGTAGTTGGTGTACTGGGTGGTAGTGGGACTGATAGATAATAGGCTGTTGGTCCTCCAATAGGAAGAGGCCTCGCCCTACCATCTGCTCCTACCTTACCTTTGGAGCCAGAGTTCAATCAATCAATCAATCAATCAATCAATCAATCAATCAATCAATCCACTCCTGACAGGACAACAACGCACATCGTCCCATCTGTTGTTTCTCTGTTTACGCTCCAACAAATAGACAATAACAACTTTACATAACACTTATTTTTTTTTATGTTCCCCTCCTCTGTTTCCACGGTAACCTTGGCACTAAGATTCGGATGTTTGAGTCGTTCCTCTTCCATCTTGGTTGAACACAGACCAGGTATAAAACCTCCTCAGTCCAGCTCTGGGTCGGTAGAGACCCTGGTCTGTATAAAACCTCCTCAGTCCAGCTCGGTACAGACCCTGGTCTGTATAAAACCCCTCAGTCCAGCTCGGGGTCGGTACAGAGCCTGGTCTGTATCAAACCTCCTCAGTCCAGCTCTGGGTCGGTACAGACCCTGGTCTGTATAAAACCCCTCAGTCCATCTTGGTTGATCACAGACCCTGGTCTGTATAGAACCTCCTCAGTCCAGCTCTGGGTCGATACAGACCCTGGTCTGTATAAAACCCCTCAGTCCAGCTCGGTACAGACCCTGGTCTGTATAAAACCCCTCAGTCCATCTTGGTTGATCACAGACCCTGGTCTGTATAGAACCTCCTCAGTCCATCTTGGTTGATCACAGACCCTGGTCTGTATAGAACCTCCTCAGTCCATCTTGGTTGATCACAGACCCTGGTCTGTATCAAACCTCCTCAGTCCAGCTCGGTACAGACCCTGGTCTGTATAAAACCCCTCAGTCCAGCTCGGTACAGACCCTGGTCTGTATAAAACCTCCTCAGTCCAGCTCGGGGTTGATACAGACCCTGGTCTGTATAAAACCTCCTCAGTCCAGCTCTGGGTCGGTACAGACCCTGGTCTGTATAAAACCTCCTCAGTCCAGCTCTGGGTCGGTACAGACCCTGGTCTGTATAAAACCCCTCAGTCCAGCTCGGTACAGACCCTGGTCTGTATAAAACCTCCTCAGTCCAGCTCGGGGTCGATACAGACCCTGGTCTGTATAAAACCTCCTCAGTCCAGCTCGGGGTTGATACAGACCCTGGTCTGTATAAAACCTCCTCAGTCCATCTTGGTTGATCACAGACCCTGTCTGTATAAAACCTCCTCAGTCCAGCTCTGGGTCGGTACAGACCCTGTCTGTATAAAACCTCCTCAGTCCAGTTCTGGGTCGGTACAGACCCTGGTCTGTATAAAACCTCCTCAGTCCAGCTCTGGGTCGATACAGACCCTGGTCTGTATAAAACCTCCTCAGTCCAGTTCTGGGTCGGTACAGATCCTGGTCTGTATAAAACCTCCTCAGTCCATCTTGGTTGATCACAGACCCTGGTCTGTATAAAACCTCCTCAGTCCAGCTCTGGGTCGGTACAAACCCTGGTCTGTATAAAACCTCCTCAGTCCAGCTCGGTACAGACCCTGGTCTGTATAAAACCTCCTCAGTCCAGTTCTGGGTCGGTACAGACCCTGGTCTGTATAAAACCTCCTCAGTCCAGTTCTGGGTCGGTACAGATCCTGGCCTGTATAAAACCTCCTCAGTCCAGCTCGGTACAGACCCTGGTCTGTATAAAACCCCTCAGTCCAGCTCTGGGTCGATACAGACCCTGGTCTGTATAAAACCTCCTCAGTCCAGCTCTGGGTCGGTACAGACCCTGGTCTGTATAAAACCTCCTCAGTCCAGCTCGGGGTTGATACAGACCCTGGTCTGTATAAAACCTCCTCAGTCCAGCTCGGTACAGACCCTGGTCTGTATAAAACCCCTCAGTCCAGCTCGGGGTCGGTACAGAGCCTGGTCTGTATAAAACCTCCTCAGTCCAGTTCTGGGTCGGTACAGACCCTGGTCTGTATAAAACCTCCTCAGTCCAGACCCTGGTCTGTATAAAACCCCTCAGTCCAGCTCGGGGTCGATACAGACCCTGGTCTGTATAAAACCTCCTCAGTCCATCTTGGTTGATCACAGACCCTGGTCTGTATAAAACCTCCTCAGTCCAGCTCTGGGTCGGTACAGAACCTGGTCTGTATAAAACCTCCTCAGTCCAGCTCTGGGTCGGTACAGACCGTGGTCTGTATAAAACCTCCTCAGTTCAGTTCTGGGTCGGTACAGATCCTGGTCTGTATAAAACCTCCTCAGTCCATCTTGGTTGATCACAGACCCTGGTCTGTATAAAACCTCCTCAGTCCAGCTCTGGGTCGGTACAAACCCTGGTCTGTATAAAACCTCCTCAGTCCAGCTCTGGGTCGGTACAGACCCTGGTCTGTATAAAACCCCTCAGTCCAGCTCTGGGTCGATACAGACCCTGGTCTGTATAAAACCTCCTCAGTCCAGCTCGGTACAGACCCTGGTCTGTATAAAACCTCCTCAGTCCAGCTCGGGGTCGGTACAGACCCTGGTCTGTACAGGTCATTCAAGAGAATAAAGAGATGGGTCTAATATTATAGATGTTCCCACATGAAGGAGAAAATAAAATGAAAAGATGGCTACAAACATCCCCTGCAGTGACAGCTATTTTCAATCAATGGAAAAAGACATTTATGCTTGGTTCCTCTCTGTGTAGCAGGTCGATAATGTTGTGTTTAGTTGTAGCAGGTTGTAATGTTGTGTTTAGTTGTAGCAGGTTGTAATGTTGTGTTTAGTTGTAGCAGGTTGTAATGTTGTGTTGAGTTGTAGCAGGTTGGTAATGTTGTAGCAGGTTGGTAATGTTGTGTTGAGTTGTAGCAGGTTGGTAATGTTGTGTTTAGTTGTATAGGTTGATAATGTTGTAGCAGGTTGATAATGTTGTAGCAGGTTGATAATGTCGTGTTTAGTTGTATAGGTTGATAATGTTGTAGCAGGTTGATAATGTCGTGTTTAGTTGTATAGGTTGATAATGTTGTATTTAGTTGTAGCAGGTTGATAATGTCGTGTTTAGTTGTATAGGTTGATAATGTTGTGTTTAGTTGTACAGGTTGATAATGTTGTAGCAGGTTGGTAATGTTGTGTTTAGTTGTAGCAGGTTGGTAATGTTGTGTTGAGTTGTAGCAGGTTGGTAATGTTGTGTTTACTTGTAGCAGGTTGGTAATGTTGTAGCAGGTTAGTAATGTTGTGTTTAGTTGTAGCAGGTTGATAATGTCGTGTTTAGTTGTATACGTTGATAATGTTGTGTTTAGTTGTAGCAGGTTGGTAATGTTGTAGCAGGTTAGTAATGTTGTGTTTAGTTGTAGCAGGTTGATAATGTTGTGTTTAGTTGTAGCAGGTTGGTAATGTTGTAGCAGGTTGATAATGTTGTGTTTAGTTGTAGCCGGTTGGTAATGTTGTATTTAGTTGTAGCAGGTTGGTAATGTTGTGTTGAGTTGTAGCAGGTTGGTAATGTTGTATTTAGTTGTACAGGTTGATAATGTTGTGTTTAGTTGTATAGGTTGATAATGTTGTAGCAGGTTGATAATGTTGTAGCAGGTTGATAATGTTGTGTTTAGTTGTAGCAGGTTGGTAATGTTGTAGCAGGTTGATAATGTTGTGTTTAGTTGTAGCAGGTTGATAATGTTGTGTTTAGTTGTAGCAGGTTGGTAATGTTGTGTTTAGTTGTACAGGTTGATAATGTTGTAGCAGGTTGATAATGTTGTGTTTAGTTGTAGCAGGTTGATAATGTTGTGTTTAGTTGTACAGGTTGATAATGTTGTAGCAGGTTGATAATGTTGTGTTTAGTTGTAGCAGGTTGATAATGTTGTGTTTAGTTGTGCAGGTTGGTAATGTTGTGTTGAGTTGTGCAGGTTGGTAATGTTGTGTTTAGTTGTATAGGTTGGTAATGTTGTAGCAGGTTGGTAATGTTGTAGCAGGTTGGTAATGTTGTGTTTAGTTGTGCATCCTGGGAGTGTCGGTCCATCAAGAGATTGTCCTTTACAGGGGGGAGGAGTCTCCGACAGCATAGTCCCTCCTCCATCTCACCTCAGCTCCTCCCCTTTCCTGCCCTTGGCAGGTATTGTGCTTTCCGATTGGCCCTGCAGGCTGGTCCCGCCCCCGGTCCAGGTCCCGAGTGTGTTATCGCTGTGCGGGTGGTGAAAGAAGCCAGGGTAGTGCTGACCAATCACCTCGCAATACGCCGGAGGCGGGTGTTCCATGCGTCCGTGGCTGCTGCTGCTATTGGCTACGCTGATACCAGAGTTACTGCTGGGTGGCCTCGGCCCTCCAGCCCCTCCACCGTGCACGTCTATCGCGTCGCTGTGAAAGATGGTTCTGTTGGGAGGGGCCCTGACCGACTCTCTGTTCAACTCTAACTGCTGCTCCGGGTCCCTCAGCTGTAAGGTACAGGGACCCTGGTAGGGCGGGGGCTCCTCTCCGTCAGACAGGGAGATGGTGGGGGGAAGATGGAGGTCGCGGGTCAGGTAGGGGCAGGTGGGCTGGAAGCGACTGAAACGCTCCCTGGACATAAAGGACGAGGCTGTGAACCTCTCCCTTGTCTGGGGCACATACAGCACCTAAACACAGAGATAGATAGAGGGTTAGAGAGATACAGCACCTAGACACAGAGATAGATAGAGGGTTAGATAGATACAGCACCTAGTCCTATAGACACAGAGATAGATAGAGGGTTAGAGAGATACAGCACCTAGACACAGAGATAGATAGATTGGATCCAGTGGGGGTCCATTACTAAACAGATTGGATCCAGTGGGGGTCCATTACTAAACAGATTGGATCCAGTGGGGGTCCATTACTAAACAGATTGGATCCAGTGGGGGTCCATTACTAAACAGATTGGATCCAGTGGGGTCCATTACTAAACAGATTGGATCCAGTGGGGATCCATTACTAAACAGATTGGATCCAGTGGGGGTCCATTACTAAACGGATTGGATCCAGTGGGGGTCCATTACTAAACAGATTGGATCCAGTGGGGTCCATTACTAAACGGATTGGATCCAGTGGGGTCCATTACTAAACAGATTGGATCCAGTGGGGGTCCATTACTGAACAGATTGGATCCAGTGGGGGTCCATTACTAAACAGATTGGATCCAGTGGGGGTCCATTACTAAACAGATTGGATCCAGTGGGGGTCCATTACTAAACAGATTGGATCCAGTGGGGGTCCATTACTAAACAGATTGGATCCAGTGGGGGTCCATTACTAAACAGATTGGATCCAGTGGGGTCCATTACTAAACAGATTGGATCCAGTGGGGGTCCATTACTAAACAGATTGGATCCAGTGGGGGTCCATTACTAAACAGATTGGATCCAGTGGGGGTCCATTACTAAACAGATTGGATCCAGTGGGGTCCATTACTAAACAGATTGGATCCAGTGGGGGTCCATTACTAAACGGATTGGATCCAGTGGGGGTCCATTACTAAACAGATTGGATCCAGTGGGGTCCATTACTAAACGGATTGGATCCAGTGGGGGTCCATTACTAAACAGATTGGATCCAGAGGGGGTCCATTACTAAACAGATTGGATCCAGTGGGGGTCCATTACTAAACAGATTGGATCCAGTGGGGGTCCATTACTAAACAGATTGGATCCAGTGGGGGTCCATTACTAAACAGATTGGATCCAGTGGGGGTCCATTACTAAACAGATTGGATCCAGTGGGGGTCCATTACTAAACAGATTGGATCCAGTGGGGGTCCATTACTAAA
>NW_027675421.1:595000-617500 GCF_965601325.2 Salmo salar
TAGGTGTTGTGCTTGCCTCCGGGCCTGTCTCTGTCTGGTTGTAAAGGAGCAGGAAGACAGCTTGTAGTGGTTGAACAGACAGCCAATCAGCAGCAGCATTACGGTCATCAGGACCAGGATGAAGAGGATCTGAGCTGACTCCAGTACAGCTGGAGGACAGAGAGACAACGGAGAGGACAGAGAGAGGACAGAGAGACAACGGAGAGGACAGAGAGGACAGAGAGACACGGAGAGGACAGAGAGGACAGAGAGACAACGGAGAGGAGAGGACAGAGAGACAACGGAGAGGACAGAGAGAGGACAGAGAGACAACGGAGAGGACAGAGAGGACAGAGAGACACGGAGAGGACAGAGAGGACAGAGAGACAACGGAGAGGACAGAGAGACACGGAGAGGACAGAGAGACACGGAGAGGACAGAGAGACACGGAGAGACAACGGAGAGGACAGAGAGGACAGAGAGACAACGGAGAGGACAGAGAGGACAGAGAGACGAGGACAGAGAGGACAGAGAGACACGGAGAGGACAGAGAGAGGACAGAGAGACACGGAGAGGACAGAGAGGACAGAGAGGACAGAGAGACACGGAGAGGACAGAGAGAGGACAGAGAGACAACGGAGAGGACAGAGAGGACAGACAGACACGGAGAGGACAGAGAGGACAGAGAGACAACGGAGAGGACAGAGAGGACAGAGAGACACGGAGAGGACAGAGAGGACAGAGAGACACGGAGAGGACAGAGAGGACAGAGAGACAACAGAGAGGACAGAGAGGACAGAGAGACAACGGAGAGGACAGAGAGGACAGAGAGACAACAGAGAGGACAGAGAGGACAGAGAGACAACGGAGAGGACAGAGAGACACGGAGAGGACAGAGAGACACGGAGAGGACAGAGAGACACGGAGAGGACAGAGAGGACAGAGAGACAACGGAGAGGACAGAGAGGACAGAGAGACACGGAGAGGACAGAGAGGACAGAGAGGACAGAGAGACACGGAGAGGACAGAGAGAGGACAGAGAGACAACGGAGAGGACAGAGAGGACAGAGAGACACAGAGAGACACGGAGAGGACAGAGAGACAACGGAGAGGACGGAGAGGACAGAGACGACAGAGAGACACGGAGAGGACAGAGAGACACGGAGAGGACAGAGAGGACAGAGAGACACGGAGAGGACAGAGAGGACAGAGAGACACGGAGAGGACAGAGAGGACAGAGAGACACGGAGAGGACAGAGAGATACGGAGAGACAACGGAGAGGACAGAGAGACACGGAGAGGACAGAGAGAGGACAGAGAGACACGGAGAGGACAGAGAGAGGACAGAGAGACACAGAGAGACACGGAGAGGACAGAGAGACACGGAGAGGACAGAGAGAGGACAGAGAGACACAGAGAGACACGGAGAGGACAGAGAGACACGGAGAGGACAGAGAGACACGGAGAGGACAGAGAGACACAGAGAGGACAGAGAGGACAGAGAGACACAGAGAGGACAGAGAGACACGGAGAGGACAGAGAGACACGGAGATGACAGAGAGACATGGAGAGGACAGAGAGACATGGAGAGGACAGAGAGACATGGAGAGGACAGAGAGACATGGAGAGACACGGAGAGGACAGAGAGACATGGAGAGGACAGAGAGACATGGAGAGGACAGAGAGGACAGAGAGACACGGAGAGGACAGAGAGACATGGAGAGGACAGAGAGACATGGAGAGGACAGAGAGGACAGAGAGACACGGAGAGACACGGAGAGGACAGAGAGGACAGAGAGGACAGAGAGAGAAAGACAACAGGTTTCAACATCCACAATACACACAACATGCTGATCATTCATCACTGTCAATGTCTGTCAGGTACCAAAAGGTTGCTGGTTTGAATCCCCGAGTTGACAAGGTAAAAAAATCTGTCGTTCTGCCCCCGAACAAGGCAGTTAACCCCACTGTTCCCCGGTAGGGCGTCATTATAAATAAGAATTTGTTCTTAACTGACTTGCCTGGTTAAATAAAGGATGAAAGCATATATTTATATTTGGGATGATGGGTTATTTTTCCTTTCCTCCACCAGGTGGAAGCAGAGGTCAACATGAGAAGCTCATCCCGAGACAGAGAGCTTCAGTCTGCAGACAGGAAGTTAGATACAGACTCAGAGAGCTTCAGTCTACAGACAGGAAGATACAGACTCAGAGAGCTTCAGTCTGCAGACAGGAAGATAGATACAGACTCAGAGAGCTTCAGTCTGCAGACAGGAAGATAGATACAGACTCAGAGAGCTTCAGTCTGCAGACAGGAAGATAGATACAGACTCAGAGAGCTTCAGTCTACAGACAGGAAGATAGATACAGACTCAGAGAGCTTCAGTCTACAGACAGGAAGATAGATACAGACTCAGAGAGCTTCAGTCTACAGACAGGAAGATAGATACAGACTCAGAGAGCTTCAGTCTGCAGACAGGAAGATAGAGACTCAGAGAGCTTCAGTCTACAGACAGGAAGATAGATACAGACTCAGAGAGCTTCAGTCTACAGACAGGAAGATAGATACAGACTCAGAGAGCTTCAGTCTACAGACAGGAAGATAGATACAGACTCAGAGAGCTTCAGTCTGCAGACAGGAAGTTAGATACAGACTCAGAGAGCTTCAGTCTACAGACAGGAAGATAGATACAGACTCAGAGAGCTTCAGTCTGCAGACAGGAAGATAGAGACTCAGAGAGCTTCAGTCTACAGACAGGAAGATAGATACAGACTCAGAGAGCTTCAGTCTGCAGACAGGAAGATAGATACAGACTCAGAGAGCTTCAGTCTGCAGACAGGAAGATAGATACAGACTCAGAGAGCTTCAGTCTACAGACAGGAAGATAGATACAGACTCAGAGAGCTTCAGTCTGCAGACAGGAAGTTAGATACAGACTCAGAGAGCTTCAGTCTGCAGACAGGAAGTTAGATACAGACTCAGAGAGCTTCAGTCTGCAGACAGGAAGTTAGATACAGACTCAGAGAGCTTCAGTCTACAGACAGGAAGATAGATACAGACTCAGAGAGCTTCAGTCTACAGACAGGAAGATAGATACAGACTCAGAGAGCTTCAGTCTGCAGACAGGAAGTTAGATACAGAGATGTTGGGTATCATCATGAACACAACAGGACCGCTATAGACAGGACCACTATAGACAGGACCACTATAGACAGAACCACTATAGACCACTATAGACAGGACCGCTATAGACAGGACCGCTATAGACAGGACCGCTAGACAGGACCGCTATAGACAGGACCGCTATAGACAGGACCACTATAGACAGGACCACTATAGACAGGACCACTATAGACCACTACAGACAGGACCACTATAGACAGGACCGCTATAGACAGGACCGCTATAGACAGGACCGCTATAGACAGGACCGCTATAGACAGGACCGCTATAGACAGGACCGCTATAGACAGGACCACTATAGACAGGACCACTAAAGACAGGACCACTATAGACCACTACAGACAGGACCACTATAGACAGGACCGCTATAGACAGGACCGCTATAGACAGGACCGCTATAGACAGGACCACTAAAGACCACTATAGACAGGACCACTACAGACAGGACCACTACAGACAGGACCACTATAGACAGGACCACTATAGACAGGACCACTAAAGACAGGACCACTATAGACCACTACAGACAGGACCACTATAGACAGGACCACTATAGACAGGAACACTATAGACAGCAACGCTATAGACAGGACCGCTATAGACAGGACCACTATAGACAGCACCACTATAGACAGGACCACTAAAGACAGGACCACTATAGACCACTACAGACAGGACCACTATAGACAGGACCACTATAGACAGGACCACTATAGACAGCAACGCTATAGACAGGACCGCTATAGACAGGACCACTATAGACAGCACCGCTATAGACAGGACCACTATAGACCACTATAGACAGGACCACTATAGACAGGACCACTATAGACAGGACCACTATAGACCACTATAGACAGGACCACTATAGACAGGACCACTAAAGACAGGACCACTATAGACAGGACAACTATACACAGGACCACTATAGACAGTACCGCTATAGACAGGACCACTATAGACAGGACCACTATAGACCATTATAGACAGGACCGCTATAGACAGGACCACTATAGACAGGACCACTATAGACAGCACCACTATAGACAGCACCACTATAGACAGGACCACTATAGACCACTATAGACAGGACCACTACAGACAGGACCACTATAGACAGGACCACTATAGACAGGACCGCTATAGACAGGACCGCTATAGACAGGACCACTACAGACAGGACCGCTATAGACAGGACCGCTATAGACAGGACCGCTATAGACAGGACCACTAAAGACCACTATAGACAGGACCACTACAGACAGGACCACTACAGACAGGACCACTATAGACAGGACCACTATAGACAGGACCACTAAAGACAGGACCACTATAGACCACTACAGACAGGACCACTATAGACAGGACCACTATAGACAGGACCACTAAAGACAGGACCACTATAGACCACTACAGACAGGACCGCTATAGACAGGACCACTATAGACAGCACCACTATAGACAGGACCACTAAAGACAGGACCACTATAGACCACTACAGACAGGACCACTATAGACAGGACCACTATAGACAGGACCACTATAGACAGGACCACTATAGACAGGACCGCTATAGACAGGACCACTATAGACAGCACCGCTATAGACAGGACCACTATAGACCACTATAGACAGGACCACTATAGACAGGACCACTATAGACAGGACCACTATAGACCACTATAGACAGGACCACTATAGACAGGACCACTAAAGACAGGACCACTATAGACAGGACAACTATACACAGGACCACTATAGACAGTACCGCTATAGACAGGACCACTATAGACAGGACCACTATAGACCATTATAGACAGGACCGCTATAGACAGGACCACTATAGACAGGACCACTATAGACAGCACCGCTATAGACAGGACCACTATAGACAGGACCACTATAGACCACTATAGACAGGACCACTACAGACAGGACCACTATAGACAGGACCACTATAGACAGGACCGCTATAGACAGGACCGCTATAGACAGGACCACTATAGACAGGACCACTATAGACAGGACCACTATAGACCACTATAGACAGGACCACTATAGACAGAACCACTATAGACAGGACCACTATAGACAGGACCACTTCAAAACAACTATAGACAAGACCACTATAGACAGGACCACTATAGACAGGACCACTACAAAACCACTATAGACAGGACCACTATAGACAGGATCACTACAGACAGGACCACTATAGACCACTATAGACAGGACCACTACAAAACCACTATAGACAGGACCACTATAGACAGGATCACTACAGACAGGACCACTATAGACCACTATAGACAGGACCAATATAGACAGGACCACTATAGACAGGACCAATATAGACAGGACCACTATAGACAGGACCCCTTCAAGACAGGACCACTACAGACAGGACCACTACAAGACAGGTGACAATAGACAGGACCACTATAGATATGACCAATATAGACAGGACCACTACAAGACAGGACCACTATAAGACAGGACCACTATAAGACAGGACCACTATAAGACAGGACCACTATAGACAGGACCACTGTAAGACAGGGATAGTAGACAGGACCACTATAGACAGGACCACCACAAGACAGGACCACCACAAGACAGGACAACTCTACTGAAGCCTTCCTCTAGAGATGAGGTAAGACCACACTATAGACAGGACCTGAACTAAGACTGATCCCCTTCTCTTCATGAACTAAGACTGACTCTCTACTCTTCATGAACTAAGACTGATCCCTCTACTCTTCATGAACTAAGACTGATCCCCTTCTCTTCATGAACTAAGACTGACCCTCTACTCTTCATGAACTAAGACTGATCCCTCTACTCTTCATGAACTAAGACTGACCCTCTACACTTCACATGAACTAAGACTGATCCCTCTACTCTTCACATGAACTAAGACTGACCCTCTACTCTTCACATGAACTAAGACTGATCCCTCTACTCTTCATGAACTAAGACTGATCCTCTACTCTTCACATGAACTAAGACTGACCCTCTACTCTTCACATGAAATAAGACTGACCCTCTACTCTTCATGAACTAAGACTGACCCTCTACTCTTCATGAAATAAGACTGACCCTCTACTCTTCACATGAACTAAGACTGATCCCTCTACTCTTCACATGAACTAAGACTGATCCCTCTACTCTTCATGAACTAAGACTGACCCTCTACTCTTCATGAACTAAGACTGACCCTCTACTCTTCACAAGAACTAAGACTGATCCCTCTACTCTTCACATGAACTAAGACTGATCCCTCTACTCTTCACATGAACTAAGACTGATCCCTCTTCTCTTCACATGAACTAAGACTGATCCCTCTACTCTTCATGAACTAAGACTGATCCCTCTACTCTTCATGAACTAAGACTGACCCTCTACTCTTCATGAACTAAGACTGATCCCTCTACTCTTCACATGAACTAAGACTGACCCTCTTCTCTTCACATGAACTAAGACTGACCCTCTACTCTTCATGAACTAAGACTGACCCTCTACTCTTCACATGAACTAAGACTGACCCTCTACTCTTCACATGAACTAAGACTGACTCTCTACTCTTCACATGATCCCCTACAACAGAGGCCTGTTTGATCTCTGTCTCTCCCTCTCTAACACACATTCATCTGACAGAACTCTGATAACAACCAAAGACTGATCCGATTTAACAGTCAGTCTGATCATGGTTACTATACTGTGGTAAACATGTATTATACACAGTCTTACCGTGCCAAACCACCGGGCTAAACCAAGCAGTCTGACTGCCAAACCACCAGGCTAAACCAAGCAGTCTTACCGTGCCAAACCACCAGGCTAAACCAAGCAGTCTTACCGTGCCAAACCACCAGGCTAAACCAAGCAGTCTTACTGTGCCAAACCACCAGGCTAAACCAAGCAGTCTTACCGTGCCAAACCACCAGGCTAAACCAAGCAGTCTGACTGCCAAACCACCAGACAGTCTTACCGTGCCAAACCACAAGGCTAAACCAAGCAGTCTGACGTGCCAAACCACCAGGCTAAACCAAGCAGTCTTACTGTGCCAAACCACCAGGCTAAACCAAGCAGTCTTACCGTGCCAAACCACCAGGCTAAACCAAGCAGTCTGACTGTGCCAAACCACCAGGCTAAACCAAGCAGTCTTACCGTGCCAAACCACCAGGCTAAACCAAGCAGTCTTACCGTGCCAAACCACCAGGCTAAACCAAGCAGTCTGACTGTGCCAAACCACCAGGCTAAACCAAGCAGTCTTACCGTGCCAAACCACCAGACTAAACCAAGCAGTCTGACTGCCAAACCACCAGGCTAAACCAAGCAGTCTTACCGTGCCAAACCACCAGGCTAAACCAAGCAGTCTTACCGTGCCAAACCACCAGGCTAAACCAAACAGTCTTACTGTGCCAAACCACCAGGCTAAACCAAGCAGTCTGACTGCCAAACCACCAGGCTAAACCAAGCAGTCTTACTGTGCCAAACCACCAGGCTAAACCAAGCAGTCTGACTGTGCCAAACCACCAGGCTAAACCAAGCAGTCTTATCGTGCCAAACCACCAGGCTAAAGCTAAACCAAGCAGTCTTACTGTGCCAAACCACCAGGCTAAACCAAGCAGTCTGACTGCCAAACCACCAGGCTAAACCAAGCAGTCTTACCGTGCCAAACCACCAGGCTAAACCAAGCAGTCTGACTGTGCCAAACCACCAGGCTAAACCAAGCAGTCTTATCGTGCCAAACCACCAGGCTAAAGCTAAACCAAGCAGTCTGACTGCCAAACCACCAGGCTAAACCAAGCAGTCTTACCGTGCCAAACCACCAGGCTAAACCAAGCAGTCTTACTGTGCCAAACCACCAGGCTAAACCAAGCAGTCTGACTGCCAAACCACCAGGCTAAACCAAGCAGTCTGACTGCCAAACCACCAGGCTAAACCAAGCAGTCTTATCGTGCCAAACCACCAGGCTAAACCAAGCAGTCTGACTGCCAAACCACCGGGCTAAACCAAGCAGTCTGACTGCCAAACCACCAGGCTAAACCAAGCAGTCTTACCGTGCCAAACCACCAGGCTAAACCAAGCAGTCTTACTGTGCCAAACCACCAGGCTAAACCAAGCAGTCTTACTGTGCCAAACCACCGGGCTAAACCAAGCAGTCTTTAACCTAGTTGCTCAACAGCCTCACCAGACAGCTAGCAGGGTTTGTATTTGATGGTAAGATACTTACGAGCAATTCCACAGTAACAGAATTACGCTTTAAATCAGATTCATTACCAAACATTTCATTTAACAAGCCATACAACTCTACGCACGAGGACAACTTGGAACAATTTCCGCATAACACAGTTACTGGAACAACTGTGCCGATGCAAAGCTTGTTAACAGAATTACGGTAAAAAAAATAAAAATATCTCTCCGTTTTTTTTTTAACACGATCTCGTTTTCCAAAAACTCTTAAATATCTGCTCCGAATGAAGATTGAAAGACGTCTGCAGAAAGAGTTGGAAAACATGCTTCCTGTTCAGTACTATACAGAAATGCATTGTGGGTTATTGAACTGCAGTCGGTGGAGTGGTTACATCATGGCTTCCTGTTCAGTACTATACAGAAATGCATTGTGGGTTATTGAACTGCAGTCGGTGGAGGGGTTAAATCATGGCTTCCTGTTCCGTACTATACAGAAATGCATTGTGGGTTATTGAACTGCAGTCGGTGGAGTGGTTACATCATGGCTTCCTGTTCCGTACTATACAGAAATGCATTGTGGGTTATTGAACTGCAGTCGGTGGAGTGGTTACATCATGGCTTCCTGTTCAGTACTATACAGAAATGCATTGTGGGTTATTATTCAACAACAACAACAACTACTACTACTACTACTACTACTACTACTACTACTACTACTAGTTACTACTACTACTACTACTAGTTACTACTACTACTACTACTAGTTACTACTACTACTACTACTACTACTACTACTACTACTACTACTACTACTACTACTACTCAGTTGGTAGAGCATGGTGTTCCCTGTAGCTCAGTTGGTAGAGCGTGGTGTTCCCTGTAGCTCAGTTGGTAGAGCGTGGTGTTCCCTGTAGCTCAGTTGGTAGAGCGTGGTGTTCCCTGTAGCTCAGTTGGTAGAGCGTGGTGTTCCCTGTAGCTCAGTTGGTAGAGCGTGGTGTTCCCTGTAGCTCAGTTGGTAGAGCGTGGTGTTCCCTGTAGCTCAGTTGGTAGAGCGTGGTGTTCCCTGTAGCTCAGTTGGTAGAGCGTGGTGTTCCCTGTAGCTCAGTTGGTAGAGCGTGGTGTTCCCTGTAGCTCAGTTGGTAGAGCGTGGTGTTCCCTGTAGCTCAGTTGGTAGAGCGTGGTGTTCCCTGTAGCTCAGTTGGTAGAGCGTGGTGTTCCCTGTAGCTCAGTTGGTAGAGCACGGTGTTCCCTGTAGCTCAGTTGGTAGAGCGTGGTGTTCCCTGTAGCTCAGTTGGTAGAGCACAGTGTCCCCTGTAGCTCAGTTGGTAGAGCATGGTGTGGTGGTTGTGGGTTCGATTCCCACGGGGGGCCAGTACAAAAAAAACTATGCATGAAATTAAATGTATGAAATGTATGCATTCACTACTGTAAGTCGCTCTGGATAAGTGTGTCTGCTAAATGACTAAAATGTAAATGCACTACTACTAATACTACTACTGATTCTAATACTACTACTGATTCTAATACTACTGATACTACTACTATGGCCTCTCTCTCCTGAAACACATTGTGTAGCATTACATGTCTGAAATGTGCTGTATAAATAAAGCTTGATTTGATTTGAAGAAGCCATTTCAGGCTAGCTTGTCTAACTATTTTATCCGGCACGGCCTGCTGGCCACGTTAAGAAGACTTTAGAAAAACAAGTGAACAAGACTCACATACAGAGGAGCCAGAAACACCAGCCAGGTGGATACAGACAGACGCAGAAAAATACACTGATTTAAAACAGAGAATGAAGCATAATGTTGAAGCTTCTAGATTATCCCGTGTGGCTCAGTTGGTAGAGCATGGTGTTTGCAATGCCAGGGTTATGGGTTCGATTCCCACGGGGGGACCAGTACGGAGAAAAATAAATTATGAAATGTATACATTCACTACTGTAAGTTCCTCTGGATAAGAGTGTCTGATAAAATGACTTAAAATGTAAAAATGATTATTTCAGGTGTTTGAAAACTGAACCACCTTAAGGACGGGGCGACCGTTACCCCCCAGCCATCCCTCACATACTTTGTAGGTAGGTCTGTCTGTCTCTCCAGACAGTAGACTAGCCCCTCTCCTTCTCTCCCTCCCTCCAGACAGTAGACCAGCCAGCCCCTCTCCTTCTCCCTCCAGACAGTAGACCAGCCCCTCTCCTTCTCTCCCTCCCTCCAGACAGTAGACCAGCCCCTCTCCTTCTCTCTCTCCCTCCAGACAGTAGACCAGCCCCTCTCCTTCTCTCTCTCCCTCCAGACAGTAGACCAGCCCCTCTCCTTCTCTCTCTCCAGCCAGCCCCTCTCCTTCTCTCTCTCCCTCTAGACAGTAGACCAGCCAGCCCCTCTCCTTCTCTCCCTCCCTCCAGACAGTAGACCAGCCAGCCCCTCTCCTTCTCCCTCCAGACAGTAGACCAGCCCCTCTCCTTCTCTCTCTCCCTCCAGACAGTAGACCAGCCCCTCTCCTTCTCTCCCTCCCTCCAGACAGTAGACCAGCCCCTCTCCTTCTCTCTCTCCCTCCAGACAGTAGACCAGCCCCTCTCCTTCTCTCTCTCCCTCCAGACAGTAGACCAGCCCCTCTCCGTCTCCCTCTCCCTCCAGACAGTAGACCAGCCCCTCTCCTTCTCCCTCTCCCTCCAGACAGTATACCAGCCCCTCTCCTTCTCTCTCTCCCTCCAGACAGTAGACCAGCCAGCCCCTGTCCTTCTCTCTCTCCCTCCAGACAGTATACCAGCCAGCCCCTCTCCTTCTCTCTCTCCCTCAGGTCAGCAGTCTGCTGGAAGGGGCGAGGGGCCCTTCACCAGACCAGACATTTCAATTTGAGTCATTTAGCAGACGCTTTTATCCAGAGATATAAAGTTGTGAGTGCATGCATTTTTGTACAGACACACTGCCCTCTCTCCCTACAGACAATAGACTAGTCAGCCCCTCTTCCTCTCTCTCTCCCTACAGACAATAGACCAGTCAGCCCCTCTTCCTCTGTCTCTCTCTCTCTCTGCCCCAGGGCCCTGGGGGTCAGCAGTCAGCTGGTGGGGGGAGGGAGGGAGGGAGGGGGGGAGGTAGTCTCGAGCTGCCAGACAGCGGGGGAGGAGGCTGCAGTCTGGGGGAGAGGTGGCTGAGAATCAGACACCCTGTGAATCACTGATGAATACAGAGGACGACTCCAGACACCACAAATATCCTACATCAGCCAAATGGCAAACCAGTACCAAGTAGTACCCTACGCTATAGGGAATAGGGTGCCCGTTGGGATGCACTCAGGGCATTATAGCATTACAGCTGTACTAGGACAACCCAGTGTGTGTTATCTGTCACGTTCAGGGCCCAGTGAGAGGATCTCACATCTCCTACCTGTCACGTTCAGGGCCCAGTGAGAGGATCTCACATCTCCTATCTGTCACGTTCAGGGCCCAGTGAGAGGATCTCACATCTCCTATCTGTCACGTTCTGGGCCCGGTGAGAGGATCTCACATCTCCTATCTGTCACGTTCAGGGCCCAGTGAGAGGATCTCACATCTCCTATCTGTCACGTTCAGGGCCCAGTGAGAGGATCTCACATCTCCTATCTGTCACATTCAGGGCCCAGTGAGAGGATCTCCTATCTGTCACGTTCAGGGCCCAGTGAGAGGATCTCCTATCTGTCACGTTCAGGGCCCAGTGAGAGGATCTCCTATCTGTCACGTTCAGGGCCCAGTGAGAGGATCTCCTATCTGTCACGTTCAGGGCCCAGTGAGAGGATCTCCTACCTGTCACGTTCAGGGCCCAGTGAGAGGATCTCACATCTCCTATCTGTCACGTTCTGGGCCCGGTGAGAGGATCTCACATCTCCTATCTGTCACGTTCAGGGCCCAGTGAGAGGATCTCCTATCTGTCACGTTCAGGGCCCAGTGAGAGGATCTCCGATCTGTCACGTTCAGGGCCCAGTGAGAGGATCTCCTATCTGTCACGTTCAGGGCCCAGTGAGAGGATCTCCTATCTGTCACGTTCAGGGCCCAGTGAGAGGATCTCCTACCTGTCACGTTCAGGGCCCAGTGAGAGGATCTCACATCTGTAATGTCCAGCAAGAATCCCCTGAGCTGACAAGGTAAAAATCTGTCGTTCTGCCCCCTGAATAAGGCAGTTAACCCACTGTTCCCCGGTAGACCGTCATTATAAATAAGAATTAGTTCTTAACTGACTTGCCTCGTTAAATAAAGGTTAAATTTTATAAAAGAAGGAGCGATCCAGAGATCAGGTTGTAATTTCCTGTAAGGAGAAAGGAAATTCACTACTTCTGACCAGGCAACCAACCAACAATTCACAAAATGGGACAAACACCAAATTGAGACTCCTCTGTGTACAACATAAAACACCAAATATGCAGAGCAGAATTAGGCTGATACTCGCTAATTATCAAAATCCAGAAAAGAGATGTACAATTCTACAACCACCTAAAAGGAAGCGATTCCCAAACCTTCCATAACAAAGCCATCACCTACAGAGAGATGAACCTGGAGAAGAGTCCCCTAAGCAAGCTGGTCCTGGGGCTCTGTTCACAAACACAAACAGACCCCACAGAGCCCCAGGACAGCAACACAAACAGACCCCACAGAGCCCCAGGACAGCAACACAAACAGACCCCACAGAGCCCCAGGACAGCAACACAAACAGACCCCACAGAGCCCCAGGACAGCAACACAAACAGACCCCACAGAGCCCCAGGACAGCAACACAATCAGACCCCACAGAGCCCCAGGACAGCAACACAATTAGACCCCACAGAGCCCCGGGACAGCAACACAAACAGACCCCACAGAGCCCCGGGACAGCAACACAATCAGACCCCACAGAGCCCCAGGACAGCAACACAAACAGACCCCACAGAGCCCCAGGACAGCAACACAAACAGACCCCACAGAGCCCCAGGACAGCAACACAAACAGACCCCACAGAGCCCCAGGACAGCAACACAAACAGACCCCACAGAGCCCCAGGACAGCAACACAAACAGACCCCACAGGGCCCCAGGACAGCAACACAAACAGACCCCACAGAGCCCCAGGACAGCAACACAATCAGACCCCACAAAGCCCCAGGACAGCAACACAATCAGACCCCACAGAGCCCCCAGGACAGCAACACAATTAGATACCAACCAAATCATGAGAAAACAAAAAGATAATTACTTGACACATTGGAAAGAATTAACAAAAAAACAGAGCAAACTAGAATGTTATTTGGCCCTAAACAGAGAACACAGTGGCAGAATAGACAGCGTTATCGCCTCAGACGGTGTTATCGCCTCAGACAGCGTTATCGCCCCAGACAGCGTTATAGACAGCGTTATCGCCCCAGACAGCGTTATCGGCCCGGGCAGCGTTATCGCCTCGGACAGCGTTATCGCCCCGGACAGCGTTATCGCCCCGGGCAGCGTTATCGCCCCGGGCAGCGTTATCGCCCCGGGCAGCGTTATCGCCCCGGGCAGCGTTATCGCCCCAGACAAAGTTATCGCCCCAGACAAAGTTATCGCCCCAGACAAAGTTATCGCCCCAGACAAAGTTATCGCCTCAGACAAAGTTATCGCCTAGACAAAGTTATCGCCCCAGACAAAGTTATCGCCCCAGACAAAGTTATCGCCTCAGACAAAGTTATCGCCTCAGACAAAGTTATCGCCTCAGACAAAGTTATCGCCTCAGACAAAGTTATCGCCTCAGACAGCGTTAGCGCCTCAGACAGCGTTAGCGCCTCAGACAAAGTTAGCGCCCCAGACAAAGTTATAGCCCCAGACAGCGTTATCGCCCCAGACAAAGTTATAGCCCCAGACAGCGTTATCGCCCCAGACAAAGTTATCGCCCCAGACAAAGTTATAGCCCCAGACAGCGTTATCGCCCCAGACAAAGTTATCGCCCCAGACAAAGTTATCGCCTCAGACAAAGTTATCGCCTCAGACAAAGTTATCGCCTCAGACAGCGTTAGCGCCTCAGACAGCGTTAGCGCCTCAGAGAAAGTTAGCGCCTCAGACAAAGTTATCGCCTCAGACAGCGTTAGCGCCTCAGACAGCGTTAGCGCCTCAGACAGCGTTAGCGCCTCAGAGAAAGTTAGCGCCTCAGACAAAGTTAGCGCCCCAGACAAAGTTATCGCCCCAGACAGCGTTATCGCCTCAGACAAAGTTATCGCCTCAGACAAAGTTATCGCCTCAGACAAAGTTAGCGCCTCAGACAAAGTTATCGCCTCGGACAGCGTTATCGCCCCGGACAGCGTTATCGCCCCGGACAGCGTTATCGCCCCAGACAGCGTTATCGCCCCAGACAGCGTTATCGCCTCAGACAGCGTTATCGCCTCAGACAGCGTTATGGCCCCAGACAGCGTTATGGCCCCAGACAGCGTTATCGCCCCAGACAGCGTTATCGCCCCAGCCAGCGTTATCGCCCCGGACAGCGTTATCGCCCCGGACAGCGTTATCGCCCCGGACAGCGTTATCGCCCCAGACAGCGTTATCGCCCCAGACAGCGTTATCGCCCCGGACCATCTAGAGAGACATGAGACTAGAAAGGACTAGAAATGATAGATATGATACCATCCATGGTAGCCTATAGTCCAGTATAGATATGATACCATACATGATAGCCTATATTCCAGTATAGATATGATACCATACATGATAGCCTATATTCCAGTATAGATATGATACCATCCATGATAGCCTATAGTCCAGTATAGATATGATACCATCCATGATAGCCTATATTCCAGTATAGATATGATACCATCCATGGTAGCCTATATTCCAGTATAGATATGATACCATCCATGGTAGCCTATATTCCAGTATAGATATGATACCATCCATGGTAGCCTATAGCCCAGTATAGATATGATACCATACATGATAGCCTATAGTCCAGTATAGATATGATACCATACATGGTAGCCTATATTCCAGTATAGATATGATACCATCCATGGTAGCCTATAGCCCAGTATAGATATGATACCATCCATGGTAGCCTATAGTCCAGTATAGATATGATACCATACATGGTAGCCTATAGCCCAGTATAGATATGATACCATCCATGATAGCCTATAGTCCAGTATAGATATTATACCATACATGGTAGCCTATAGCCCAGTATAGATATGATACCATCCATGATAGCCTATATTCCAGTATAGATATGATACCATCCATGATAGCCTATATTCCAGTATAGATATGATACCATACATGGTAGCCTATAGTCCAGTATAGATATGATACCATCCATGATAGCCTATAGTCCAGTATAGATATGATACCATCCATGATAGCCTATATTCCAGTATAGATATGATACCATACATGGTAGCCTATAGTCCAGTATAGATATGATACCATACATGGTAGCCTATAGTCCAGTATAGATATGATACCATCCATGATAGCCTATAGTCCAGTATAGATATGATACCATCCATGATAGCCTATATTCCAGTATAGATATGATACCATACATGATAGCCTATAGTCCAGTATAGATATGATACCATACATGATAGCCTATAGTCCAGAATAGATATGATACCATCCATGGTAGCCTATATTCCAGTATAGATATTATACCATACATGATAGCCTATATTCCAGTATAGATATGATACCATCCATGGTAGCCTAAATTCCAGTATAGATATGATACCATCCATGGTAGCCTATATTCCAGTATAGATATTATACCATACATGATAGCCTATATTCCAGTATAGATATGATACCATCCATGGTAGCCTATATTCCAGTATAGATATGATACCATCCATGGTAGCCTATATTCCAGTATAGATATGATACCATCCATGGTAGCCTATATTCCAGTATAGATATTATACCATACATGGTAGCCTATAGTCCAGTATAGATATGATACCATCCATGGTAGCCTATATTCCAGTATAGATATGATACCATCCATGGTAGCCTATATTCCAGTATAGATATGATACCATCCATGGTAGCCTATATTCCAGTATAGATATGATACCATCCATGATAGCCTATATTCCAGTATAGATATGATACCATACATGATAGCCTATATTCCAGTATAGATATGATACCATCCATGGTAGCCTATATTCCAGTATAGATATGATACCATCCATGGTAGCCTATATTCCAGTATAGATATGATACCATACATGATAGCCTATATTCCAGTATAGATATGATACCATCCATGGTAGCCTATATTCCAGTATAGATATGATACCATCCATGGTAGCCTATAGTCCAGTATAGATATGATACCATCCATGGTAGCCTATATTCCAGTATAGATATGATACCATCCATGGTAGCCTATATTCCAGTATAGATATGATACCATCCATGGTAGCCTATATTCCAGTATAGATATGATACCATCCATGGTAGCCTATAGTCCAGTATAGATATGATACCATCCATGATAGCCTATATTCCAGTATAGATATGATACCATCCATGATAGCCTATATTCCAGAATAGATATGATACCATACATGGTAGCCTATAGTCCAGAATAGATATGATACCATACATGATAGCCTATAGTCCAGAATAGATATGATACCATACATGATAGCCTATAGTCCAGTATAGATATGATACCATCCATGGTAGCCTATAGTCCAGTATAGATATGATACCATCCATGATAGCCAATAGTCCAGAATAGATATGATACCATCCATGGTAGCCTATATTCCAGTATAGATATGATACCATCCATGATAGCCTATATTGCAGTATAGATATGATACCATACATGATAGCCTATATTCCAGTATAGATATGATACCATCCATGGTAGCCTATATTCCAGTATAGATATGATACCATCCATGGTAGCCTATATTCCAGTATAGATATGATACCATACATGATAGCCTATATTCCAGTATAGATATGATACCATCCATGGTAGCCTATATTCCAGTATAGATATGATACCATCCATGGTAGCCTATAGTCCAGTATAGATATGATACCATCCATGGTAGCCTATATTCCAGTATAGATATGATACCATCCATGGTAGCCTATATTCCAGTATAGATATGATACCATCCATGATAGCCAATAGTCCAGAATAGATATGATACCATCCATGGTAGCCTATATTCCAGTATAGATATGATACCATCCATGATAGCCTATATTGCAGTATAGATATGATACCATACATGATAGCCTATATTCCAGTATAGATATGATACCATCCATGATAGCCTATAGTCCAGTATAGATATGATACCATCCATGATAGCCAATAGTCCAGAATAGATATGATACCATACATGGTAGCCTATAGTCCAGAATAGATATGATACCATACATGATAGCCTATAGTCCAGAATAGATATGATACCATACATGATAGCCTATAGCCCAGTATAGATATGATACCATCCATGATAGCCAATAGTCCAGAATAGATATGATACCATCCATGGTAGCCTATATTCCAGTATAGATATGATACCATCCATGATAGCCTATATTGCAGTATAGATATGATACCATCCATGGTAGCCTATATTCCAGTATAGATATGATACCATCCATGATAGCCTATAGTCCAGTATAGATATGATACCATCCATGATAGCCAATAGTCCAGAATAGATATGATACCATACATGGTAGCCTATAGTCCAGAATAGATATGATACCATACATGATAGCCTATAGTCCAGAATAGATATGATACCATACATGATAGCCTATAGCCCAGTATAGATATGATACCATCCATGATAGCCAATAGTCCAGAATAGATATGATACCATCCATGGTAGCCTATATTCCAGTATAGATATGATACCATCCATGATAGCCTATATTGCAGTATAGATATGATACCATCCATGGTAGCCTATATTCCAGTATAGATATGATACCATCCATGATAGCCTATAGTCCAGTATAGATATGATACCATCCATGATAGCCAATAGTCCAGTATAGATATGATACCATACATGATAGCCTATAGTCCAGTATAGATATGATACCATCCATGGTAGCCTATATTCCAGTATAGATATGATACCATACATGATAGCCTATAGTCCAGAATAGATATGATACCATACATGATAGCCTATAGTCCAGTATAGATATGATACCATACATGATAGCCTATAGTCCAGTATAGATATGATACCATACATGATAGCCTATATTGCAGTATAGATATGATACCATACATGATAGCCTATATTCCAGTATAGATATGATACCATACATGATAGCCTATAGCCCAGTATAGATATGATACCATACATGGTAGCCTATAGTCCAGTATAGATATGATACCATCCATGATAGCCTATATTCCAGTATAGATATGATACCATACATGATAGCCTATATTCCAGTATAGATATGATACCATACATGATAGCCTATAGTCCAGAATAGATATGATACCATCCATGATAGCCTATATTCCAGTATAGATATGATACCATCCATGATAGCCTATATTCCAGTATAGATATTATACCATACATGGTAGCCAATAGTCCAGTATAGATATGATACCATACATGATAGCCTATATTGCAGTATAGATATGATACCATCCATGATAGCCTATATTCCAGTATAGATATGATACCATCCATGATAGCCTATAGTCCAGTATAGATATGATACCATACATGATAGCCTATATTGCAGTATAGATATGATACCATACATGATAGCCTATAGTCCAGTATAGATATGATACCATACATGATAGCCTATAGCCCAGTATAGATATGATACCATCCATGATAGCCTATATTCCAGTATAGATATGATACCATCCATGATAGCCTATATTCCAGTATAGATATGATACCATCCATGATAGCCTATATTCCAGTATAGATATGATACCATCCATGATAGCCAATAGTCCAGAATAGATATGATACCATCCATGATAGCCTATATTCCAGTATAGATATTATACCATCCATGATAGCCTATATTCCAGTATAGATATGATACCATACATGATAGCCTATATTCCAGTATAGATATGATACCATCCATGGTAGCCTATAGTCCAGTGTGTGGGCTGTGGGCTGTCCAGCAGGTCTTGCTTCCTGATAATCAGTAGGCATCAGTAATGTGTGGTTTAACAGTCAAGCACCAAGCAATGTATTCATCCTGCCTGCCATGCCTTGACGTTACAGGTCTTTACCTTTCCCCCTGACTGCAGAGACGAGAGGTTTGCAGGAAACTAGAAGCCGCTGTGTTACACTAGACTGTATATCATAACCCTGCAATCAGCCAGGCCTCTGGGACGGCCCAATCAACACACACACACACACACACACACACACACACACACACACACACACACACACACACACACATACACACACACACACACACACACACACACACACACACACACACACATACACATACACATACACACACACACATACACATACACATACACATACACACACACACACACACACACGGGAAGGTTGTAGAGGGAACAAGTAGAGGGGGGTGAGGAACCCAGACACAAAGGGAGGGAGCCCAGTCACTGACTGGCTGGCTGGCTGGCTGAATGTAGTTCCCTCAGCTGGCTGGCTGGCTGAATGTAGTTCCCTCAGCTGGCTGACTGGCTGAATGTAGTTCCCTCAGCTGGCTGGCTGGCTGGCTGAATGTAGTTCCCTCAGCTGGCTGACTGGCTGGCTGAATGTAGTTCCCTCAGCTGGCTGACTGGCTGGCTGAATGTAGTTCCCTCAGCTGGCTGACTGGCTGGCTGAATGTAGTTCCCTCAGCTGGCTGGCTGGCTGGCTGAATGTAGTTCCCTCAGCTGGCTGACTGGCTGGCTGAATGTAGTTCCCTCAGCTGGCTGGCTGGCTGGCTGAATGTAGTTCCCTCAGCTGACTGGCTGGCTGGCTGAATGTAGTTCCCTCAGCTGACTGGCTGGCTGGCTGAATGTAGTTCCCTCAGCTGGCTGGCTGGCTGACTGAATGTAGTTCCCTCAGCTGGCTGACTGGCTGAATGTAGTTCCCTCAGCTGACTGGCTGGCTGGCTGGCTGAATGTAGTTCCCTCAGCTGGCTGGCTGGCTGGCTGAATGTAGTTCCCTCAGCTGGCTGGCTGGCTGAATGTAGTTCCCTCAGCTGGCTGACTGGCTGAATGTAGTTCCCTCAGCTGGCTGGCTGGCTGAATGTAGTTCCCTCAGCTGGCTGACTGGCTGGCTGAATGTAGTTCCCTCAGCTGGCTGACTGGCTGGCTGAATGTAGTTCCCTCAGCTGGCTGACTGGCTGGCTGAATGTAGTTCCCTCAGCTGGCTGGCTGGCTGGCTGAATGTAGTTCCCTCAGCTGGCTGACTGGCTGGCTGAATGTAGTTCCCTCAGCTGGCTGGCTGGCTGGCTGAATGTAGTTCCCTCAGCTGACTGGCTGGCTGGCTGAATGTAGTTCCCTCAGCTGACTGGCTGGCTGGCTGAATGTAGTTCCCTCAGCTGGCTGGCTGGCTGACTGAATGTAGTTCCCTCAGCTGGCTGACTGGCTGAATGTAGTTCCCTCAGCTGACTGGCTGGCTGGCTGGCTGAATGTAGTTCCCTCAGCTGGCTGGCTGGCTGAATGTAGTTCCCTCAGCTGACTGGCTGGCTGGCTGAATGAAGTTCCCTCAGCTGGCTGGCTGGCTGACTGAATGTAGTTCCCTCAGCTGGCTGACTGGCTGAATGTAGTTCCCTCAGCTGACTGGCTGGCTGGCTGGCTGAATGTAGTTCCCTCAGCTGGCTGGCTGGCTGGTTGAATGTAGTTCCCTCAGCTGACTGGCTGGCTGGCTGAATGTAGTTCCCTCAGCTGACTGGCTGGCTGAATGTAGTTCCCTCAGCTGACTGGCTGGCTGAATGTAGTTCCCTCAGCTGACTGGCTGGCTGGCTGAATGTAGTTCCCTCAGCTGGCTGGCTGGCTGGCTGAATGTAGTTCCCTCAGCTGGCTGACTGGCTGAATGTAGTTCCCTCAGCTGACTGGCTGGCTGGCTGAATGTAGTTCCCTCAGCTGGCTGACTGGCTGGCTGAATGTAGTTCCCTCAGCTGACTGACTGGCTGAATGTAGTTCCATCAGCTGGCTGACTGGCTGGCTGAATGTAGTTCCCTCAGCTGGCTGACTGGCTGGCTGAATGTAGTTCCCTCAGCTGGCTGACTGGCTGGCTGAATGTAGTTCCCTCAGCTGACTGGCTGGCTGAATGTAGTTCCCTCAGCTGACTGGCTGGCTGAATGTAGTTCCCTCAGCTGACTGGCTGGCTGAATGTAGTTCCCTCAGCTGACTGGCTGGCTGAATGTAGTTCCCTCAGCTGACTGGCTGGCTGAATGTAGTTCCCTCAGCTGGCTGACTGGCTGAATGTAGTTCCCTCAGTTGGCTGGCTGGCTGGCTGAATGTAGTTCCCTCAGCTGACTGGCTGGCTGGCTGAATGTAGTTCCCTCAGCTGACTGGCTGGCTGAATGTAGTTCCCTCAGCTGACTGGCTGGCTGAATGTAGTTCCCTCAGCTGACTGGCTGGCTGAATGTAGTTCCCTCAGCTGGCTGACTGGCTGAATGTAGTTCACTCAGTTGGCTGGCTGGCTGGCTGAATGTAGTTCCCTCAGCTGGCTGGCTGGCTGGCTGAATGTAGTTCCCTCAGCTGACTGGCTGGCTGAATGTAGTTCCCTCAGCTGACTGGCTGGCTGAATGTAGTTCCCTCAGCTGGCTGACTGAATGTAGTTCCCTCAGCTGGCTGACTGGCTGAATGTAGTTCCCTCAGCTGGCTGACTGGCTGGCTGAATGTAGTTCCCTCAGCTGGCTGACTGGCTGGCTGAATGTAGTTCCCTCAGCTGACTGGCTGGCTGAATGTAGTTCCCTCAGCTGACTGGCTGGCTGAATGTAGTTCCCTCAGCTGACTGGCTGGCTGAATGTAGTTCCCTCAGCTGTCTGGCTGGCTGAATGTGGTTCCCTCAGCTGGCTGACTGGCTGAATGTAGTTCCCTCAGCTGGCTGGCTGGCTGGCTGAATGTAGTTCCCTCAGCTGACTGGCTGGCTGAATGTAGTTCCCTCAGCTGACTGGCTGGCTGAATGTAGTTCCCTCAGCTGACTGAGTGGCTGGCTG
>NW_027675421.1:622500-630868 GCF_965601325.2 Salmo salar
TAGTCAGTTGTAAAGGGGGATACCTAGTCAGTTGTAAAGGGGGGATACCTAGTCAGTTGTAAAGGGGGGATACCTAGTCAGATGTAAAGGGGGGATACCTAGTCAGTTGTAAAGGGGGGGATACCTAGTCAGTTGTAAAGGGGGGATACCTAGTCAGTTGTAAAGGGGGGTACCTAGTCAGTTGTAAAGGGGGGATACCTAGTCAGTTGTAAAGGGGGGGGATACCTAGTCAGTTGTAAAGGGGGATACCTCGTCAGTTGTAAAGGGGGGATACCTAGTCAGTTGTAAAGGGGGGATACCTAGTCAGTTGTAAAGGGGGGGATACCTAGTCAGTTGTAAAGGGGGGATACCTCGTCAGTTGTAAAGGGGGGAATACCTAGTCAGTTGTAAAGGGGGGATACCTAGTCAGTTGTAAAGGGGGGGATACCTAGTCAGTTGTAAAGGGGGGATACCTAGTCAGTTGTAAAGGGGGGATACCTCGTCAGTTGTAAAGGGGGGGATACCTAGTCAGTTGTAAAGGGGGGATACCTAGTCAGTTGTAAAGGGGGGTACCTAGTCAGTTGTAAAGGGGGGGATACCTAGTCAGTTGTAAATGGGGATACCTAGTCAGTTGTAAAGGGGGATACCTAGTCAGTTGTAAAGGGGGATACCTAGTCAGTTGTAAAGGGGGATACCTAGTCAGTTGTAAAGGGGGGATACCTAGTCAGTTGTAAAGGGGGGATACCTAGTCAGTTGGAAAGGGGGATACCTAGTCAGTTGTAAAGGGGGATACCTAGTCAGTTGTAAAGGGGATACCTAGTCAGTTGTAAAGGGGGGTACCTAGTCAGTTGTAAAGGGGGGATACCTAGTCCGTTGTAAAGGGGGGGATACCTAGTCAGTTGTAAAGGGGGGATACCTAGTCAGTTGTAAAGGGTGATACCTAGTCAGTTGTAAAGGGGGATACCTAGTCAGTTGTAAAGGGGGATCCCTAGTCAGTTGTAAAGGGGGGATACCTAGTCAGTTGTAAAGGGGGATACCTAGTCAGTTGTAAAGGGGGGATACCTAGTCAGTTGTAAAGGGGGGTACCTAGTCAGTTGTAAAGGGGGGGATACCTAGTCAGTTGTAAAGGGGGGATACCTAGTCAGTTGTAAAGGGGGGGATACCTAGTCAGTTGTAAAGGGGGGATACCTAGTCAGTTGTAAAGGGGGGGATACCTAGTCAGTTGTAAAGGGGGGGTACCTAGTCAGTTGTAAAGGGGGGGATACCTAGTCAGTTGTAAAGGGGGGATACCTAGTCAGTTGTAAAGGGGGGGATACCTAGTCAGTTGTAAAGGGGGGATACCTAGTCAGTTGTAAAGGGGGGATACCTAGTCAGTTGTAAAGGGGGGGTACCTAGTCAGTTGTAAAGGGGGGGATACCTAGTCAGTTGTAAAGGGGGGTACCTAGTCAGTTGTAAAGGGGGGGATACCTAGTCAGTTGTAAAGGGGGATACCTAGTCAGTTGTAAAGGGGGGATACCTAGTCAGTTGTAAAGGGGATACCTAGTCAGTTGTAAAGGGGGGTACCTAGTCAGTTGTAAAGGGGGGATACCTAGTCAGTTGTAAAGGGGGGATACCTAGTCAGTTGTAAAGGGGGATACCTAGTCAGTTGTAAAGGGGGATACCTAGTCAGTTGTAAAGGGGGGGATACCTAGTCAGTTGTAAAGGGGGGATACCTAGTCAGTTGTAAAGGGGGGGATACCTAGTCAGTTGTATAGGGGGGGTACCTAGTCAGTTGTAAAGGGGGGGTACCTAGTCCGTTGTAAAGGGGGGGATACCTAGTCAGTTGTAAAGGGGGGATACCTAGTCAGTTGTAAAGGGGGATACCTAGTCAGTTGTAAAGGGGGGATACCTAGTCAGTTGTAAAGGGGGGGATACCTAGTCAGTTGTAAAGGGGGGGATACCTAGTCAGTTGTAAAGGGGGGTACCTAGTCAGTTGTAAAGGGGGATACCTAGTCAGTTGTAAAGGGGGGGGGGTACCTAGTCAGTTGTAAAGGGGGGGATACCTAGTCAGTTGTAAAGGGGGGGATACCTAGTCAGTTGTAAAGGGGGGATACCTAGTCAGTTGTAAAGGGGGGGATACCTTGTCAGTTGTAAAGGGGGGAATACCTAGTCAGTTGTAAAGGGGGATACCTAGTCAGTTGTAAAGGGGGGGATACCTAGTCAGTTGTAAAGGGGGGGATACCTAGTCAGTTGTAAAGGGGGGGATACCTAGTCAGTTGTAAAGGGGGAATACCTAGTCAGTTGTAAAGGGGGATACCTAGTCAGTTGTAAAGGGGGGATAACCAATTCAGTTGTAAAGGGGGGATACCTAGTCAGTTGTAAAGGGGGGGATACCTAGTCAGTTGTAAAGGGGGAGATACCTAGTCAGTTGTAAAGGGGGGGATACCTAGTCAGTTGTAAAGGGGGGGGATACCTAGTCAGTTGTAAAGCGGGGATACCTAGTCAGTTGTAAAGGGGGATACCTAGTCAGTTGTAAAGGGGGGTACCTAGTCAGTTGTAAAGGGGGGGGATACCTAGTCAGTTGTAAAGGGGGGGGTACCTAGTCAGTTGTAAAGGGGGGGATACCTAGTCAGTTGTAAAGGGGGGGTACCTAGTCAGTTGTAAAGGGGGATACCTAGTCAGTTGTAAAGGGGATATCTAGTCAGTTGTAAAGGGGATACCTAGTCAGTTGTAAAGGGGGGGATACCTAGTCAGTTGTAAAGGGGGATACCTAGTCAGTTGTAAAGGGGGGGATACCTAGTCAGTTGTAAAGGGGGGATACCTAGTCAGTTGTAAAGGGGGATACCTAGTCAGTTGTAAAGGGGGATACCTAGTCAGTTGTAAAGGGGGGGGGGTACCTAGTCAGTTGTAAAGGGGGGATACCTTGTCAGTTGTAAAGGGGGGATACCTAGTCAGTTGTAAAGGGGGGGATACCTAGTCAGTTGTAAAGGGGGGATACCTAGTCAGTTGTAAAGGGGGATACCTAGTCAGTTGTAAAGGGGGGGATACCTAGTCAGTTGTAAAGGGGGGATACCTAGTCAGTTGTAAAGGGGGGGATACCTAGTCAGTTGTAAAGGGGGGGATACCTAGTCAGTTGTAAAGGGGGGTGATACCTAGTCAGTTGTAAAGGGGGGGGATACCTAGTCACTTGTAAAGGGGGGGATACCTAGTCAGTTGTAAAGGGGGGTGATACCTAGTCAGTTGTAAAGGGGGGGGATACCTAGTCACTTGTAAAGGGGGGATACCTAGTCAGTTGTAAAGGGGGGATACCTAGTCAGTTGTAAAGGGGGGGATACCTAGTCAGTTGTAAAGGGGGGTACCTAGTCAGTTGTAAAGGGGGGGATACCTAGTCAGTTGTAAAGGGGTATACCTTAGATAGATGCAGGTTTGTGAACGATGCACCATGCTAGTCGGATTACTGTTCCATTTGATAATGAAGCTTCCTCCCTCCTCCTTTCACCCGATGAAGTAATGGGTCGTTGCCCGGTACTGCGGCACAAATCAAATCAAATCAAATGTATTTATATAGCCCTTCGTACATCAGCTGATATCTCAAAGTGCTGTACAGAAACCCAGCCTAAAACCCCAAACAGCAAGCAATGCATGTGAAAGAAGCACGGTGGCTAGGAAAAACTCCCTAGGAAAAACTCCCTAGAAAGGCCAAAAACCTAGGAAGAAACCTAGAGAGGAACCAGGCTATGTGAGGTGGCCAGTCCTCTTCTGGCTGTGCAGAGTGGATATTATAACAGAACATGGTCAAGATGTTAAAATGTTCATAAATGACCAGCATGGTCAAATAATAATAATCATAGTAGTTGTCGAGGGTGAAACAAGCACGTCCGGTGAACAGGTCAGGGTTCCATAGCCGCAGGCAGAACAGTTGAAACTGGAGCAGCAGCACGGCCAGGTGGACTGGGGACAGCAAGGAGTCATCATACCAGGTAGTCCTGAGGCATGGTCCTAGGGCTCAGGTCCTCCGAGAGAAAGACAGAAACCAAGGCTTTTACGGCACAGCATAATTAAATCCACCCAATCGGACTCACCCTGAGGTCTAACCCTGGGGTCTAACCCTCAGGACTCACCCTGAGGTCTAACCCTGGGGTCTAACCCTCAGGTCTAACCCTGGGGTCTAACCTTGAGGTCTAACCCTCAGGACTCACCCTCAGGACTCACCCTCAGGTCTAACCCTGGGGTCTAACCCTGAGGTCTAACCCTGGGGTCTAACCCTCAGGTCTAACCCTGGGGTCTAACCCTGGGGTCTAACCTTGAGGTCTAACCCTCAGGACTCACCCTCGGGTCTAACCCTGGGGTCTAACCCCCAGGTCTAACCCTGGGGTCTAACCCTGAGGTCTAACCCTGGGGTCTAACCCTGAGGGGTTAATATGCCCAATATGCCTTACCTAGCCCTTTTGTTCCACCCCCCACACATGCAGTGACCTCACCTGGCTTAAATGGTGCCTCTAGACCATGGGTGTCAAACTCTGGCCCGCGGGGTAATTATATTTGGCCCGCGAGACAATACCAAATTACTACTAGAGCTGGCCCGCCGGTATTATACAGCGCATTCACCGCTAATACTACGAATCCCATAATGCTCTGCTGTTGTTTTCGCGCGCCAATCAGGACAGGACCCAGAAACGCCCTCTCCTCTGTGACAGTAGTCATAGCAACATAGACGCTACGACTGTCAGCGCGCTATCCCTTCCCAAAAATGGCGAAAAGAAAGGCAGAAAACAGGAGCTTTCTGGACAAGTGGGAGGCAGAATATCTGTTTACATATGTAAAAGACAAACCTGTTTGTCTTGTTTGTGGAGTCAACGTGGCTGTAAGTAAGGAGTACAACATTAGACGACACTATGAAACGAAACACCATGACAAATACAAGGACCTGGACATGACTCAAAAGAGCCAGAAAGTAGAGGAGATGAAAAGACGTTTGGTTTCACAACGGAATATGTTCAAAAAAGCCACATCGCAAAGTGAGGCTGCTGTAAAGGCTAGTTATATAGTGGCAGCAGAGATCGCAAAATCAGCCCGGCCCTTTAATGAGGGAGAGTTAGTGAAAAAAGTGCATGATGAAAGTTTGTGACCTCGTATGCCCAGAGAAAAAGCAAGCATTTTCAAACGTGTAGCCTGAGCAGGAACACAGTAGCTGATCGCACATGTGATCTTGCCACCAGTCTGTATGACCAGCTGATGGAAAAGGGAAAATATTTCGTTGCGTTCTCCCTCGCTGTGGATGAGAGCTGCGACGCATCTGATACTGCTCAGCTGTCAGTCTTCATCCGTGGAGTATTATCATTTTATTTGTAAAATTATTAGCCAGTGGAAAAAAGTTTATTTTGGTATTTAAATCAGAAGGCTGCAAATAGAAAAGAGGAATACGATTTTTATTTACATTTTATTTATTTAATAAATGAATGCCATTGATGTGTTTTTTTTCATTTGAAATTCGATTTTGCATGTCTCCACTGTTAAATTATATATTGTATGGTAATAAGCGATGCTTGTTCCATATTCAATGTTAAAGCAAAACTTGTTTGGGTCCATATTAAAAGGTTCATTTGTTCAATGTTGGCCCGCGATCTTTGTTCAGGTTTTACATTTTGGCCCACTGGGTATTTGAGTTTGACACCCCTGCTCTAGAGACAAAACCTCTCTAATCATCACTCAATGCCTAGGTTAACCTCCACTGTATTCACATCCTACCATACCTCTGTCTGTACATTATGCCTTGAATCTATTCTTCCGCGCCCAGAAATCTGCTCCTTTGGCTCTCTGTTCTGAACGCACTAGACGACCAGTTCTTATAGCCTTTAGCCGTACCCTTATCCTACTCCTCCTCTGTTCCTCTGGTGATGTAGAGGTTAACCCAGGCCCTGCAGCCCCCTGCACCACTCCCATTCCCCAGGTTCTTATAGCCTTTAGCCGTACCCTTATCCTACTCCTCCTCTGTTCCTCTGGTGATGTGGAGGTTAACCCAGGCCCTGCAGCCCCCTGCACCGCTCCCATTCCCCAGGTTCTTATAGCCTTTAGCCGTACCCTTATCCTACTCCTCCTCTGGTGATGTGGAGGTTAACCCAGGCCCTGCAGCCCCCTGCACCGCTCCCATTCCCCAGGTTCTTATAGCCTTTAGCCGTACCCTTATCCTACTCCTCCTCTGGTGATGTAGAGGTTAACCCAGGTCCTGCAGCCCCCAGCACCACTCCCATTCCCCAGGTTCTTATAGCCTTTAGCCTTTATCTTCAGAGCTCGTGCTGCTAGGTGACCTAAACTGGGACATGCTTAATTAACACCCCGGCCGTCCTACAATCTAAGCTAGATGCCCTCAATCTCACACAAACGATCAAGGAACCTACCAGGTACAATCCTAAATCCGTAACCATGGGCACCCTCTTAGATATCATCCTGACCAACCTGCCCTCTAAATACACCTCTGCTGTCTTCAACCAGGATCTCAGTGATCACTGCCTCATTGCCTGCGTCCGTAACGGGTCCGCGGTCAAACGACCAACCCTCATCACTGTCAAACGCTCCCTAAAACATTTCAGCGAGCAGGCCTTTTCTAATCGACCTGGCCCGGGTATCCTGGAAGGATATTGACCTCATCCCGTCAGTAGAGGATGCCTGGTCGTTCTTTTAAAGTGCTTTCCTCACCATCTTAAATAAGCATGCCCGATTCAATTTTTTTTAAACTAAGAACAGATATAGCCCTTGGTTCACTCCAGACCTGACTGTCCTTGACCAGCACAAAAACATCCTGTGGCGTTCTGCATTAGCATCGAATAGCCCCCGCGACATGCAACACTTCAGGGAAATCAGGAACCAATATACTCAGTCAGTTAGGAAAGCCAAGGCTAGCTTTTTCAAACATAAATTTGCTTCCTGTAGCACTAATTCCAAAAAGTTTTGGGACCCTGTATGGTCCATGGAGAATAAGAGCACCTCCTCCCAGCTGCCCACTGAACTGAGGATAGGAAACTCTGTCACCACCGATAAATCTACGATAGATCATTTCAATAAGCATTTTTTCTACAGCTGTCCATGCTTTCCACCTGGCCACCCCTACCCCGGCCAACATCTCAGCTCCCCCTGCAGCAACTTGCCCAAGCCCACCACCCGCATTTCTCCTTCGCCCAAATCCAGACAGCAGATGTTCTGAAAGAGCTGCAAAATCTGGACCCCCTACAAATCAGCCGGGCTAGACAATCTGCACCCTCTCTTTCTAAAATGATCCGCCGAAATTGTTGCAACCTGGATTACTAGCCTGTTCAACCTCTCTTTCGTATCGTCTGAGATTCCCAAAGATTGGAAAGCTGCCGCGGTCATCCCCCTCTTCAAAGGGGGAGACACTCTAGACCCAAACTGTTACAGTCCTATATCCATCCTACCCTGCCTTTCTAAGGTCTTTGAAAGCCAAGTCAACAAACAGATTACTGACCATTTCGAATCCCACCGAACCTTCTCCGCTGTGCAATCATGTTTCAGAGCTGGTCACGGGTGCACCTCAGCCACGCTCAAGGTCCTAAACGACATCATAATCACCATCGATAAAAGACAGTACTGTGCAGCCGTCTTCATCAACCTGGCCAAGGCTTTCGACTCTGTCAATCACCACATTCTTATCGGCAGACTCAACAGCCTTGGCTTCTCTAATGACTGCCTCGCCTGGTTCACCAACTACTTCTCAGACAGAGTTCAGTGTGTCAAATTGGAGGGCCTGTTGTCCGGACCTCTGGCAGTCTCTATGGGGGTGCCACAGGGTTCAATTCTCAGGCCGACTATTTTCTCTGTATACATATATGATGTCTCTCTTGCTGCGGGTGATTCTCTGATCCACCTCTACGCAGACGACACCATTCTGTATACATCTGGCCCTTCTTTGGACACTGTGTTAACTAACCTCCAGACGAGCTTCAATGCCATACAACTCTCCTTCCGTGGCCTCCAACTGCTCCTAAATACAAGTAAAACTAAATGCATGCTCTTCAACCGATCGCTGCCTGCACCTGCCCGCCTGTCCTGCATCACTACTCTGGACGGCTCTGACTTAGAATATGTGGACAACTACAAATACCTGGGTGTCTGGTTAGACAGTAAACTCTCCTTCCAGACTCACATCAAACATCTCCAATCCAAAGTTAAATCTAGAATCGGCTTCCTATTTCGCAACAAAGCATCCTTCACTCAAGCTGCCAAACATACCCTCGTAAAACTGACCATCCTACCGATCCTCGACTTCAGGGATGTCATTTAGCCTACCTGGTTAAATAAAGGTGAAAATATCATTTTTTTTAAAAGAAGAGAGGTATTGAGCTGTTAACCCTGAGGTGGGTAGAGAGGAGAGGAGAGGAGAGGAGAGGAGAGGAGA
>NW_027675422.1:0-7500 GCF_965601325.2 Salmo salar
CTGAGTGTGTGTGTGTGTGTGTGTGTGTGTTGTCGGTGTGTGTGTGTTGTCGGTGTGTGTGTGTGTGTGTTGTCGGTGTGTGTGTGTGTGTGTGTGTTGTCGGTGTGTGTGTGTGTGTGTGTGTGGTGTGTGTGTGGTGTGTGTGTGTGTGCTGTCGGTGTGTGTGTGTTGTCTGGTGTGTGTGTGTGTGTGTGTTGTCGGTGTGTGGTGTGTGTGTGTGTTGTCGGTGTGTGTGTGTGTGTGTTGTCGGTGTGTGTGTGTGTGTGTTGTCAGTGTGTGTGTGTGTGTGTGTTGTCGGTGTGTGTGTTGTCGGTGTGTGTGTGTGTGTGTGTGTGTGTTGTTGTCGGTGTGTGTGTGTGTTGTCGGTGTGTGTGTGTGTGTTGTCGGTGTGTGTGTGTGTGTGTTGTCGGTGTGTGTGTGTGTGTGTTGTCAGTGTGTGTGTGTGTGTGTTGTCGGTGTGTGTGTGTGTGTGTGTTGTCGGTGTGTGTGTGTGTTGTGTGTGTGTGTGTTGTCGGTGTGTGTGTTGTCTGAGTGTGTGTGTGTGTGTGTGTGTGTTGTCGGTGTGTGTGTGTTGTCGGTGTGTGTGTGTGTGTGTTGTCGGTGTGTGTGTGTGTGTGTGTGTGTGTTGTCGGTGTGTGTGTGTGTGTGTGTGTGTGTGTGTGTGTTGTCGGTGTGTGTGTGTTGTCGGTGTGTGTGTGTGTGTGTGTTGTCGGTGTGTGTGTGTGTGTGTGTGTTGTCGGTGTGTGTGTGTGTGTGTTGTCGGTGTGTGTGTGTGTGTGTTGTCAGTGTGTGTGTGTGTGTGTGTGTTGTCGGTGTGTGTGTGTGTGTGTTGTCGGTGTGTGTGTGTGTGTGTGTGTTGTCGGTGTGTGTGTGTGTGTGTGTGTTGTCGGTGTGTGTGTGTGTGTGTTGTCGGTGTGTGTGTGTGTGTTGTCAGTGTGTGTGTGTGTGTGTTGTCGGTGTGTGTGTGTGTGTGTGTGTGTGTGTGTGTGTGTTGTCGGTGTGTGTGTGTGTTGTCGGTGTGTGTGTGTGTGTTGTCGGTTTGTGTGTGTGTGTGTTGTCGGTGTGTGTGTGTGTGTGTTGTCAGTGTGTGTGTGTGTGTGTTGTCGGTGTGTGTGTGTGTGTGTGTTGTCGGTGTGTGTGTGTGTTGTGTGTGTGTGTGTTGTCGGTGTGTGTGTTGTCTGAGTGTGTGTGTGTGTGTGTGTGTGTGTGTGTGTGTGTGTGTGTTGTCGGTGTGTGTGTGTGTTGTCGGTGTGTGTGTGTGTGTTGTCGGTGTGTGTGTGTGTGTGTTGTCAGTGTGTGTGTGTGTGTGTTGTCGGTGTGTGTGTGTGTGTGTGTTGTCGGTGTGTGTGTGTGTTGTGTGTGTGTGTGTTGTCGGTGTGTGTGTTGTCTGAGTGTATGTGTGTGTGTGTGTGTGTTGTCGGTGTGTGTGTGTTGTCGGTGTGTGTGTGTGTGTGTGTTGTCGGTGTGTGTGTGTGTGTGTGTGTTGTCGGTGTGTGTGTGTGTGTGTGTGTGTGTGTGTGTGTGTGTTGTCGGTGTGTGTGTGTGTGTTGTCGGTGTGTGTGTGTGTGTGTGTGTTGTCGGTGTGTGTGTGTGTGTGTTGTCGGTGTGTGTGTGTGTGTGTTGTCAGGTGTGTGTGTGTGTGTGTGTTGTCGGTGTGTGTGTGTGTGTGTTGTCGGTGTGTGTGTGTGTGTGTGTGTGTTGTCGGCGTGTGTGTGTTGTGGGTGTGTGTGTGTGTTGTCGGTGTGTTTGTGTGTGTTGCTGGTGTTTGTGTGTGTGTGTTGTCAGTGTGTGTGTGTGTGTGTTGTCGGTGTGTGTGTGTGTGTGTGTGTGTGTGTGTGTGTTGTCGGTGTGTGTGTGTGTTGTCGGTGTGTGTGTGTGTGTTGTCGGTGTGTGTGTGTGTGTGTTGTCGGTGTGTGTGTGTGTGTGTTGTCAGTGTGTGTGTGTGTGTGTTGTCGGTGTGTGTGTGTGTGTGTGTTGTCGGTGTGTGTGTGTGTTGTGTGTGTGTGTGTTGTCGGTGTGTGTGTTGTCTGAGTGTGTGTGTGTGTGTGTGTGTGTTGTGTGTGTGTGTGTGTTGTCGGTGTGTGTGTGTGTGTTGTCGGTGTGTGTGTGTGTTGTCGGTGTGTGTGTGTGTGTGTGTGTGTGTGTGTGTGTGTGTGTGTTGTCGGTGTGTGTGTGTGTGTGTTGTCAGTGTGTGTGTGTGTGTGTGTTGTCGGTGTGTGTGTGTGTGTGTTTGTCGGTGTGTGTGTGTGTGTGTGTGTGTTGTCGGTGTGTGTGTGTTGTGGGTGTGTGTGTGTGTTGTCGGTGTGTTTGTGTGTGTTGCTGGTGTTTGTGTGTGTGTGTGTTGTCGAGTGTGTGTGTGTGTGTGTTGTCGGTGTGTGTGTGTGTTGTGTGTGTGTGTGTTGTCGGTGTGTGTGTGTGTTGTCGGTGTGTGTGTGTGTTGTCGGTGTGTGTGTGTGTGTGTGTGTGTGTGTGTGTTGTCGGTGTGTGTGTGTGTGTGTTGTCGGTGTGTGTGTGTGTGTGTGTGTCAGTGTGTGTGTGTGTGTGTGTGTTGTCGGTGTGTGTGTGTGTGTTGTCGGGTGTGTGTGTGTGTGTCGGTGTGTGTGTGTGTGTGTCGGTGTGTGTGTGTGTCTGAGTGTCGGTGTGTGTGTGTGTGTTTGTTGTCGGTGTGTGTGTGTTGTCGGTGTGTGTGTGTGTGTTGTCGGTGTGTGTGTGTGTGTTGTCAGTGTGTGTGTGTGTGTGTTGTCGGTGTGTGTGTGTGTGTGTGTGTGTGTGTGTTGTCGGTGTGTGTGTGTGTTGTCGGTGTGTGTGTGTGTGTTGTCGGTGTGTGTGTGTGTGTGTTGTCGGTGTGTGTGTGTGTGTGTTGTCAGTGTGTGTGTGTGTGTGTTGTCGGTGTGTGTGTGTGTGTGTGTTGTCGGTGTGTGTGTGTGTTGTGTGTGTGTGTGTTGTCGGTGTGTGTGTTGTCTGAGTGTATGTGTGTGTGTGTGTGTGTTGTCGGTGTGTGTGTGTTGTCGGTGTGTGTGTGTGTGTGTGTTGTCGGTGTGTGTGTGTGTGTGTTGTTGGTGTGTGTGTGTGTGTGTGTGTGTGTGTGTGTGTTGTCGGTGTGTGTGTGTGTGTTGTCGGTGTGTGTGTGTGTGTGTGTGTTGTCGGTGTGTGTGTGTGTGTGTTGTCGGTGTGTGTGTGTGTGTGTTGTCAGTGTGTGTGTGTGTGTGTGTTGTCGGTGTGTGTGTGTGTGTGTTGTCGGTGTGTGTGTGTGTGTGTGTGTTGTCGGCGTGTGTGTGTTGTGGGTGTGTGTGTGTGTTGTCGGTGTGTTTGTGTGTGTTGCTGGTGTTTGTGTGTGTGTGTTGTCAGTGTGTGTGTGTGTGTGTTGTCGGTGTGTGTGTGTGTGTGTGTGTGTGTGTGTTGTCGGTGTGTGTGTGTGTTGTCGGTGTGTGTGTGTGTGTTGTCGGTTTGTGTGTGTGTGTGTTGTCGGTGTGTGTGTGTGTGTTGTCAGTGTGTGTGTGTGTGTGTTGTCGGTGTGTGTGTGTGTGTGTGTTGTCGGTGTGTGTGTGTGTTGTTTGTGTGTGTGTTGTCGGTGTGTGTGTTGTCTGAGTGTGTGTGTGTGTGTGTGTGTGTGTGTGTGTGTGTGTGTTGTCGGTGTGTGTGTGTGTGTTGTCGGTGTGTGTGTGTGTTGTCGGTGTGTGTGTGTGTGTGTGTGTGTGTGTGTGTGTGTGTGTGTGTGTGTTGTCGGTGTGTGTGTGTGTGTGTTGTCGGTGTGTGTGTGTGTGTTGTCAGTGTGTGTGTGTGTGTGTGTTGTCGGTGTGTGTGTGTGTGTGTTGTCGGTGTGTGTGTGTGTGTGTGTGTGTTGTCGGTGTGTGTGTGTTGTGGGTGTGTGTGTGTGTTGTCGGTGTGTTTGTGTGTGTTGCTGGTGTTTGTGTGTGTGTGTGTTGTCGATGTGTGTGTGTGTGTGTTGTCGGTGTGTGTGTGTGTGTGTGTGTGTGTGTGTGTTGTCGGTGTGTGTGTGTGTGTGTGTTGTCGGTGTGTGTGTGTTGTCAGTGTGTGTGTGTGTTGTGTGTGTGTGTGTTGTCGGTGTGTGTGTGTGTTGTCGGTGTGTGTGTGTGTTGTCGGTGTGTGTGTGTGTGTGTGTGTGTGTGTGTGTTGTCGGTGTGTGTGTGTGTGTGTTGTCGGTGTGTGTGTGTGTGTGTTGTCAGTGTGTGTGTGTGTGTGTGTGTTGTCGGTGTGTGTGTGTGTGTGTGTTGTCGGTGTGTGTGTGTGTTGTGTGTGTGTGTGTTGTCGGTGTGTGTGTTGTCTGAGTGTATGTGTGTGTGTGTGTTTGTTGTCGGTGTGTGTGTGTTGTCGGTGTGTGTGTGTGTGTGTGTTGTCGGTGTGTGTGTGTGTGTTGTCAGTGTGTGTGTGTGTGTGTTGTCGGTGTGTGTGTGTGTGTGTGTGTGTGTGTGTGTTGTCGGTGTGTGTGTGTGTTGTCGGTGTGTGTGTGTGTGTTGTCGGTGTGTGTGTGTGTGTGTTGTCGGTGTGTGTGTGTGTGTGTGTTGTCAGTGTGTGTGTGTGTGTGTTGTCGGTGTGTGTGTGTGTGTGTGTTGTCGGTGTGTGTGTGTGTTGTGTGTGTGTGTGTTGTCTGAGTGTGTGTGTGTGTGTGTGTGTGTTGTCGGTGTGTGTGTGTTGTCGGTGTGTGTGTGTGTGTTGTCGGTGTGTGTGTGTGTGTGTGTTGTCGGTGTGTGTGTGTGTGTGTGTGTGTGTGTGTGTGTGTGTGTGTTGTCGGTGTGTGTGTGTTGTCGGTGTGTGTGTGTGTGTGTTGTCGGTGTGTGTGTGTGTGTGTGTTGTCGGTGTGTGTGTGTGTGTGTTGTCGGTGTGTGTGTGTGTGTGTTGTCAGTGTGTGTGTGTGTGTGTGTGTGTTGTCGGTGTGTGTGTGTGTGTGTTGTCGGTGTGTGTGTGTGTGTGTGTGTTGTCGGTGTGTGTGTGTGTGTGTGTGTTGTCGGTGTGTGTGTGTGTGTGTTGTCGGTGTGTGTGTGTGTGTTGTCAGTGTGTGTGTGTGTGTGTTGTCGGTGTGTGTGTGTGTGTGTGTGTGTGTGTTGTCGGTGTGTGTGTGTGTTGTCGGTGTGTGTGTGTTTGTGTTGTCGGTTTGTGTGTGTGTGTGTTGTCGGTGTGTGTGTGTGTGTGTTGTCAGTGTGTGTGTGTGTGTGTTGTCGGTCTGTGTGTGAGTGTGTGTTGTCGGTGTGTGTGTGTGTTGTGTGTGTGTGTGTTGTCGGTGTGTGTGTTGTCTGAGTGTGTGTGTGTGTGTGTGTGTGTGTGTGTGTTGTCGGTGTGTGTGTGTGTTGTCGGTGTGTGTGTGTGTGTTGTCGGTGTGTGTGTGTGTGTGTTGTCGGTGTGTGTGTGTGTGTGTTGTCAGTGTGTGTGTGTGTGTGTTGTCGGTGTGTGTGTGTGTGTGTGTGTTGTCGGTGTGTGTGTGTGTTGTGTGTGTGTGTGTTGTCGGTGTGTGTGTTGTCTGAGTGTATGTGTGTGTGTGTGTGTGTTGTCGGTGTGTGTGTGTTGTCGGTGTGTGTGTGTGTGTGTGTTGTCGGTGTGTGTGTGTGTGTGTGTGTTGTAGGTGTGTGTGTGTGTGTATGTGTGTGTGTGTGTGTGTGTGTGTTGTCGGTGTGTGTGTGTTGTCGGTGTGTGTGTGTGTGTGTTGTCGGTGTGTGTGTGTGTGTGTGTTGTGGGTGTGTGTGTGTGTGTTGTCGGTGTGTGTGTGTGTGTGTTGTCAGTGTGTGTGTGTGTGTGTGTGTGTTGTCGGTGTGTGTGTGTGTGTTGTCGGTGTGTGTGTGTGTGTGTGTGTGTTGTCGGCGTGTGTGTGTTGTGGGTGTGTGTGTGTGTTGTCGGTGTGTTTGTGTGTGTTGCTGGTGTTTGTGTGTGTGTGTTGTCAGTGTGTGTGTGTGTGTGTGTTGTCGGTGTGTGTGTGTGTGTGTGGTGTGTGTGTGTGTGTTGTCGGTGTGTGTGTGTGTGTTGTTGGTGTGTGTGTGTGTGTTGTCGGTGTGTGTGTGTGTGTGTTGTCGGTGTGTTTGTGTGTTGTCAGTGTGTGTGTGTGTGTGTTGTCGGTGTGTGTGTGTGTGTGTGTTGTCGGTGTGTGTGTGTGTTGTGTGTGTGTGTGTTGTCGGTGTGTGTGTTGTCTGAGTGTGTGTGTGTGTGTGTGTGTGTTGTCGGTGTGTGTGTGTTGTCGGTGTGTGTGTGTGTGTTGTCGGTGTGTGTGTGTGTGTGTGTGTGTTGTCGGTGTGTGTGTGTGTGTGTGTGTGTGTGTGTGTTGTCGGTGTGTGTGTGTTGTCGGTGTGTGTGTGTGTGTGTGTTGTCGGTGTGTGTGTGTGTGTGTTGTCGGTGTGTGTGTGTGTGTGTTGTCGGTGTGTGTGTGTGTGTGTTGTCAGTGTGTGTGTGTGTGTGTGTTGTCGGTGTGTGTGTGTGTGTGTTGTCGGTGTGTGTGTGTGTGTGTGTTGTCGGTGTGTGTGTGTTGTGGGTGTGTGTGTGTGTTGTCGGTGTGTTTGTGTGTGTTTCTGGTGTTTGTGTGTGTGTGTGTTGTCGATGTGTGTGTGTGTGTGTGTTGTCGGTGTGTGTGTGTGTGTGTGTGTGTTGTCGGTGTGTGTGTGTGTGTGTGTTGTCGGTGTGTGTGTGTTGTCGGTGTGTGTGTGTGTTGTGTGTGTGTGTGTTGTCGGTGTGTGTGTGTGTGTGTTGTCGGTGTGTGTGTGTGTTGTCGGTGTGTGTGTGTGTGTGTGTGTGTGTGTGTTGTCGGTGTGTGTGTGTGTGTGTTGTCGGTGTGTGTGTGTGTGTGTTGTCGGTGTGTGTGTGTGTGTGTGTGTTGTCAGTGTGTGTGTGTGTGTGTGTGTTGTCGGTGTGTGTGTGTGTGTGTGTGTTGTCGGTGTGTGTGTGTGTGTGTGTGTGTTGTCGGTGTGTGTGTGTGTGTGTTGTCGGTGTGTGTGTGTGTGTTGTCAGTGTGTGTGTGTGTGTGTTGTCGGTGTGTGTGTGTGTGTGTGTGTGTGTGTTGTCGGTGTGTGTGTGTGTTGTCGGTGTGTGTGTGTGTGTGTTGTCGGTGTGTGTGTGTGTGTGTTGTCGGTGTGTGTGTGTGTGTGTTGTCAGTGTGTGTGTGTGTGTGTTGTCGGTGTGTGTGTGTGTGTGTGTTGTCGGTGTGTGTGTGTGTTGTGTGTGTGTGTGTGTTGTCGGTGTGTGTGTTGTCTGAGTGTGTGTGTGTGTGTGTGTGTGTTGTCGGTGTGTGTGTGTTGTCGGTGTGTGTGTGTGTGTGTGTGTTGTCGGTGTGTGTGTGTGTGTGTGTGTGTTGTCGGTGTGTGTGTGTGTGTGTGTGTGTGTGTGTGTGTGTTGTCGGTGTGTGTGTGTTGTCGGTGTGTGTGTGTGTGTGTGTTGTCGGTGTGTGTGTGTGTGTGTGTGTTGTCGGTGTGTGTGTGTGTGTGTTGTCGGTGTGTGTGTGTGTGTGTTGTCAGTGTGTGTGTGTGTGTGTGTTGTCGGTGTGTGTGTGTGTGTGTTGTCGGT
>NW_027675422.1:37500-270000 GCF_965601325.2 Salmo salar
GTGTGTGTGTGTGTTGTCGATGTGTGTGTGTGTGTGTTGTCGGTGTGTGTGTGTGTGTGTGTGTGTGTGTTGTCGGTGTGTGTGTGTGTGTGTTGTCGGTGTGTGTGTGTGTTGTCAGTGTGTGTGTGTGTGTGTGTTGTCGGTGTGTGTGTGTGTGTGTTGTCGGTGTGTGTGTGTGTGTGTTGTCGGTGTGTGTGTGTTGTGGGTGTGTGTGTGTGTGTGTTGTCGGTGTGTGTGTGTGTTGCTGGTGTTTGTGTGTGTGTGTGTTGTCGATGTGTGTGTGTGTGTGTTGTCGGTGTGTGTGTGTGTGTGTGTGTGTGTGTGTGTTGTCGGTGTGTGTGTGTGTGTGTGTTGTCGGTGTGTGTGTGTGTGTTGTGTGTGTGTGTGTGTTGTCGGTGTGTGTGTGTCTGTTGTCGGTGTGTGTGTGTGTGTGTGTGTTGTCGGTGTGTGTGTGTGTTGTCGGTGTGTGTGTGTGTGTTGTCGGTGTGTGTGTGTGTGTTGTCGGTGTGTGTGTGTGTGTGTTGTCGGTGTGTGTGTGTGTGTTGTCGGTGTGTGTGTGTGTGTGTGTTGTCGGTGTGTGTGTGTGTTGTTGGTGTGTGTGTGTGTGTGTGTGTGTTGTCGGTGTGTGTGTGTGTGTTGTCGGTGTGTGTGTGTGTTGTCGGTGTGTGTGTGTGTGTGTTGTCGGTGTGTGTGTGTGTGTGTTGTCAGTGTGTGTGTGTGTGTGTGTGTGTGTGTGTTTATGTGTTGTCGGTGTGTGTGTGTGTGTGTTGTCGGTGTGTGTGTGTGTGTGTGTTGTCGGTGTGTGTGTGTGTTGTCGGTGTGTGTGTGTGTGTTGTCGGTGTGTGTGTGTGTGTTGTCGGTTTGTGTGTGTGTGTGTGTTGTCGGTGTGTGTGTGTGTGTTGTCGGTGTGTGTGTGTTGTCGGTGTGTGTGTGTGTGTGTGTTGTCGGTGTGTGTGTGTGTGTGTTGTCGGTGTGTGTGTGTGTGTGTGTTGTCAGTGTGTGTGTGTGTGTCTGTTGTCGGTGTGTGTGTGTGTGTGTGTGTTGTCGGTGTGTGTGTGTGTTGTCGGTGTGTGTGTGTGTGTGTGTTGTCGGTGTGTGTGTGTTGTGGGTGTGTGTGTGTGTTGTCGGTGTGTTTGTGTGTGTTGCTGGTGTTTGTGTGTGTGTGTGTTGTCGATGTGTGTGTGTGTGTTGTCGGTGTGTGTGTGTGTGTGTGTGTGTGTGTGTGTTGTCGGTGTGTGTGTGTTTGTGTTGTCGGTGTGTGTGTGTGTTGTCGGTGTGTGTGTGTGTGTGTGTGTGTGTGTTGTCGGTGTGTGTGTGTGTGTGTTGTCGGTGTGTGTGTGTGTTGTCGGTGTGTGTGTGTGTGTGTGTGTGTGTGTGTTGTCGGTGTGTGTGTGTGTGTGTTGTCGGTGTGTGTGTGTGTGTGTGTGTTGTCAGTGTGTGTGTGTGTGTGTGTTGTCGGTGTGTGTGTGTGTGTGTGTGTGTGTTGTCGGTGTGTGTGTGTGTGTGTTGTCGGTGTGTGTGTGTGTGTGTTGTCGGTGTGTGTGTGTGTGTTGTCAGTGTGTGTGTGTGTGTGTTGTCGGTGTGTGTGTGTGTGTGTGTGTGTGTGTGTTGTCGGTGTGTGGGTGTGTTGTCGGTGTGTGTGTGTGTGTTGTCGGTGTGTGTGTGTGTGTGTTGTTGGTGTGTGTGTGTGTGTGTTGTCAGTGTGTGTGCGTGTGTGTTGTCGGTGTGTGTGTGTGTGTTGTCGGTGTGTGTGTGTGTTGTGTGTGTGTGTGTGTTGTCGGTGTGTGTGTTGTCTGAGTGTGTGTGTGTGTGTGTGTGTGTTGTCGGTGTGTGTGTGTTGTAGGTGTGTGTGTGTGTGTGTGTTGTCGGTGTGTGTGTGTGTGTGTGTGTGTGTTGTCGGTGTGTGTGTGTGTGTGTGTGTGTGTGTGTGTGTGTGTTGTCGGTGTGTGTGTGTTGTCGGTGTGTGTGTGTGTTGTCGGTGTGTGTGTGTGTGTGTTGTCGGTGTGTGTGTGTGTGTGTTGTCGGTGTGTGTGTGTGTTGTCAGTGTGTGTGTGTGTGTGTTGTCGGTGTGTGTGTGTGTGTGTTGTCGGTGTGTGTGTGTGTGTGTGTGTGTTGTCGGTGTGTGTGTGTGTGTGTGTGTTGTCGGTGTGTGTGTGTGTGTGTTGTCGGTGTGTGTGTGTGTTGTCGGTGTGTTTGTGTGTGTTGCTGGTGTTTGTGTGTGTGTGTGTTGTCGGTGTGTGTGTGTGTGTTGTCAGTGTGTGTGTGTGTGTGTTGTCAGTTTGTGTGTGTGTGTGTTGTCGGTGTGTGTGTGTGTGTGTGTGTTGTCGGTGTTTGTGTGTGTTGTGTGTGTGTGTGTTGTCGGTGTGTGTGTTGTCTGAGTGTGTGTGTGTGTGTGTGTGTGTGTTGTCGGTGTGTGTGTGTTGTCGGTGTGTGTGTGTGTGTGTGTGTGTGTGTGTGTGTGTGTGTGTGTGTGTTTTCGGTGTGTGTGTGTTGTCGGTGTGTGTGTGTGTGTGTGTTGTCGGTGTGTGTGTGTGTGTGTGTGTTGTCGGTGTGTGTGTGTGTGTGTTGTCGGTGTGTGTGTGTGTGTGTTGTCAGTGTGTGTGTGTGTGTGTGTTGTCGGTGTGTGTGTGTGTGTGTTGTCGGTGTGTGTGTGTGTGTGTGTGTGTTGTCGGTGTGTGTGTGTGTGTGTGTGTGTTGTCGGTGTGTGTGTGTGTGTGTTGTCGGTGTGTGTGTGTGTGTTGTCAGTGTGTGTGTGTGTGTGTGTGTGTGTGTGTTGTCGGTGTGTGTGTGTGTTGCTGGTGTTTGTGTGTGTGTGTGTTGTCGATGTGTGTGTGTGTGTGTTGTCGGTGTGTGTGTGTGTGTGTGTGTGTGTGTGTGTGTGTGTTGTCGGTGTGTGTGTGTGTGTGTGTTGTCGGTGTGTGTGTGTGTGTTGTGTGTGTGTGTGTGTTGTCGGTGTGTGTGTGTGTGTTGTCGGTGTGTGTGTGTGTGTGTTGTCGGTGTGTGTGTGTGTGTGTTGTCGGTGTGTGTGTGTGTGTGTTGTCGGTGTGTGTGTGTGTGTGTTGTCGGTGTGTGTGTGTGTGTGTTGTCGGTGTGTGTGTGTGTGTTGTCGGTGTGTATGTGTGTGTGTGTGTTGTCGGTGTGTGTGTGTGTTGTTGGTGTGTGTGTGTGTGTGTGTGTGTTGTCGGTGTGTGTGTGTGTGTTGTCGGTGTGTGTGTGTGTTGTCGGTGTGTGTGTGTGTGTGTTGTCGGTGTGTGTGTGTGTGTGTTGTCAGTGTGTGTGTGTGTGTGTGTGTGTTTATGTGTTGTCGGTGTGTGTGTGTGTGTGTTGTCGGTGTGTGTGTGTGTGTGTGTTGTCGGTGTGTGTGTGTGTTGTCGGTGTGTGTGTGTGTGTTGTCGGTGTGTGTGTGTGTGTTGTCGGTTTGTGTGTGTGTGTGTGTTGTCGGTGTGTGTGTGTGTGTGTTGTCGGTGTGTGTGTGTTGTCGGTGTGTGTGTGTGTGTGTGTTGTCGGTGTGTGTGTGTGTGTGTTGTCGGTGTCTGTGTGTGTGTGTGTTGTCAGTGTGTGTGTGTGTGTGTGTTGTCGGTGTGTGTGTGTGTGTGTGTGTGTTGTCGGTGTGTTTGTGTGTGTTGCTGGTGTTTGTGTGTGTGTGTGTTGTCGATGTGTGTGTGTGTGTGTTGTCGGTGTGTGTGTGTGTGTGTTGTCAGTGTGTGTGTGTGTGTGTTGTCGGTGTGTGTGTGTGTGTGTTGTCGGTGTTTGTGTGTGTTGTGTGTGTGTGTGTTGTCGGTGTGTGTGTTGTCTGAGTGTGTGTGTGTGTGTGTGTGTTGTCGGTGTGTGTGTGTTGTCGGTGTGTGTGTGTGTGTGTGTTGTCGGTGTGTGTGTGTGTGTGTGTGTGTGTTGTCGGTGTGTGTGTGTGTGTGTGTGTGTGTGTGTTGTCGGTGTGTGTGTGTTGTCGGTGTGTGTGTGTGTGTGTGTTGTCGGTGTGTGTGTGTGTGTGTGTGTGTTGTCGGTGTGTGTGTGTGTGTGTTGTCGGTGTGTGTGTGTGTGTGTTGTCAGTGTGTGTGTGTGTGTGTGTTGTCGGTGTGTGTGTGTGTGTGTTGTCGGTGTGTGTGTGTTGTGGGTGTGTGTGTGTGTGTTGTCGGTGTGTTTGTGTGTGTTGCTGGTGTTTGTGTGTGTGTGTGTTGTCGATGTGTGTGTGTGTGTGTTGTCGGTGTGTGTGTGTGTGTGTGTGTGTGTGTGTGTTGTCGGTGTGTGTGTGTGTGTGTTGTCGGTGTGTGTGTGTGTTGTCAGTGTGTGTGTGTGTGTGTGTTGTCGGTGTGTGTGTGTGTGTGTTGTCGGTGTGTGTGTGTGTGTGTTGTCGGTGAGTGTGTGTTGTGGGTGTGTGTGTGTGTGTGTTGTCGGTGTGTGTGTGTGTTGCTGGTGTTTGTGTGTGTGTGTGTTGTCGATGTGTGTGTGTGTGTGTTGTCGGTGTGTGTGTGTGTGTGTGTGTGTGTGTGTGTGTGTGTGTTGTCGGTGTGTGTGTGTGTGTGTGTTGTCGGTGTGTGTGTGTGTGTTGTGTGTGTGTGTGTGTTGTCGGTGTGTGTGTGTGTGTTGTCGGTGTGTGTGTGTGTGTGTTGTCGGTGTGTGTGTGTGTGTGTTGTCGGTGTGTGTGTGTGTGTTGTCGGTGTGTGTGTGTGTGTGTTGTCGGTGTGTGTGTGTGTGTGTTGTCGGTGTGTGTGTGTGTGTTGTCGGTGTGTGTGTGTGTGTGTGTGTTGTCGGTGTGTGTGTGTGTTGTTGGTGTGTGTGTGTGTGTGTGTGTTGTCGGTGTGTGTGTGTGTGTTGTCGGTGTGTGTGTGTGTTGTCGGTGTGTGTGTGTGTGTGTTGTCAGTGTGTGTGTGTGTGTGTGTGTGTTTATGTGTTGTCGGTGTGTGTGTGTGTGTGTTGTCGGTGTGTGTGTGTGTGTGTGTTGTCGGTGTGTGTGTGTGTTGTCGGTGTGTGTGTGTGTGTTGTCGGTGTGTGTGTGTGTGTTGTCGGTTTGTGTGTGTGTGTGTGTTGTCGGTGTGTGTGTGTGTGTTGTCGGTGTGTGTGTGTTGTCGGTGTGTGTGTGTGTGTGTGTTGTCGGTGTGTGTGTGTGTGTTGTCGGTGTGTGTGTGTGTGTGTGTGTTGTCAGTGTGTGTGTGTGTGTGTGTTGTCGGTGTGTGTGTGTGTGTGTGTGTGTTGTCGGTGTGTGTGTGTGTTGTCGGTGTGTGTGTGTGTGTGTGTTGTTGGTGTGTGTGTGTTGTGGGTGTGTGTGTGTGTTGTCGGTGTGTTTGTGTGTGTTGCTGGTGTTTGTGTGTGTGTGTGTTGTCGATGTGTGTGTGTGTGTGTGTTGTCGGTGTGTGTGTGTGTGTGTGTGTGTGTGTGTTGTCGGTGTGTGTGTGTGTGTGTGTTGTCGGTGTGTGTGTGTGTTGTCGGTGTGTGTGTGTGTTGTGTGTGTGTGTGTTGTCGGTGTGTGTGTGTGTGTGTTGTCGGTGTGTGTGTGTGTTGTCGGTGTGTGTGTGTGTGTGTGTGTGTGTGTGTTGTCGGTGTGTGTGTGTGTGTGTTGTCGGTGTGTGTGTGTGTGTGTGTGTTGTCAGTGTGTGTGTGTGTGTGTGTGTTGTCGGTGTGTGTGTGTGTGTGTGTGTGTTGTCGGTGTGTGTGTGTGTGTGTGTGTGTGTTGTCGGTGTGTGTGTGTGTGTGTTGTCGGTGTGTGTGTGTGTGTTGTCAGTGTGTGTGTGTGTGTGTTGTCGGTGTGTGTGTGTGTGTGTGTGTGTGTGTGTTGTCGGTGTGTGTGTGTGTTGTCGGTGTGTGTGTGTGTGTTGTCGGTGTGTGTGTGTGTGTGTTGTCGGTGTGTGTGTGTGTGTGTTGTCAGTGTGTGTGTGTGTGTGTTGTCGGTGTGTGTGTGTGTGTTGTCGGTGTGTGTGTGTGTTGTGTGTGTGTGTGTGTTGTTGGTGTGTGTGTTGTCTGAGTGTGTGTGTGTGTGTGTGTGTGTTGTCGGTGTGTGTGTGTTGTCGGTGTGTGTGTGTGTGTGTGTTGTCGGTGTGTGTGTGTGTGTGTGTGTGTGTTGTCGGTGTGTGTGTGTGTGTGTGTGTGTGTGTGTGTGTGTGTGTGTTGTCGGTGTGTGTGTGTTGTCGGTGTGTGTGTGTGTGTGTGTTGTCGGTGTGTGTGTGTTTGTGTGTTGTCGGTGTGTGTGTGTGTGTGTTGTCGGTGTGTGTGTGTGTGTGTTGTCAGTGTGTGTGTGTGTGTGTGTTGTCGGTGTGTGTGTGTGTGTGTTGTCGGTGTGTGTGTGTGTGTGTGTGTTGTCGGTGTGTGTGTGTGTGTTGTCAGTGTGTGTGTGTGTGTGTTGTCGGTGTGTGTGTGTGTGTGTGTGTGTGTGTGTTGTCGGTGTGTGTGTGTGTTGTCGGTGTGTGTGTGTGTGTTGTCGGTGTGTGTGTGTGTGTGTTGTCGGTGTGTGTGTGTGTGTGTTGTCAGTGTGTGTGTGTGTGTGTTGTCGGTGTGTGTGTGTGTGTGTGTATTTGGTGTTTGTGTGTGTGGTGTGTGTGTTTTGTCGGTGTGTGTGTTGTCTGAGTGTGTGTGTGTGTGTGTGTGTGTTGTCGGTGTGTGTGTGTTGTCGGTGTGTGTGTGTGTGTGTGTTGTCGGTGTGTGTGTGTGTGTGTGTGTGTTGTCGGTGTGTGTGTGTGTGTGTGTGTGTGTGTGTGTGTGTGTGTGTGTGTGTGTGTTGTCGGTGTGTGTGTGTTGTCGGTGTGTGTGTGTGTGTGTGTTGTCGGTGTGTGTGTGTGTGTGTGTGTTGTCGGTGTGTGTGTGTGTGTGTTGTCGGTGTGTGTGTGTGTGTTGTCAGTGTGTGTGTTTGTGTGTGTTGTCGGTGTGTGTGTGTGTGTGTTGTCGGTGTGTGTGTGTGTGTGTGTTGTCGGTGTGTGTGTGTTTGGGTGTGTGTGTGTGTTGTCGGTGTGTTTGTGTGTGTTGCTGGTGTTTGTGTGTGTGTGTGTTGTCAGTGTGTGTGTGTGTGTGTGTGTGTGTGTGTGTGTTTATGTGTTGTCGGTGTGTGTGTGTGTGTGTGTGTTGTCGGTGTGTGTGTGTGTGTGTGTTGTCGGTGTGTGTGTGTGTTGTCGGTGTGTGTGTGTGTGTTGTCGGTGTGTGTGTGTGTGTTGTCGGTTTGTGTGTGTGTGTGTGTTGTCGGTGTGTGTGTGTGTGTTGTCGGTGTGTGTGTGTTGTCGGTGTGTGTGTGTGTGTGTGTTGTCGGTGTGTGTGTGTGTGTGTTGTCGGTGTGTGTGTGTGTGTGTGTTGTCAGTGTGTGTGTGTGTGTGTGTTGTCGGTGTGTGTGTGTGTGTGTTTGTGTTGTCGGTGTGTGTGTGTGTTGTCGGTGTGTGTGTGTGTGTGTGTTGTCGGTGTGTGTGTGTTGTGGGTGTGTGTGTGTGTTGTCGGTGTGTTTGTGTGTGTTGCTGGTGTTTGTGTGTGTGTGTGTTGTCGATGTGTGTGTGTGTGTGTGTTGTTGGTGTGTGTGTGTGTGTGTGTGTGTGTGTGTGTTGTCGGTGTGTGTGTGTTTGTGTTGTCGGTGTGTGTGTGTGTTGTCGGTGTGTGTGTGTGTTGTGTGTGTGTGTGTTGTCGGTGTGTGTGTGTGTGTGTTGTCGGTGTGTGTGTGTGTTGTCGGTGTGTGTGTGTGTGTGTGTGTGTGTGTGTGTTGTCGGTGTGTGTGTGTGTGTGTTGTCGGTGTGTGTGTGTGTGTGTGTGTTGTCAGTGTGTGTGTGTGTGTGTGTTGTCGGTGTGTGTGTGTGTGTGTTGTCGGTGTGTGTGTGTGTGTGTGTGTGTTGTCGGTGTGTGTGTGTGTGTGTGTGTTGTCGGTGTGTGTGTGTGTGTGTTGTCGGTGTGTGTGTGTGTGTGTTGTCAGTGTGTGTGTGTGTTGTCGGTGTGTGTGTGTGTGTGTGTGTGTGTTGTCGGTGTGTGTGTGTGTGTTGTCGGTGTGTGTGTGTGTGTTGTCGGTGTGTGTGTGTGTGTTGTCGGTGTGTGTGTGTGTGTGTTGTCAGTGTGTGTGTGTGTGTGTTGTCGGTGTGTGTGTGTGTGTGTGTTGTCGGTGTGTGTGTGTGTTGTGTGTGTGTGTGTTGTCGGTGTGTGTGTTGTCTGAGTGTGTGTGTGTGTGTGTGTGTGTTGTCGGTGTGTGTGTGTTGTCGGTGTGTGTGTGTGTGTGTGTTGTCGGTGTGTGTGTGTGTGTGTGTGTTGTCGGTGTGTGTGTGTGTGTGTGTGTGTGTTGTCGGTGTGTGTGTGTTGTCGGTGTGTGTGTGTGTGTGTGTTGTCGGTGTGTGTGTGTGTGTGTGTGTTGTCGGTGTGTGTGTGTGTGTGTTGTCGGTGTGTGTGTGTGTGTTGTCAGTGTGTGTGTGTGTTGTCGGTGTGTGTGTGTGTGTGTGTTGTCGGTGTGTGTGTGTGTGTGTGTGTGTTGTCGGTGTGTGTGTGTTGGTGGTGTGTGTGTGTGTGTGTTGTCGGTGTGTTTGTGTGTGTTGCTGGTGTTTGTGTGTGTGTGTGTTGTCGATGTGTGTGTGTGTGTGTTGTCGGTGTGTGTGTGTGTGTGTTGTCAGTGTGTGTGTGTGTGTGTTGTCGGTGTGTGTGTGTGTGTGTGTGTTGTCGGTGTTTGTGTGTGTTGTGTGTGTGTGTGTTGTCGGTGTGTGTGTTGTCTGAGTGTGTGTGTGTGTGTGTGTGTGTTGTCGGTGTGTGTGTGTTGTCGGTGTGTGTGTGTGTGTGTGTGTTGTCGGTGTGTGTGTGTGTGTGTGTGTGTGTGTGTGTGTGTGTGTGTGTGTGTGTTGTCGGTGTGTGTGTGTTGTCGGTGTGTGTGTGTGTGTGTGTTGTCGGTGTGTGTGTGTGTGTGTGTGTTGTCGGTGTGTGTGTGTGTGTGTTGTCGGTGTGTGTGTGTGTGTGTTGTCAGTGTGTGTGTGTGTGTGTGTTGTCGGTGTGTGTGTGTGTGTGTTGTCGGTGTGTGTGTGTGTGTGTGTGTGTTGTCGGTGTGTGTGTGTGTTGTGGGTGTGTGTGTGTGTGTTGTCGGTGTGTTTGTGTGTGTTGCTGGTGTTTGTGTGTGTGTGTGTTGTCGATGTGTGTGTGTGTGTGTTGTCGGTGTGTGTGTGTGTGTGTGTGTGTGTGTGTGTTGTCGGTGTGTGTGTGTGTTGTCGGTGTGTGTGTGTGTTGTCAGTGTGTGTGTGTGTGTTGTCGGTGTGTGTGTGTGTGTGTTGTCGGTGTGTGTGTGTGTGTGTTGTCGGTGTGTGTGTGTTGTGGGTGTGTGTGTGTGTGTGTTGTCGGTGTGTGTGTGTGTTGCTGGTGTTTGTGTGTGTGTGTGTTGTCGATGTGTGTGTGTGTGTGTTGTCGGTGTGTGTGTGTGTGTGTGTGTGTGTGTGTGTGTGTGTTGTCGGTGTGTGTGTGTGTGTGTGTTGTCGGTGTGTGTGTGTGTGTTGTGTGTGTGTGTGTGTTGTCGGTGTGTGTGTGTGTGTTGTCGGTGTGTGTGTGTGTGTGTTGTCGGTGTGTGTGTGTGTGTGTTGTCGGTGTGTGTGTGTGTGTTGTCGGTGTGTGTGTGTGTGTGTTGTCGGTGTGTGTGTGTGTGTGTTGTCGGTGTGTGTGTGGGTGTTGTCGGTGTGTATGTGTGTGTGTGTGTTGTCGGTGTGTGTGTGTGTTGTTGGTGTGTGTGTGTGTGTGTGTGTGTTGTCGGTGTGTGTGTGTGTGTTGTCGGTGTGTGTGTGTGTTGTCGGTGTGTGTGTGTGTGTGTTGTCGGTGTGTGTGTGTGTGTGTTGTCAGTGTGTGTGTGTGTGTGTGTGTGTTTATGTGTTGTCGGTGTGTGTGTGTGTGTGTTGTCGGTGTGTGTGTGTGTGTGTGTTGTCGGTGTGTGTGTGTGTTGTCGGTGTGTGTGTGTGTGTTGTCGGTGTGTGTGTGTGTGTTGTCGGTTTGTGTGTGTGCGTGTGTTGTCGGTGTGTGTGTGTGTGTGTTGTCGGTGTGTGTGTGTTGTCGGTGTGTGTGTGTGTGTGTGTTGTCGGTGTGTGTGTGTGTGTGTTGTCGGTGTGTGTGTGTGTGTGTGTTGTCAGTGTGTGTGTGTGTGTGTGTTGTCGGTGTGTGTGTGTGTGTGTGTGTGTTGTCGGTGTGTTTGTGTGTGTTGCTGGTGTTTGTGTGTGTGTGTGTTGTCGATGTGTGTGTGTGTGTGTTGTCGGTGTGTGTGTGTGTGTGTTGTCAGTGTGTGTGTGTGTGTGTTGTCGGTGTGTGTGTGTGTGTGTTGTCGGTGTTTGTGTGTGTTGTGTGTGTGTGTGTTGTCGGTGTGTGTGTTGTCTGAGTGTGTGTGTGTGTGTGTGTGTTGTCGGTGTGTGTGTGTTGTCGGTGTGTGTGTGTGTGTTGTCGGTGTGTGTGTGTGTGTGTGTGTGTGTGTTGTCGGTGTGTGTGTGTGTGTGTGTGTGTGTGTGTTGTCGGTGTGTGTGTGTTGTCGGTGTGTGTGTGTGTGTGTGTTGTCGGTGTGTGTGTGTGTGTGTGTTGTCGGTGTGTGTGTGTGTGTGTTGTCGGTGTGTGTGTGTGTGTGTTGTCGGTGTGTGTGTGTGTGTGTGTGTGTGTGTGTGTTGTCGGTGTGTGTGTGTGTTGTCGGTGTGTGTGTGTGTTGTCAGTGTGTGTGTGTGTGTGTGTTGTCGGTGTGTGTGTGTGTGTGTTGTCGGTGTGTGTGTGTGTGTGTTGTCGGTGTGTGTGTGTGTGTGTGTGTGTTGTCGGTGTGTGTGTGTTGTGGGTGTGTGTGTGTGTGTTGTCGGTGTGTTTGTGTGTGTTGCTGGTGTTTGTGTGTGTGTGTGTTGTCGATGTGTGTGTGTGTGTGTTGTCGGTGTGTGTGTGTGTGTGTGTGTGTGTGTGTGTTGTCGGTGTGTGTGTGTGTTGTCGGTGTGTGTGTGTGTTGTCAGTGTGTGTGTGTGTGTGTGTTGTCGGTGTGTGTGTGTGTGTGTTGTCGGTGTGTGTGTGTGTGTGTTGTCGGTGAGTGTGTGTTGTGGGTGTGTGTGTGTGTGTGTTGTCGGTGTGTGTGTGTGTTGCTGGTGTTTGTGTGTGTGTGTGTTGTCGATGTGTGTGTGTGTGTGTTGTCGGTGTGTGTGTGTGTGTGTGTGTGTGTGTGTGTGTGTTGTCGGTGTGTGTGTGTGTGTGTGTTGTCGGTGTGTGTGTGTGTGTTGTGTGTGTGTGTGTGTTGTCGGTGTGTGTGTGTGTGTTGTCGGTGTGTGTGTGTGTGTGTTGTCGGTGTGTGTGTGTGTGTGTTGTCGGTGTGTGTGTGTGTGTTGTCGGTGTGTGTGTGTGTGTGTTGTCGGTGTGTGTGTGTGTGTGTTGTCGGTGTGTGTGTGTGTGTTGTCGGTGTGTGTGTGTGTGTGTGTGTTGTCGGTGTGTGTGTGTGTTGTTGGTGTGTGTGTGTGTGTGTGTGTTGTCGGTGTGTGTGTGTGTGTTGTCGGTGTGTGTGTGTGTTGTCGGTGTGTGTGTGTGTGTGTTGTCAGTGTGTGTGTGTGTGTGTGTGTGTTTATGTGTTGTCGGTGTGTGTGTGTGTGTGTTGTCGGTGTGTGTGTGTGTGTGTGTTGTCGGTGTGTGTGTGTGTTGTCGGTGTGTGTGTGTGTGTTGTCGGTGTGTGTGTGTGTGTTGTCGGTTTGTGTGTGTGTGTGTGTTGTCGGTGTGTGTGTGTGTGTTGTCGGTGTGTGTGTGTTGTCGGTGTGTGTGTGTGTGTGTGTTGTCGGTGTGTGTGTGTGTGTGTTGTCGGTGTGTGTGTGTGTGTGTGTTGTCAGTGTGTGTGTGTGTGTGTGTTGTCGGTGTGTGTGTGTGTGTGTGTGTGTTGTCGGTGTGTGTGTGTGTTGTCGGTGTGTGTGTGTGTGTGTGTTGTTGGTGTGTGTGTGTTGTGGGTGTGTGTGTGTGTTGTCGGTGTGTTTGTGTGTGTTGCTGGTGTTTGTGTGTGTGTGTGTTGTCGATGTGTGTGTGTGTGTGTGTTGTCGGTGTGTGTGTGTGTGTGTGTGTGTGTGTGTTGTCGGTGTGTGTGTGTGTGTGTGTTGTCGGTGTGTGTGTGTGTTGTCGGTGTGTGTGTGTGTTGTGTGTGTGTGTGTTGTCGGTGTGTGTGTGTGTGTGTTGTCGGTGTGTGTGTGTGTTGTCGGTGTGTGTGTGTGTGTGTGTGTGTGTGTGTTGTCGGTGTGTGTGTGTGTGTGTTGTCGGTGTGTGTGTGTGTGTGTGTGTTGTCAGTGTGTGTGTGTGTGTGTGTGTTGTCGGTGTGTGTGTGTGTGTGTGTGTGTTGTCGGTGTGTGTGTGTGTGTGTGTGTGTGTTGTCGGTGTGTGTGTGTGTGTGTTGTCGGTGTGTGTGTGTGTGTTGTCAGTGTGTGTGTGTGTGTGTTGTCGGTGTGTGTGTGTGTGTGTGTGTGTGTGTGTGTTGTCGGTGTGTGTGTGTGTTGTCGGTGTGTGTGTGTGTGTTGTCGGTGTGTGTGTGTGTGTGTTGTCGGTGTGTGTGTGTGTGTGTTGTCAGTGTGTGTGTGTGTGTGTTGTCGGTGTGTGTGTGTGTGTTGTCGGTGTGTGTGTGTGTTGTGTGTGTGTGTGTGTTGTCGGTGTGTGTGTTGTCTGAGTGTGTGTGTGTGTGTGTGTGTGTTGTCGGTGTGTGTGTGTTGTCGGTGTGTGTGTGTGTGTGTGTTGTCGGTGTGTGTGTGTGTGTGTGTGTGTGTTGTCGGTGTGTGTGTGTGTGTGTGTGTGTGTGTGTGTGTTGTCGGTGTGTGTGTGTTGTCGGTGTGTGTGTGTGTGTTGTCGGTGTGTGTGTGTTTGTGTGTTGTCGGTGTGTGTGTGTGTGTGTTGTCGGTGTGTGTGTGTGTGTGTTGTCAGTGTGTGTGTGTGTGTGTGTTGTCGGTGTGTGTGTGTGTGTGTTGTCGGTGTGTGTGTGTGTGTGTGTTGTCGGTGTGTGTGTGTGTGTTGTCAGTGTGTGTGTGTGTGTGTTGTCGGTGTGTGTGTGTGTGTGTGTGTGTGTGTGTTGTCGGTGTGTGTGTGTGTTGTCGGTGTGTGTGTGTGTGTTGTCGGTGTGTGTGTGTGTGTGTTGTCGGTGTGTGTGTGTGTGTGTTGTCAGTGTGTGTGTGTGTGTGTTGTCGGTGTGTGTGTGTGTGTATTTGGTGTTTGTGTGTGTTGTGTGTGTGTTTTGTCGGTGTGTGTGTTGTCTGAGTGTGTGTGTGTGTGTGTGTGTGTTGTCGGTGTGTGTGTGTTGTCGGTGTGTGTGTGTGTGTGTGTTGTCGGTGTGTGTGTGTGTGTGTGTGTGTTGTCGGTGTGTGTGTGTGTGTGTGTGTGTGTGTGTGTGTGTGTGTGTGTGTGTGTGTTGTCGGTGTGTGTGTATTGTCGGTGTGTGTGTGTGTGTGTTTTGTCGGTGTGTGTGTGTGTGTGTGTGTTGTCGGTGTGTGTGTGTGTGTGTTGCCGGTGTGTGTGTGTGTGTTGTCAGTGTGTGTGTTTGTGTGTGTTGTCGGTGTGTGTGTGTGTGTGTTGTCGGTGTGTGTGTGTGTGTGTGTTGTCGGTGTGTGTGTGTTTGGGTGTGTGTGTGTGTTGTCGGTGTGTTTGTGTGTGTTGCTGGTGTTTGTGTGTGTGTGTGTTGTCGATGTGTGTGTGTTTGGGTGTGTGTGTGTGTTGTCGGTGTGTTTGTGTGTGTTGCTGGTGTTTGTGTGTGTGTGTGTTGTCGGTGTGTGTGTGTGTGTGTGTGTGTGTGTGTGTGTGCTGTCGGTGTGTGTGTGTTGTCGGTGTGTGTGTGTGTGTGTTGTCGGTGTGTGTGTGTGTGTGTGTGTTGTCGGTGTGTGTGTGTGTGTGTTGTCGGTGTGTGTGTGTGTGTTGTCAGTGTGTGTGTTTGTGTGTGTTGTCGGTGTGTGTGTGTGTGTGTTGTCGGTGTGTGTGTGTGTGTGTGTTGTCAGTGTGTGTGTGTGTGTGTGTTGTCGGTGTGTGTGTGTGTGTGTGTGTGTTGTCGGTGTGTGTGTGTGTTGTCGGTGTGTGTGTGTGTGTGTGTTGTTGGTGTGTGTGTGTTGTGGGTGTGTGTGTGTGTTGTCGGTGTGTTTGTGTGTGTTGCTGGTGTTTGTGTGTGTGTGTGTTGTCGATGTGTGTGTGTGTGTGTGTTGTCGGTGTGTGTGTGTGTGTGTGTGTGTGTGTGTTGTCGGTGTGTGTGTGTGTGTGTGTGTTGTCGGTGTGTGTGTGTGTTGTCGGTGTGTGTGTGTGTTGTGTGTGTGTGTGTTGTCGGTGTGTGTGTGTGTGTGTTGTCGGTGTGTGTGTGTGTTGTCGGTGTGTGTGTGTGTGTGTGTGTGTGTGTGTTGTCGGTGTGTGTGTGTGTGTGTTGTCGGTGTGTGTGTGTGTGTGTGTTGTCAGTGTGTGTGTGTGTGTGTGTGTTGTCGGTGTGTGTGTGTGTGTGTGTTGTCGGTGTGTGTGTGTGTGTGTGTGTGTGTTGTCGGTGTGTGTGTGTGTGTGTTGTCGGTGTGTGTGTGTGTGTTGTCAGTGTGTGTGTGTGTGTGTTGTCGGTGTGTGTGTGTGTGTGTGTGTGTGTGTGTGTTGTCGGTGTGTGTGTGTGTTGTCAGTGTGTGTGTGTGTGTTGTCGGTGTGTGTGTGTGTGTGTGTTGTCGGTGTGTGTGTGTGTGTGTTGTCAGTGTGTGTGTGTGTGTGTTGTCGGTGTGTGTGTGTGTGTTGTCGGTGTGTGTGTGTGTTGTGTGTGTGTGTGTGTTGTCGGTGTGTGTGTTGTCTGAGTGTGTGTGTGTGTGTGTGTTGTCGGTGTGTGTGTGTTGTCGGTGTGTGTGTGTGTGTGTGTTGTCGGTGTGTGTGTGTGTGTGTGTGTGTGTTGTCGGTGTGTATGTGTGTGTGTGTGTGTGTGTGTGTGTGTGTGTGTTGTCGGTGTGTGTGTGTTGTCGGTGTGTGTGTGTGTGTGTGTTGTCGGTGTGTGTGTGTTTGTGTGTTGTCGGTGTGTGTGTGTGTGTGTTGTCGGTGTGTGTGTGTGTGTGTTGTCAGTGTGTGTGTGTGTGTGTGTTGTCGGTGTGTGTGTGTGTGTGTTGTCGGTGTGTGTGTGTGTGTGTGTGTGTTGTCGGTGTGTGTGTGTGTGTTGTCAGTGTGTGTGTGTGTGTGTTGTCGGTGTGTGTGTGTGTGTGTGTGTGTGTGTGTTGTCGGTGTGTGTGTGTGTTGTCGGTGTGTGTGTGTGTGTTGTCGGTGTGTGTGTGTGTGTGTTGTCGGTGTGTGTGTGTGTGTTGTCAGTGTGTGTGTGTGTGTGTTGTCGGTGTGTGTGTGTGTGTGTGTATTTGGTGTTTGTGTGTGTTGTGTGTGTGTTTTGTCGGTGTGTGTGTTGTCTGAGTGTGTGTGTGTGTGTGTGTGTGTTGTCGGTGTGTGTGTGTTGTCGGTGTGTGTGTGTGTGTGTGTTGTCGGTGTGTGTGTGTGTGTGTGTGTGTTGTCGGTGTTTGTGTGTTTGGGTGTGTGTGTGTGTTGTCGGTGTGTTTGTGTGTGTTGCTGGTGTTTGTGTGTGTGTGTGTTGTCGATGTGTGTGTGTGTGTGTTGTCGGTGTGTGTGTGTGTGTGTGTGTGTGTGTTGTCGGTGTGTGTGTGTGTGTGTTGTCGGTGTGTGTGTGTGTTGTCAGTGTGTGTGTGTGTGTGTGTTGTCGGTGTGTGTGTGTGTGTGTTGTCGGTGTGTGTGTGTGTGTGTTGTCGGTGTGTGTGTGTTGTGGGTGTGTGTGTGTGTGTGTTGTCGGTGTGTGTGTGTGTTGCTGGTGTTTGTGTGTGTGTGTGTTGTCGATGTGTGTGTGTGTGTGTTGTCGGTGTGTGTGTGTGTGTGTGTGTGTGTGTGTGTGTGTTGTCGGTGTGTGTGTGTGTGTGTGTTGTCGGTGTGTGTGTGTGTGTTGTGTGTGTGTGTGTGTTGTCGGTGTGTGTGTGTGTGTTGTCGGTGTGTGTGTGTGTGTGTGTGTGTTGTCGGTGTGTGTGTGTGTGTGTTGTCGGTGTGTGTGTGTGTGTTGTCGGTGTGTGTGTGTGTGTGTGTTGTCGGTGTGTGTGTGTGTTGTTGGTGTGTGTGTGTGTGTGTGTGTTGTCGGTGTGTGTGTGTGTGTTGTCGGTGTGTGTGTGTGTTGTCGGTGTGTGTGTGTGTGTGTGTGTTGTCGGTGTGTGTGTGTGTGTGTTGTCAGTGTGTGTGTGTGTGTGTGTGTGTGTGTGTGTGTTTATGTGTTGTCGGTGTGTGTGTGTGTGTGTCGTCGGTGTGTGTGTGTGTGTTGTCGGTTTGTGTGTGTGTGTGTGTTGTCGGTGTGTGTGTGTGTGTTGTCGGTGTGTGTGTGTGTGTGTTGTCGGTGTGTGTGTGTGTGTTGTCAGTGTGTGTGTGTGTGTGTGTTGTCGGTGTGTGTGTGTGAGTGTGTGTTGTCGGTGTGTGTGTGTGTTGTCGGTGTGTGTGTGTGTGTGTTTTCGGTGTGTGTGTGTGTGTGTTGTCGGTGTGTGTGTGTGTGTGTTGTCGGTGTGTGTGTGTTGTCAGTGTTTGTGTTTGTGTGTTGTCGGTGTGTGTGTGTGTGTGTTGTCGGTGTGTGTGTGTGTGTCTGTTGTCGGTGTGTGTGTGTGTGTTGTCGGTGTGTGTTGTCGGTGTGTGTGTGTGTGTTGTCGGTGTGTGTGTGTGTGTTGTCGGTGTGTGTGTGTGTTGTGTGTGTGTGTGTTGTCGGTTTGTGTGTGTGTGTGTTGTCGGTGTGTGTGTGTGTTGTCGGTGTGTGTGTGTGTGTGTGTGTGTTGTCGGTGTGTGTGTGTTATCAGTGTGTGTGTGTGTGTGTGTGTGTGTGTGTGTGTGTGTGTGTTGTCGGTGTGTGTGTGTGTGTTGTCGGTGTGTGTGTGTGTGTGTTGTCGGTGTGTGTGTGTTGTCGGTGTGTGTGTGTGTGTGTGTTGTCGGTGTGTGTGTGTGTGTTGTCGGTGTGTGTGTGTGTGTGTTGTCGGTGTGTGTGTGTGTGTTGTCGGTGTGTGTGTGTGTGTGTGTTGTCGGTGTGTGTGTGTGTTGTCGGTAGGTGTGTGTGTGTGGTCGGTGTGTGTGTGTGTGTTGTCGGTTTGTGTGTGTGTGTGTGTTGTCGGTGTGTGTGTGTGTGTGTTGTCGGTGTGTGTGTGTGTGTGTGTTGTCGGTGTGTGTGTGTGTGTTGTCGGTGTGTGTGTGTGTGTTGTCGGTGTGTGTGTGTGTGTGTGTGTTGTCGGTGTGTGTGTGTGTGTGTTGTCAGTGTGTGTGTGTGTGTGTGTGTGTGTTTATGTGTTGTCGGTGTGTGTGTGTGTGTGTGTTGTCGGTGTGTGTGTGTGTGTGTGTTGTCGGTGTGTGTGTGTGTTGTCGGTGTGTGTGTGTGTGTTGTCGGTGTGTGTGTGTGTGTTGTCGGTTTGTGTGTGTGTGTGTGTTGTCGGTGTGTGTGTGTGTGTTGTCGGTGTGTGTGTGTTGTCGGTGTGTGTGTGTGTGTGTGTTGTCGGTGTGTGTGTGTGTGTGTTGTCGGTGTGTGTGTGTGTGTTGTCAGTGTGTGTGTGTGTGTGTGTTGTCGGTGTGTGTGTGTGTGTGTGTGTGTGTTGTCGGTGTGTGTGTGTTTGTGTGTTGTCGGTGTGTGTGTGTGTGTTTTCGGTGTGTGTGTGTGTGTGTTGTCGGTGTGTGTGTATGTGTGTTGTCGGTGTGTGTGTGTGTGTGTGTTGTCGGTGTGTGTGTGTGTGTTGTGTGTGTGTGTGTGTTGTCGGTGTGTGTGTGTGTGTTGTCGGTGTGTGTGTGTGTGTGTGTGTGTGTGTGTGTGTGTGTGTGTTGTCGGTGTGTGTGTGTTGTCGGTGTGTGTGTGTGTGTGTGTTGTCGGTGTGTGTGTGTTTGTGTGTTGTCGGTGTGTGTGTGTGTGTGTTGTCGGTGTGTGTGTGTGTGTATTGTCAGTGTGTGTGTGTGTGTGTGTTGTCGGTGTGTGTGTGTGTGTGTTGTCGGTGTGTGTGTGTGTGTGTGTGTGTTGTCGGTGTGTGTGTGTGTGTTGTCAGTGTGTGTGTGTGTGTGTTGTCGGTGTGTGTGTGTGTGTGTGTGTGTGTGTGTTGTCGGTGTGTGTGTGTGTTGTCGGTGTGTGTGTGTGTGTTGTCGGTGTGTGTGTGTGTGTGTTGTCGGTGTGTGTGTGTGTGTGTTGTCAGTGTGTGTGTGTGTGTGTTGTCGGTGTGTGTGTGTGTGTGTGTATTTGGTGTTTGTGTGTGTTGTGTGTGTGTTTTGTCGGTGTGTGTGTTGTCTGAGTGTGTGTGTGTGTGTGTGTGTGTTGTCGGTGTGTGTGTGTTGTCGGTGTGTGTGTGTGTGTGTGTTGTCGGTGTGTGTGTGTGTGTGTGTGTGTTGTCGGTGTGTGTGTGTGTGTGTGTGTGTGTGTGTGTGTGTGTGTGTGTTGTCGGTGTGTGTGTGTTGTCGGTGTATGTGTGTGTGTGTGTTGTCGGTGTGTGTGTGTGTGTTGTCGGTGTGTGTGTGTGTGTGTTGTCGGTGTGTGTGTGTGTGTTGTCGGTGTGTGTGTGTGTGTGTGTTGTCGGTGTGTGTGTGTGTTGTCGGTAGGTGTGTGTGTGTGGTCGGTGTGTGTGTGTGTGTTGTCGGTTTGTGTGTGTGTGTGTGTTGTCGGTGTGTGTGTGTGTGTGTTGTCGGTGTGTGTGTGTGTGTGTGTTGTCGGTGTGTGTGTGTGTGTTGTCGGTGTGTGTGTGTGTGTTGTCGGTGTGTGTGTGTGTGTGTGTGTTGTCGGTGTGTGTGTGTGTGTGTTGTCAGTGTGTGTGTGTGTGTGTGTGTGTGTTTATGTGTTGTCGGTGTGTGTGTGTGTGTGTGTTGTCGGTGTGTGTGTGTGTGTGTGTTGTCGGTGTGTGTGTGTGTTGTCGGTGTGTGTGTGTGTGTTGTCGGTGTGTGTGTGTGTGTTGTCGGTTTGTGTGTGTGTGTGTGTTGTCGGTGTGTGTGTGTGTGTTGTCGGTGTGTGTGTGTTGTCGGTGTGTGTGTGTGTGTGTGTGTGTTGTCGGTGTGTGTGTGTGTGTGTTGTCGGTGTGTGTGTGTGTGTTGTCAGTGTGTGTGTGTGTGTGTGTTGTCGGTGTGTGTGTGTGTGTGTGTGTGTGTTGTCGGTGTGTGTGTGTTTGTGTGTTGTCGGTGTGTGTGTGTGTGTTTTCGGTGTGTGTGTGTGTGTGTTGTCGGTGTGTGTGTATGTGTGTTGTCGGTGTGTGTGTGTGTGTGTGTTGTCGGTGTGTGTGTGTGTGTTGTGTGTGTGTGTGTGTTGTCGGTGTGTGTGTGTGTGTTGTCGGTGTGTGTGTGTGTGTGTGTGTGTGTGTGTGTGTGTGTGTGTTGTCGGTGTGTGTGTGTTGTCGGTGTGTGTGTGTGTGTGTGTTGTCGGTGTGTGTGTGTTTGTGTGTTGTCGGTGTGTGTGTGTGTGTGTTGTCGGTGTGTGTGTGTGTGTATTGTCAGTGTGTGTGTGTGTGTGTGTTGTCGGTGTGTGTGTGTGTGTGTTGTCGGTGTGTGTGTGTGTGTGTGTGTGTTGTCGGTGTGTGTGTGTGTGTTGTCAGTGTGTGTGTGTGTGTGTTGTCGGTGTGTGTGTGTGTGTGTGTGTGTGTGTGTTGTCGGTGTGTGTGTGTGTTGTCGGTGTGTGTGTGTGTGTTGTCGGTGTGTGTGTGTGTGTGTTGTCGGTGTGTGTGTGTGTGTGTTGTCAGTGTGTGTGTGTGTGTGTTGTCGGTGTGTGTGTGTGTGTGTGTATTTGGTGTTTGTGTGTGTTGTGTGTGTGTTTTGTCGGTGTGTGTGTTGTCTGAGTGTGTGTGTGTGTGTGTGTGTGTTGTCGGTGTGTGTGTGTTGTCGGTGTGTGTGTGTGTGTGTGTTGTCGGTGTGTGTGTGTGTGTGTGTTGTCGGTGTGTGTGTGTGTGTGTTGTCGGTGTGTGTGTTGTCAGTGTGTGTGTTTGTGTGTGTTGTCGGTGTGTGTGTGTGTGTGTTGTCGGTGTGTGTGTGTGTGTTGTCGGTGTGTGTGTGTTTGGGTGTGTGTGTGTGTTGTCGGTGTGTTTGTGTGTGTTGCTGGTGTTTGTGTGTGTGTGTGTTGTCGATGTGTGTGTGTGTGTGTTGTCGGTGTGTGTGTGTGTGTGTGTGTGTGTGTGTGTTGTCGGTGTGTGTGTGTGTGTGTTGTCGGTGTGTGTGTGTGTGTGTTGTCGGTGTGTGTGTGTTGTGGGTGTGTGTGTGTGTGTGTTGTCGGTGTGTGTGTGTGTTGCTGGTGTTTGTGTGTGTGTGTGTTGTCGATGTGTGTGTGTGTGTGTTGTCGGTGTGTGTGTGTGTGTGTGTGTGTGTGTGTGTGTTGTCGGTGTGTGTGTGTGTGTTGTCGGTGTGTGTGTGTGTGTTGTGTGTGTGTGTGTGTTGTCGGTGTGTGTGTGTGTGTTGTCGGTGTGTGTGTGTGTGTGTGTGTGTTGTCGGTGTGTGTGTGTGTGTGTTGTCGGTGTGTGTGTGTGTGTTGTCGGTGTGTGTGTGTGTGTGTGTGTTGTCGGTGTGTGTGTGTGTTGTTGGTGTGTGTGTGTGTGTGTGTGTGTTGTCGGTGTGTGTGTGTGTGTTGTCGGTGTGTGTGTGTGTTGTCGGTGTGTGTGTGTGTGTGTGTGTGTTGTCGGTGTGTGTGTGTTATCAGTGTGTGTGTGTGTGTGTGTGTGTGTGTGTGTGTGTGTGTGTGTGTGTGTTGTCGGTGTGTGTGTGTGTGTTGTCGGTGTGTGTGTGTGTGTGTTGTCGGTGTGTGTGTGTTGTCGGTGTGTGTGTGTGTGTGTGTTGTCGGTGTGTGTGTGTGTGTTGTCGGTGTGTGTGTGTGTGTGTTGTCGGTGTGTGTGTGTGTGTGTGTGTTGTCGGTGTGTGTGTGTGTGTGTGTTGTCGGTGTGTGTGTGTGTTGTCGGTAGGTGTGTGTGTGTGGTCGGTGTGTGTGGGTGTGTTGTCGGTTTGTGTGTGTGTGTGTGTTGTCGGTGTGTGTGTGTGTGTGTTGTCGGTGTGTGTGTGTGTGTGTGTTGTCGGTGTGTGTGTGTGTGTTGTCGGTGTGTGTGTGTGTGTTGTCGGTGTGTGTGTGTGTGTGTGTGTGTTGTCGGTGTGTGTGTGTGTGTGTTGTCAGTGTGTGTGTGTGTGTGTGTGTGTGTTTATGTGTTGTCGGTGTGTGTGTGTGTGTGTGTGTTGTCGGTGTGTGTGTGTGTGTGTGTTGTCGGTGTGTGTGTGTGTTGTCGGTGTGTGTGTGTGTGTGTTGTCGGTGTGTGTGTGTGTGTTGTCGGTTTGTGTGTGTGTGTGTGTTGTCGGTGTGTGTGTGTGTGTTGTCGGTGTGTGTGTGTTGTCGGTGTGTGTGTGTGTGTGTGTTGTCGGTGTGTGTGTGTGTGTGTTGTCGGTGTGTGTGTGTGTGTGTGTTGTCAGTGTGTGTGTGTGTGTGTGTTGTCGGTGTGTGTGTGTGTGTGTGTGTGTTGTCGGTGTGTGTGTGTTTGTGTGTTGTCGGTGTGTGTGTGTGTGTTTTCGGTGTGTGTGTGTGTGTGTTGTCGGTGTGTGTGTGTGTGTGTTGTCGGTGTGTGTGTGTGTGTGTGTTGTCGGTGTGTGTGTGTGTGTTGTCGGTGTGTGTGTGTGTGTTGTCGGTGTGTGTGTGTGTGTGTTGTCGGTGTGTGTGTGTGTGTGTTGTCGGTGTGTGTGTGTGTGTTGTCGGTGTGTGTGTGTGTGTGTTGTCGGTGTGTGTGTGTGTGTGTTGTCGGTGTGTGTGTGTGTGTTGTCGGTGTGTGTGTGTGTGTGTGTGTGTTGTCGGTGTGTGTGTGTGTTGTTGGTGTGTGTGTGTGTGTGTGTGTGTGTTGTCGGTGTGTGTGTGTGTGTTGTCGGTGTGTGTGTGTGTTGTCGGTGTGTGTGTGTGTGTGTTGTCGGTGTGTGTGTGTGTGTGTTGTCAGTGTGTGTGTGTGTGTGTGTGTGTTTATGTGTTGTCGGTGTGTGTGTGTGTGTGTTGTCGGTGTGTGTGTGTGTGTGTGTTGTCGGTGTGTGTGTGTGTTGTCGGTGTGTGTGTGTGTGTTGTCGGTGTGTGTGTGTGTGTTGTCGGTTTGTGTGTGTGTGTGTGTTGTCGGTGTGTGTGTGTGTGTTGTCGGTGTGTGTGTGTTGTCGGTGTGTGTGTGTGTGTGTGTTGTCGGTGTGTGTGTGTGTGTGTTGTCGGTGTGTGTGTGTGTGTGTGTGTTGTCAGTGTGTGTGTGTGTGTGTGTTGTCGGTGTGTGTGTGTGTGTGTGTGTGTTGTCGGTGTGTGTGTGTGTTGTCGGTGTGTGTGTGTGTGTGTGTTGTTGGTGTGTGTGTGTTGTGGGTGTGTGTGTGTGTTGTCGGTGTGTTTGTGTGTGTTGCTGGTGTTTGTGTGTGTGTGTGTTGTCGATGTGTGTGTGTGTGTGTGTTGTCGGTGTGTGTGTGTGTGTGTGTGTGTGTGTTGTCGGTGTGTGTGTGTGTGTGTGTTGTCGGTGTGTGTGTGTGTTGTCGGTGTGTGTGTGTGTTGTGTGTGTGTGTGTTGTCGGTGTGTGTGTGTGTTGTCGGTGTGTGTGTGTGTGTGTTGTCGGTGTGTGTGTGTGTGTTGTCGGTGTGTGTGTGTGTGTGTTGTCGGTGTGTGTGTGTGTGTGTTGTCGGTGTGTGTGTGTGTGTTGTCGGTGTGTGTGTGTGTGTGTGTGTGTTGTCGGTGTGTGTGTGTGTTGTTGGTGTGTGTGTGTGTGTGTGTGTGTGTTGTCGGTGTGTGTGTGTGTGTTGTCGGTGTGTGTGTGTGTTGTCGGTGTGTGTGTGTGTGTGTTGTCGGTGTGTGTGTGTGTGTGTTGTCAGTGTGTGTGTGTGTGTGTGTGTGTTTATGTGTTGTCGGTGTGTGTGTGTGTGTGTTGTCGGTGTGTGTGTGTGTGTGTGTTGTCGGTGTGTGTGTGTGTTGTCGGTGTGTGTGTGTGTGTTGTCGGTGTGTGTGTGTGTGTTGTCGGTTTGTGTGTGTGTGTGTGTTGTCGGTGTGTGTGTGTGTGTTGTCGGTGTGTGTGTGTTGTCGGTGTGTGTGTGTGTGTGTGTTGTCGGTGTGTGTGTGTGTGTGTTGTCGGTGTGTGTGTGTGTGTGTGTGTTGTCAGTGTGTGTGTGTGTGTGTGTTGTCGGTGTGTGTGTGTGTGTGTGTGTGTTGTCGGTGTGTGTGTGTGTTGTCGGTGTGTGTGTGTGTGTGTGTTGTTGGTGTGTGTGTGTTGTGGGTGTGTGTGTGTGTTGTCGGTGTGTTTGTGTGTGTTGCTGGTGTTTGTGTGTGTGTGTGTTGTCGATGTGTGTGTGTGTGTGTGTTGTCGGTGTGTGTGTGTGTGTGTGTGTGTGTGTTGTCGGTGTGTGTGTGTGTGTGTGTTGTCGGTGTGTGTGTGTGTTGTCGGTGTGTGTGTGTGTTGTGTGTGTGTGTGTTGTCGGTGTGTGTGTGTGTTGTCGGTGTGTGTGTGTGTGTGTGTGTGTGTGTGTTGTCGGTGTGTGTGTGTGTGTGTTGTCGGTGTGTGTGTGTGTGTGTGTGTTGTCAGTGTGTGTGTGTGTGTGTGTGTTGTCGGTGTGTTTGTGTGTGTGTGTGTGTTGTCGGTGTGTGTGTGTGTGTGTGTGTGTGTGTTGTCGGTGTGTGTGTGTGTGTGTTGTCGGTGTGTGTGTGTGTGTTGTCAGTGTGTGTGTGTGTGTGTTGTCGGTGTGTGTGTGTGTGTGTGTGTGTGTGTGTGTTGTCGGTGTGTGTGTGTGTTGTCGGTGTGTGTGTGTGTGTTGTCGGTGTGTGTGTGTGTGTGTTGTCGGTGTGTGTGTGTGTGTGTTGTCGGTGTGTGTGTGTGTGTGTTGTCGGTGTGTGTGTGTGTGTTGTCGGTGTGTGTGTGTGTTGTGTGTGTGTGTGTGTTGTCGGTGTGTGTGTTGTCTGAGTGTGTGTGTGTGTGTGTGTTGTCGGTGTGTGTGTGTTGTCGGTGTGTGTGTGTGTGTGTGTTGTCGGTGTGTGTGTGTGTGTGTGTGTGTGTTGTCGGTGTGTGTGTGTGTGTGTGTGTGTGTGTGTTGTCGGTGTGTGTGTGTTGTCGGTGTGTGTGTGTGTGTGTGTTGTCGGTGTGTGTGTGTTTGTGTGTTGTCGGTGTGTGTGTGTGTGTGTTGTCGGTGTGTGTGTGTGTGTGTTGTCAGTGTGTGTGTGTGTGTGTGTGTTGTCGGTGTGTGTGTGTGTGTGTTGTCGGTGTGTGTGTGTGTGTGTGTGTGTTGTCGGTGTGTGTGTGTGTGTTGTCAGTGTGTGTGTGTGTGTGTTGTCGGTGTGTGTGTGTGTGTGTGTGTGTGTGTGTTGTCGGTGTGTGTGTGTGTTGTCGGTGTGTGTGTGTGTGTTGTCGGTGTGTGTGTGTGTGTGTTGTCGGTGTGTGTGTGTGTTGTCAGTGTGTGTGTGTGTGTGTTGTCGGTGTGTGTGTGTGTGTGTGTATTTGGTGTTTGTGTGTGTTGTGTGTGTGTTTTGTCGGTGTGTGTGTTGTCTGAGTGTGTGTGTGTGTGTGTGTGTGTGTTGTCGGTGTGTGTGTGTTGTCGGTGTGTGTGTGTGTGTGTGTTGTCGGTGTGTGTGTGTGTGTGTGTGTGTTGTCGGTGTGTGTGTGTGTGTGTGTGTGTGTGTGTGTGTGTGTGTTGTCGGTGTGTGTGTGTTGTCGGTGTGTGTGTGTGTGTGTGTTGTCGGTGTGTGTGTGTGTGTGTTGTCGGTGTGTGTGTGTGTGTGTGTTGTCGGTGTGTGTGTGTTGTCAGTGTGTGTGTGTGTTGTCGGTGTGTTTGTGTGTGTTGCTGGTGTTTCTGTGTGTGTGTGTTGTCGATGTGTGTGTGTGTGTGTTGTCGGTGTGTGTGTGTGTGTGTGTGTGTGTTGTCGGTGTGTGTGTGTGTGTGTTGTCGGTGTGTGTGTGTGTTGTCAGTGTGTGTGTGTGTGTGTGTTGTCGGTGTGTGTGTGTGTGTGTTGTCGGTGTGTGTGTGTGTGTGTTGTCGGTGTGTGTGTGTTGTGGGTGTGTGTGTGTGTGTGTTGTCGGTGTGTGTGTGTGTTGCTGGTGTTTGTGTGTGTGTGTGTTGTCGATGTGTGTGTGTGTGTGTTGTCGGTGTGTGTGTGTGTGTGTGTGTGTGTGTGTGTGTGTTGTCGGTGTGTTTGTGTGTGTGTGTTGTCGGTGTGTGTGTGTGTGTTGTGTGTGTGTGTGTTGTCGGTGTGTGTGTGTGTGTTGTGGGTGTGTGTGTGTGTGTTGTCGGTGTGTGTGTGTGTGTGTGTGTGTTGTCGGTGTGTGTGTGTGTGTGTGTGTGTTGTCGCTGTGTGTGTGTGTGTGTTGTGTGTGTGTGTGTTGTCGGTGTGTGTGTGTGTGTGTTGTCGGTGTGTGTGTGTGTGTGTTGTCGGTGTGTGTGTGTGTGTGTGTGTTGTCGGTGTGTGTGTGTGTGTTGTCGGTGTGTGTGTGTTGTCGGTGTGTGTGTGTGTGTTGTCGGTGTGTGTGTGTGTGTGTTGTCGGTGTGTGTGTGTGTGTTGTCGGTGTGTGTGTGTGTGTGTGTGTGTTGTCGGTGTGTGTGTGTTGTCGGTGTGTGTGTGTGTTGTCGGTGTGTGTGTGTGTGTGTTGTCGGTGTGTGTGTGTGTGTGTTGTCAGTGTGTGTGTGTGTGTTGTCGGTGTGTGTGTGTGTGTTGTCGGTGTGTGTGTGTGTGTTGTCGGTGTGTGTGTGTGTGTTGTCGGTGTGTGTGTGTGTGTGTTGTCGGTGTGTTTGTGTGTGTGTGTTGTCGGTGTGTGTGTGTGTGTGTTGTCGGTGTGTTTGTGTGTGTTGTGTGTGTGTGTGTTGTCGGTGTGTGTGTGTGTTGTCGGTGTGTGTGTGTGTTGTCGGTGTGTGTGTTGTCGGTGTGTGTGTGTGTGTGTTGTCGCTGTGTGTGTGTGTGTGTTGTTTGTGTGTGTGTTGTCGGTGTGTGTGTGTGTTGTCGGTGTGTGTGTGTGTGTGTTGTCGGTGTGTGTGTGTGTGTTGTCGGTGTGTGTGTGTGTGTGTGTGTGTGTGTTGTCGGTGTGTGTGTCAGTGTGTGTTGTTGGTGTGTGTGTGTGTGTGTGTGTTGTCGGTGTGTGTGTGTGTGTTGTCGGTGTGTGTGTGTGTGTGTTGTGTGTGTGTGTTGTCGGTGTGTGTGTGTGTTGTCGGTGTGTGTGTGTGTTGTCGGAGTGTGTGTGTGTGTGTTGTCGGTGTGTGTGTGTGTGTTGTCAGTGTGTGTGTGTGTGTTATCGGTGTGTGTGAGTGTGTGTGTGTGTGTTGTCGGTGTGTGTGTGTTGTCGGTGTGTGTGTTGTCTGAGTGTGTGTGTGTGTGTGTGTGTGTTGTCGGTGTGTGTGTGTTGTCGGTGTGTGTGTGTGTTGTCGGAGTGTGTGTGTGTGTGTTGTCGGTGTGTGTGTGTGTGTTGTCAGTGTGTGTGTGTGTGTTATCGGTGTGTGTGAGTGTGTGTGTGTGTGTTGTCGGTGTGTGTGTGTTGTCGGTGTGTGTGTTGTCTGAGTGTGTGTGTGTGTGTGTGTGTGTTGTCGGTGTGTGTGTGTTGTCGGTGTGTGTGTGTGTGTGTGTTGTCGGTGTGTGTGTGTGTGTGTGTGTGTGTTGTCGGTGTGTGTGTGTGTGTGTGTGTGTGTGTGTGTGTGTGTGTGTGTGTTGTCGGTGTGTGTGTGTTGTCGGTGTGTGTGTGTGTGTGTGTTGTCGGTGTGTGTGTGTTTGTGTGTTGTCGGTGTGTGTGTGTGTGTGTTGTCGGTGTGTGTGTGTGTGTGTTGTCAGTGTGTGTGTGTGTGTGTGTTGTCGGTGTGTGTGTGTGTGTGTGTGTTGTCGGTGTGTGTGTGTGTGTTGTCAGTGTGTGTGTGTGTGTGTTGTCGGTGTGTGTGTGTGTGTGTGTGTGTGTGTTGTCGGTGTGTGTGTGTGTTGTCGGTGTGTGTGTGTGTGTTGTCGGTGTGTGTGTGTGTGTGTTGTCGGTGTGTGTGTGTGTGTGTTGTCAGTGTGTGTGTGTGTGTGTTGTCGGTGTGTGTGTGTGTGTGTATTTGGTGTTTGTGTGTGTTGTGTGTGTGTTTTGTCGGTGTGTGTGTTGTCTGAGTGTGTGTGTGTGTGTGTGTGTGTGTTGTCGGTGTGTGTGTGTTGTCGGTGTGTGTGTGTGTGTGTGTTGTCGGTGTGTGTGTGTGTGTGTGTGTGTTGTCGGTGTGTGTGTGTGTGTGTGTGTGTGTGTGTGTGTGTGTGTGTGTTGTCGGTGTGTGTGTGTTGTCGGTGTGTGTGTGTGTGTGTGTTGTCGGTGTGTGTGTGTGTGTGTGTTGTCGGTGTGTGTGTGTTGTCGGTGTGTGTGTTGTCTGAGTGTGTGTGTGTGTGTGTGTGTGTTGTCGGTGTGTGTGTGTTGTCGGTGTGTGTGTGTGTGTGTGTTGTCGGTGTGTGTGTGTGTGTGTGTGTGTGTTGTCGGTGTGTGTGTGTGTGTGTGTGTGTGTGTGTGTGTGTGTGTGTTGTCGGTGTGTGTGTGTTGTCGGTGTGTGTGTGTGTGTGTGTTGTCGGTGTGTGTGTGTTTGTGTGTTGTCGGTGTGTGTGTGTGTGTGTTGTCGGTGTGTGTGTGTGTGTGTTGTCAGTGTGTGTGTGTGTGTGTGTTGTCGGTGTGTGTGTGTGTGTGTTGTCGGTGTGTGTGTGTGTGTGTGTGTGTGTTGTCGGTGTGTGTGTGTGTGTTGTCAGTGTGTGTGTGTGTGTGTTGTCGGTGTGTGTGTGTGTGTGTGTGTGTGTGTGTGTGTTGTCGGTGTGTGTGTGTGTTGTCGGTGTGTGTGTGTGTGTTGTCGGTGTGTGTGTGTGTGTGTTGTCGGTGTGTGTGTGTGTGTGTTGTCAGTGTGTGTGTGTGTGTGTTGTCGGTGTGTGTGTGTGTGTATTTGGTGTTTGTGTGTGTTGTGTGTGTGTTTTGTCGGTGTGTGTGTTGTCTGAGTGTGTGTGTGTGTGTGTGTGTGTTGTCGGTGTGTGTGTGTTGTCGGTGTGTGTGTGTGTGTGTGTTGTCGGTGTGTGTGTGTGTGTGTGTGTGTTGTCGGTGTGTGTGTGTGTGTGTGTGTGTGTGTGTGTGTGTGTGTGTGTGTGTGTTGTCGGTGTGTGTGTGTTGTCGGTGTGTGTGTGTGTGTGTGTTGTCGGTGTGTGTGTGTGTGTGTGTGTTGTCGGTGTGTGTGTGTGTGTGTTGTCGGTGTGTGTGTGTGTGTTGTCAGTGTGTGTGTTTGTGTGTGTTGTCGGTGTGTGTGTGTGTGTGTTGTCGGTGTGTGTGTGTGTGTGTGTTGTCGGTGTGTGTGTGTTTGGGTGTGTGTGTGTGTTGTCGGTGTGTTTGTGTGTGTTGCTGGTGTTTGTGTGTGTGTGTGTTGTCGATGTGTGTGTGTGTGTGTTGTCGGTGTGTGTGTGTGTGTGTGTGTGTGTGTGTGTGTGTTGTCGGTGTGTGTGTGTGTTGTCGGTGTGTGTGTGTGTTGTCAGTGTGTGTGTGTGTGTGTTGTCGGTGTGTGTGTGTGTGTGTTGTCGGTGTGTGTGTGTGTGTGTTGTCGGTGTGTGTGTGTTGTGGGTGTGTGTGTGTGTGTGTTGTCGGTGTGTGTGTGTGTTGCTGGTGTTTGTGTGTGTGTGTGTTGTCGATGTGTGTGTGTGTGTGTTGTCGGTGTGTGTGTGTGTGTGTGTGTGTGTGTGTGTGTGTTGTCGGTGTGTTTGTGTGTGTGTGTTGTCGGTGTGTGTGTGTGTGTTGTGTGTGTGTGTGTTGTCGGTGTGTGTGTGTGTGTTGTGGGTGTGTGTGTGTGTGTTGTCGGTGTGTGTGTGTGTGTGTGTGTGTGTGTTGTCGGTGTGTGTGTGTGTGTGTGTGTTGTCGCTGTGTGTGTGTGTGTGTTGTGTGTGTGTGTGTTGTCGGTGTGTGTGTGTGTGTGTTGTCGGTGTGTGTGTGTGTGTGTTGTCGGTGTGTGTGTGTGTGTTGTCGGTGTGTGTGTGTGTGTGTGTGTGTGTGTGTTGTCGGTGTGTGTGTGTGTGTGTTGTCGGTGTGTGTGTGTGTGTGTGTGTTGTCAGTGTGTGTGTGTGTGTGTGTGTTGTCGGTGTGTTTGTGTGTGTGTGTGTGTTGTCGGTGTGTGTGTGTGTGTGTGTGTGTGTTGTCGGTGTGTGTGTGTGTGTGTTGTCGGTGTGTGTGTGTGTGTTGTCAGTGTGTGTGTGTGTGTGTTGTCGGTGTGTGTGTGTGTGTGTGTGTGTGTGTTGTCGGTGTGTGTGTGTGTTGTCGGTGTGTGTGTGTGTGTTGTCGGTGTGTGTGTGTGTGTGTTGTCGGTGTGTGTGTGTGTGTGTTGTCGGTGTGTGTGTGTGTGTGTTGTCGGTGTGTGTGTGTGTGTTGTCGGTGTGTGTGTGTGTTGTGTGTGTGTGTGTGTTGTCGGTGTGTGTGTTGTCTGAGTGTGTGTGTGTGTGTGTGTTGTCGGTGTGTGTGTGTTGTCGGTGTGTGTGTGTGTGTGTGTTGTCGGTGTGTGTGTGTGTGTGTGTGTGTTGTCGGTGTGTGTGTGTGTGTGTGTGTGTGTGTGTGTGTTGTCGGTGTGTGTGTGTTGTCGGTGTGTGTGTGTGTGTGTGTTGTCGGTGTGTGTGTGTTTGTGTGTTGTCGGTGTGTGTGTGTGTGTGTTGTCGGTGTGTGTGTGTGTGTGTTGTCAGTGTGTGTGTGTGTGTGTGTTGTCGGTGTGTGTGTGTGTGTGTTGTCGGTGTGTGTGTGTGTGTGTGTGTGTTGTCGGTGTGTGTGTGTGTGTTGTCAGTGTGTGTGTGTGTTTGTTGTCGGTGTGTGTGTGTGTGTGTGTGTGTGTGTGTTGTCGGTGTGTGTGTGTGTGTTGTCGGTGTGTGTGTGTGTGTTGTCGGTGTGTGTGTGTGTGTGTTGTCGGTGTGTGTGTGTGTTGTCAGTGTGTGTGTGTGTGTGTTGTCGGTGTGTGTGTGTGTGTGTGTATTTGGTGTTTGTGTGTGTTGTGTGTGTGTTTTGTCGGTGTGTGTGTTGTCTGAGTGTGTGTGTGTGTGTGTGTGTGTTGTCGGTGTGTGTGTGTTGTCGGTGTGTGTGTGTGTGTGTGTTGTCGGTGTGTGTGTGTGTGTGTGTGTGTTGTCGGTGTGTGTGTGTGTGTGTGTGTGTGTGTGTGTGTGTGTGTGTGTGTGTGTTGTCGGTGTGTGTGTGTTGTCGGTGTGTGTGTGTGTGTGTGTGTTGTCGGTGTGTGTGTGTGTGTGTGTGTTGTCGGTGTGTGTGTGTGTGTGTGTTGTCGGTGTGTGTGTGTTTGGGTGTGTGTGTGTGTTGTCGGTGTGTTTGTGTGTGTTGCTGGTGTTTCTGTGTGTGTGTGTTGTCGATGTGTGTGTGTGTGTGTGTTGTCGGTGTGTGTGTGTGTGTGTGTGTGTGTGTTGTCGGTGTGTGTGTGTGTGTGTTGTCGGTGTGTGTGTGTGTTGTCAGTGTGTGTGTGTGTGTGTGTTGTCGGTGTGTGTGTGTGTGTGTTGTCGGTGTGTGTGTGTGTGTGTTGTCGGTGTGTGTGTGTTGTGGGTGTGTGTGTGTGTGTGTTGTCGGTGTGTGTGTGTGTTGCTGGTGTTTGTGTGTGTGTGTGTTGTCGATGTGTGTGTGTGTGTGTTGTCGGTGTGTGTGTGTGTGTGTGTGTGTGTGTGTGTGTGTTGTCGGTGTGTTTGTGTGTGTGTGTTGTCGGTGTGTGTGTGTGTGTTGTGTGTGTGTGTGTTGTCGGTGTGTGTGTGTGTGTTGTGGGTGTGTGTGTGTGTGTTGTCGGTGTGTGTGTGTGTGTGTGTGTGTTGTCGGTGTGTGTGTGTGTGTGTGTGTGTTGTCGCTGTGTGTGTGTGTGTGTTGTGTGTGTGTGTGTTGTCGGTGTGTGTGTGTGTGTGTTGTCGGTGTGTGTGTGTGTGTGTTGTCGGTGTGTGTGTGTGTGTGTGTGTTGTCGGTGTGTGTGTGTGTGTTGTCGGTGTGTGTGTGTTGTCGGTGTGTGTGTGTGTGTTGTCGGTGTGTGTGTGTGTGTGTTGTCGGTGTGTGTGTGTGTGTTGTCGGTGTGTGTGTGTGTGTGTGTGTGTTGTCGGTGTGTGTGTGTTGTCGGTGTGTGTGTGTGTTGTCGGTGTGTGTGTGTGTGTGTTGTCGGTGTGTGTGTGTGTGTGTTGTCAGTGTGTGTGTGTGTGTTGTCGGTGTGTGTGTGTGTGTTGTCGGTGTGTGTGTGTGTGTTGTCGGTGTGTGTGTGTGTGTTGTCGGTGTGTGTGTGTGTGTGTGTGTTGTCGGTGTGTGTGTGTGTGTGTTGTCGGTGTGTGTGTGTGTGTTGTCAGTGTGTGTGTTTGTGTGTGTTGTCGGTGTGTGTGTGTGTGTGTTGTCGGTGTGTGTGTGTGTGTGTGTTGTCGGTGTGTGTGTGTTTGGGTGTGTGTGTGTGTTGTCGGTGTGTTTGTGTGTGTTGCTGGTGTTTGTGTGTGTGTGTGTTGTCGATGTGTGTGTGTGTGTGTTGTCGGTGTGTGTGTGTGTGTGTGTGTGTGTGTGTGTGTGTTGTCGGTGTGTGTGTGTGTTGTCGGTGTGTGTGTGTGTTGTCAGTGTGTGTGTGTGTGTGTTGTCGGTGTGTGTGTGTGTGTGTTGTCGGTGTGTGTGTGTGTGTGTTGTCGGTGTGTGTGTGTTGTGGGTGTGTGTGTGTGTGTGTTGTCGGTGTGTGTGTGTGTTGCTGGTGTTTGTGTGTGTGTGTGTTGTCGATGTGTGTGTGTGTGTGTTGTCGGTGTGTGTGTGTGTGTGTGTGTGTGTGTGTGTGTGTGTGTTGTCGGTGTGTTTGTGTGTGTGTGTTGTCGGTGTGTGTGTGTGTGTTGTGTGTGTGTGTGTTGTCGGTGTGTGTGTGTGTGTTGTGGGTGTGTGTGTGTGTGTTGTCGGTGTGTGTGTGTGTGTGTGTGTGTGTGTTGTCGGTGTGTGTGTGTGTGTGTGTGTTGTCGCTGTGTGTGTGTGTGTGTTGTGTGTGTGTGTGTTGTCGGTGTGTGTGTGTGTGTGTTGTCGGTGTGTGTGTGTGTGTGTTGTCGGTGTGTGTGTGTGTGTGTGTGTTGTCGGTGTGTGTGTGTGTGTGTGTGTGTGTGTGTTGTCGGTGTGTGTGTGTGTGTGTTGTCGGTGTGTGTGTGTGTGTGTGTGTTGTCAGTGTGTGTGTGTGTGTGTGTGTTGTCGGTGTGTTTGTGTGTGTGTGTGTGTTGTCGGTGTGTGTGTGTGTGTGTGTGTGTGTTGTCGGTGTGTGTGTGTGTGTGTTGTCGGTGTGTGTGTGTGTGTTGTCAGTGTGTGTGTGTGTGTGTTGTCGGTGTGTGTGTGTGTGTGTGTGTGTGTGTGTGTTGTCGGTGTGTGTGTGTGTTGTCGGTGTGTGTGTGTGTGTTGTCGGTGTGTGTGTGTGTGTGTTGTCGGTGTGTGTGTGTGTGTGTTGTCGGTGTGTGTGTGTGTGTGTTGTCGGTGTGTGTGTGTGTGTTGTCGGTGTGTGTGTGTGTGTGTGTGTTGTCGGTGTGTTTGTGTGTGTGTGTGTGTTGTCGGTGTGTGTGTGTGTGTGTGTGTGTGTTGTCGGTGTGTGTGTGTGTGTGTTGTCGGTGTGTGTGTGTGTGTTGTCAGTGTGTGTGTGTGTGTGTTGTCGGTGTGTGTGTGTGTGTGTGTGTGTGTGTGTGTTGTCGGTGTGTGTGTGTGTTGTCGGTGTGTGTGTGTGTGTTGTCGGTGTGTGTGTGTGTGTGTTGTCGGTGTGTGTGTGTGTGTGTTGTCGGTGTGTGTGTGTGTGTGTTGTCGGTGTGTGTGTGTGTGTTGTCGGTGTGTTGTGTGTGTGTTTTGTCGGTGTGTGTGTTGTCTGAGTGTGTGTGTGTGTGTGTGTGTGTTGTCGGTGTGTGTGTGTTGTCGGTGTGTGTGTGTGTGTGTGTTGTCGGTGTGTGTGTGTGTGTGTGTGTTGTCGGTGTGTGTGTGTGTGTGTGTGTGTGTGTGTGTGTGTGTGTGTGTGTGTGTTGTCGGTGTGTGTGTGTTGTCGGTGTGTGTGTGTGTGTGTGTTGTCGGTGTGTGTGTGTGTGTGTGTGTTGTCGGTGTGTGTGTGTGTGTGTTGTCGGTGTGTGTGTGTTTGGGTGTGTGTGTGTGTTGTCGGTGTGTTTGTGTGTGTTGCTGGTGTTTCTGTGTGTGTGTGTTGTCGATGTGTGTGTGTGTGTGTGTTGTCGGTGTGTGTGTGTGTGTGTGTGTGTGTGTTGTCGGTGTGTGTGTGTGTGTGTTGTCGGTGTGTGTGTGTGTTGTCAGTGTGTGTGTGTGTGTGTGTTGTCGGTGTGTGTGTGTGTGTGTTGTCGGTGTGTGTGTGTGTGTTGTCGGTGTGTGTGTGTGTGTGTGTGTGTGTGTTGTCGGTGTGTGTGTCAGTGTGTGTTGTTGGTGTGTGTGTGTGTGTGTGTGTTGTCGGTGTGTGTGTGTGTGTTGTCGGTGTGTGTGTGTGTGTGTTGTGTGTGTGTGTTGTCGGTGTGTGTGTGTGTTGTCGGTGTGTGTGTGTGTTGTCGGAGTGTGTGTGTGTGTGTTGTCGGTGTGTGTGTGTGTGTTGTCAGTGTGTGTGTGTGTGTTATCGGTGTGTGTGAGTGTGTGTGTGTGTGTTGTCGGTGTGTGTGTGTTGTCGGTGTGTGTGTTGTCTGAGTGTGTGTGTGTGTGTGTGTGTGTTGTCGGTGTGTGTGTGTTGTCGGTATGTGTGTGTGTGTGTTGTCGGTGTGTTTGTGTGTGTGTGTTGTCGGTGTGTGTGTGTGTGTGTTGTCGGTGTGTTTGTGTGTGTTGTGTGTGTGTGTGTTGTCGGTGTGTGTGTGTGTTGTCGGTGTGTGTGTGTGTTGTCGGTGTGTGTGTGTTGTCGGTGTGTGTGTGTGTGTGTGTGTTGTCGCTGTGTGTGTGTGTGTGTTGTTTGTGTGTGTGTTGTCGGTGTGTGTGTGTGTTGTCGGTGTGTGTGTGTGTGTGTTGTCGGTGTGTGTGTGTGTGTTGTCGGTGTGTGTGTGTGTGTGTGTGTGTGTGTTGTCGGTGTGTGTGTCAGTGTGTGTTGTTGGTGTGTGTGTGTGTGTGTGTGTTGTCGGTGTGTGTGTGTGTGTTGTCGGTGTGTGTGTGTGTGTGTTGTGTGTGTGTGTTGTCGGTGTGTGTGTGTGTTGTCGGTGTGTGTGTGTGTTGTCGGAGTGTGTGTGTGTGTGTTGTCGGTGTGTGTGTGTGTGTTGTCAGTGTGTGTGTGTGTGTTATCGGTGTGTGTGAGTGTGTGTGTGTGTGTTGTCGGTGTGTGTGTGTTGTCGGTGTGTGTGTTGTCTGAGTGTGTGTGTGTGTGTGTGTGTGTTGTCGGTGTGTGTGTGTGTGTGTGTGTGTGTTGTCGGTGTGTGTGTGTGTGTGTGTGTGTGTGTGTGTGTGTGTGTGTGTGTGTTGTCGGTGTGTGTGTGTTGTCGGTGTGTGTGTGTGTGTGTGTTGTCGGTGTGTGTGTGTTTGTGTGTTGTCGGTGTGTGTGTGTGTGTGTTGTCGGTGTGTGTGTGTGTGTGTTGTCAGTGTGTGTGTGTGTGTGTGTTGTCGGTGTGTGTGTGTGTGTGTTGTCGGTGTGTGTGTGTGTGTGTGTGTGTTGTCGGTGTGTGTGTGTGTGTTGTCAGTGTGTGTGTGTGTGTGTTGTCGGTGTGTGTGTGTGTGTGTGTGTGTGTGTTGTCGGTGTGTGTGTGTGTTGTCGGTGTGTGTGTGTGTGTTGTCGGTGTGTGTGTGTGTGTGTTGTCGGTGTGTGTGTGTGTGTGTTGTCAGTGTGTGTGTGTGTGTGTTGTCGGTGTGTGTGTGTGTGTGTGTATTTGGTGTTTGTGTGTGTTGTGTGTGTGTTTTGTCGGTGTGTGTGTTGTCTGAGTGTGTGTGTGTGTGTGTGTGTGTGTTGTCGGTGTGTGTGTGTTGTCGGTGTGTGTGTGTGTGTGTGTTGTCGGTGTGTGTGTGTGTGTGTGTGTGTTGTCGGTGTGTGTGTGTGTGTGTGTGTGTGTGTGTGTGTGTGTGTGTGTTGTCGGTGTGTGTGTGTTGTCGGTGTGTGTGTGTGTGTGTGTTGTCGGTGTGTGTGTGTGTGTGTGTGTTGTCGGTGTGTGTGTGTTGTCGGTGTGTGTGTTGTCTGAGTGTGTGTGTGTGTGTGTGTGTGTTGTCGGTGTGTGTGTGTTGTCGGTGTGTGTGTGTGTGTGTGTTGTCGGTGTGTGTGTGTGTGTGTGTGTGTGTTGTCGGTGTGTGTGTGTGTGTGTGTGTGTGTGTGTGTGTGTGTGTGTGTTGTCGGTGTGTGTGTGTTGTCGGTGTGTGTGTGTGTGTGTTGTCGGTGTGTGTGTGTTTGTGTGTTGTCGGTGTGTGTGTGTGTGTGTTGTCGGTGTGTGTGTGTGTGTGTTGTCAGTGTGTGTGTGTGTGTGTGTTGTCGGTGTGTGTGTGTGTGTGTTGTCGGTGTGTGTGTGTGTGTGTGTGTGTGTGTTGTCGGTGTGTGTGTGTGTGTTGTCAGTGTGTGTGTGTGTGTGTTGTCGGTGTGTGTGTGTGTGTGTGTGTGTGTGTGTTGTCGGTGTGTGTGTGTGTGTTGTCGGTGTGTGTGTGTGTGTTGTCGGTGTGTGTGTGTGTGTGTTGTCGGTGTGTGTGTGTGTGTGTTGTCAGTGTGTGTGTGTGTGTGTTGTCGGTGTGTGTGTGTGTGTGTGTATTTGGTGTTTGTGTGTGTTGTGTGTGTGTTTTGTCGGTGTGTGTGTTGTCTGAGTGTGTGTGTGTGTGTGTGTGTGTTGTCGGTGTGTGTGTGTTGTCGGTGTGTGTGTGTGTGTGTGTTGTCGGTGTGTGTGTGTGTGTGTGTGTGTTGTCGGTGTGTGTGTGTGTGTGTGTGTGTGTGTGTGTGTCTGTGTTGTCGGTGTGTGTGTGTTGTCGGTGTGTGTGTGTGTGTGTGTTGTCGGTGTGTGTGTGTGTGTGTGTGTTGTCGGTGTGTGTGTGTGTGTGTTGTCGGTGTGTGTGTGTGTGTTGTCAGTGTGTGTGTTTGTGTGTGTTGTCGGTGTGTGTGTGTGTGTGTTGTCGGTGTGTGTGTGTGTGTGTGTTGTCGGTGTGTGTGTGTTTGGGTGTGTGTGTGTGTTGTCGGTGTGTTTGTGTGTGTTGCTGGTGTTTGTGTGTGTGTGTGTTGTCGATGTGTGTGTGTGTGTGTTGTCGGTGTGTGTGTGTGTGTGTGTGTGTGTGTGTGTTGTCGGTGTGTGTGTGTGTTGTCGGTGTGTGTGTGTGTTGTCAGTGTGTGTGTGTGTGTGTGTTGTCGGTGTGTGTGTGTGTGTGTTGTCGGTGTGTGTGTGTGTGTGTTGTCGGTGTGTGTGTGTTGTGGGTGTGTGTGTGTGTGTGTTGTCGGTGTGTGTGTGTGTTGCTGGTGTTTGTGTGTGTGTGTGTTGTCGATGTGTGTGTGTGTGTGTTGTCGGTGTGTGTGTGTGTGTGTGTGTGTGTGTGTGTGTGTGTGTTGTCGGTGTGTTTGTGTGTGTGTGTTGTCGGTGTGTGTGTGTGTGTTGTGTGTGTGTGTGTTGTCGGTGTGTGTGTGTGTGTTGTGGGTGTGTGTGTGTGTGTTGTCGGTGTGTGTGTGTGTGTGTGTGTGTGTTGTCGGTGTGTGTGTGTGTGTGTGTGTGTTGTCGCTGTGTGTGTGTGTGTGTTGTGTGTGTGTGTGTGTTGTCGGTGTGTGTGTGTGTGTGTTGTCGGTGTGTGTGTGTGTGTGTTGTCGGTGTGTGTGTGTGTGTGTGTGTTGTCGGTGTGTGTGTGTGTGTGTGTGTGTGTTGTCGGTGTGTGTGTGTGTGTGTGTGTGTGTGTGTGTGTGTGTGTGTGTGTGTGTTGTCGGTGTGTGTGTGTTGTCGGTGTGTGTGTGTGTGTGTGTTGTCGGTGTGTGTGTGTTTGTGTGTTGTCGGTGTGTGTGTGTGTGTGTTGTCGGTGTGTGTGTGTGTGTGTTGTCAGTGTGTGTGTGTGTGTGTGTTGTCGGTGTGTGTGTGTGTGTGTTGTCGGTGTGTGTGTGTGTGTGTGTGTGTTGTCGGTGTGTGTGTGTGTGTTGTCAGTGTGTGTGTGTGTGTGTTGTCGGTGTGTGTGTGTGTGTGTGTGTGTGTGTGTGTTGTCGGTGTGTGTGTGTGTTGTCGGTGTGTGTGTGTGTGTTGTCGGTGTGTGTGTGTGTGTGTTGTCGGTGTGTCTGTGTGTGTGTTGTCAGTGTGTGTGTGTGTGTGTTGTCGGTGTGTGTGTGTGTGTGTGTATTTGGTGTTTGTGTGTGTTGTGTGTGTGTTTTGTCGGTGTGTGTGTTGTCTGAGTGTGTGTGTGTGTGTGTGTGTGTGTTGTCGGTGTGTGTGTGTTGTCGGTGTGTGTGTGTGTGTGTGTTGTCGGTGTGTGTGTGTGTGTGTGTGTGTTGTCGGTGTGTGTGTGTGTGTGTGTGTGTGTGTGTGTGTGTGTGTGTGTGTTGTCGGTGTGTGTGTGTTGTCGGTGTGTGTGTGTGTGTGTGTTGTCGGTGTGTGTGTGTGTGTGTGTGTTGTCGGTGTGTGTGTGTTGTCGGTGTGTGTGTTGTCTGAGTGTGTGTGTGTGTGTGTGTGTGTTGTCGGTGTGTGTGTGTTGTCGGTGTGTGTGTGTGTGTGTGTTGTCGGTGTGTGTGTGTGTGTGTGTGTGTGTTGTCGGTGTGTGTGTGTGTGTGTGTGTGTGTGTGTGTGTGTGTGTGTGTGTTGTCGGTGTGTGTGTGTTGTCGGTGTGTGTGTGTGTGTGTGTTGTCGGTGTGTGTGTGTTTGTGTGTTGTCGGTGTGTGTGTGTGTGTGTTGTCGGTGTGTGTGTGTGTGTGTTGTCAGTGTGTGTGTGTGTGTGTGTTGTCGGTGTGTGTGTGTGTGTGTTGTCGGTGTGTGTGTGTGTGTGTGTGTGTGTGTTGTCGGTGTGTGTGTGTGTGTTGTCAGTGTGTGTGTGTGTGTGTTGTCGGTGTGTGTGTGTGTGTGTGTGTGTGTGTGTTGTCGGTGTGTGTGTGTGTGTTGTCGGTGTGTGTGTGTGTGTTGTCGGTGTGTGTGTGTGTGTGTTGTCGGTGTGTGTGTGTGTGTGTTGTCAGTGTGTGTGTGTGTGTGTTGTCGGTGTGTGTGTGTGTGTGTGTATTTGGTGTTTGTGTGTGTTGTGTGTGTGTTTTGTCGGTGTGTGTGTTGTCTGAGTGTGTGTGTGTGTGTGTGTGTGTTGTCGGTGTGTGTGTGTTGTCGGTGTGTGTGTGTGTGTGTGTTGTCGGTGTGTGTGTGTGTGTGTGTGTGTTGTCGGTGTGTGTGTGTGTGTGTGTGTGTGTGTGTGTGTGTGTGTTGTCGGTGTGTGTGTGTTGTCGGTGTGTGTGTGTGTGTGTGTTGTCGGTGTGTGTGTGTGTGTGTGTGTTGTCGGTGTGTGTGTGTGTGTGTTGTCGGTGTGTGTGTGTGTGTTGTCAGTGTGTGTGTTTGTGTGTGTTGTCGGTGTGTGTGTGTGTGTGTTGTCGGTGTGTGTGTGTGTGTGTGTTGTCGGTGTGTGTGTGTTTGGGTGTGTGTGTGTGTTGTCGGTGTGTTTGTGTGTGTTGCTGGTGTTTGTGTGTGTGTGTGTTGTCGATGTGTGTGTGTGTGTGTTGTCGGTGTGTGTGTGTGTGTGTGTGTGTGTGTGTTGTCGGTGTGTGTGTGTGTTGTCGGTGTGTGTGTGTGTTGTCAGTGTGTGTGTGTGTGTGTGTTGTCGGTGTGTGTGTGTGTGTGTTGTCGGTGTGTGTGTGTGTGTGTTGTCGGTGTGTGTGTGTTGTGGGTGTGTGTGTGTGTGTGTTGTCGGTGTGTGTGTGTGTTGCTGGTGTTTGTGTGTGTGTGTGTTGTCGATGTGTGTGTGTGTGTGTTGTCGGTGTGTGTGTGTGTGTGTGTGTGTGTGTGTGTGTGTGTGTGTTGTCGGTGTGTTTGTGTGTGTGTGTTGTCGGTGTGTGTGTGTGTGTTGTGTGTGTGTGTGTTGTCGGTGTGTGTGTGTCTGTTGTGGGTGTGTGTGTGTGTGTTGTCGGTGTGTGTGTGTGTGTGTGTGTGTGTGTTGTCGGTGTGTGTGTGTGTGTGTGTGTTGTCGCTGTGTGTGTGTGTGTGTTGTGTGTGTGTGTGTTGTCGGTGTGTGTGTGTGTGTGTTGTCGGTGTGTGTGTGTGTGTGTTGTCGGTGTGTGTGTGTGTGTGTTGTCGGTGTGTGTGTGTGTGTTGTCGGTGTGTGTGTGTTGTCGGTGTGTGTGTGTGTGTTGTCGGTGTGTGTGTGTGTGTGTGTGTTGTCGGTGTGTGTGTGTTGTCGGTGTGTGTGTGTGTGTGTGTGTGTTGTCGGTGTGTGTGTGTTGTCGGTGTGTGTGTGTGTGTGTTGTCGGTGTGTGTGTGTGTGTGTTGTCGGTGTGTGTGTGTGTGTGTTGTCAGTGTGTGTGTGTGTGTTGTCGGTGTGTGTGTGTGTGTGTGTTGTCGGTGTGTGTGTGTGTGTTGTCGGTGTGTGTGTGTGTGTTGTCGGTGTGTGTGTGTGTGTATTCGGTATGTGTGTTGCTGGAGTGTGCGTGGGTGTGTTGTCGGTGTGTGTGTGTGTTGTCGGTGTGTGTGTGTGTGTTGTCGGTGTGTGTGTGTGTGTTGTCGGTGTGTGTGTGTTGTCGGTATGTGTGTGTGTGTGTTGTCGGTGTGTTTGTGTGTGTGTGTTGTCGGTGTGTGTGTGTGTGTGTTGTCGGTGTGTTTGTGTGTGTTGTGTGTGTGTGTGTTGTCGGTGTGTGTGTGTGTGTGTGTTGTCGGTGTGTGTGTGTGTTGTCGGTGTGTGTGTGTTGTCGGTGTGTGTGTGTGTGTGTGTGTTGTCGCTGTGTGTGTGTGTGTGTGTGTTGTTTGTGTGTGTGTTGTCGGTGTGTGTGTGTGTTGTCGGTGTGTGTGTGTGTGTGTTGTCGGTGTGTGTGTGTGTGTTGTCGGTGTGTGTGTGTGTGTGTGTGTGTGTGTTGTCGGTGTGTGTGTCAGTGTGTGTTGTTGGTGTGTGTGTGTGTGTGTGTGTGTTGTCGGTGTGTGTGTGTGTGTTGTCGGTGTGTGTGTGTGTGTGTTGTGTGTGTGTGTTGTCGGTGTGTGTGTGTGTTGTCGGTGTGTGTGTGTGTTGTCGGAGTGTGTGTGTGTGTGTTGTCGGTGTGTGTGTGTGTGTTGTCAGTGTGTGTGTGTGTGTTATCGGTGTGTGTGAGTGTGTGTGTGTGTGTTGTCGGTGTGTGTGTGTGTCTGTGTTGTCGGTGTGTGTGTGTGTGTTGTCGGTGTGTGTGTGTGTGTTGTCGGTGTGTGTGTGTGTTGTCGGAGTGTGTGTGTGTGTGTTGTCGGTGTGTGTGTGTGTGTTGTCAGTGTGTGTGTGTGTGTTATCGGTGTGTGTGAGTGTGTGTGTGTGTGTTGTCGGTGTGTGTGTGTGTCTGTGTTGTCGGTGTGTGTGTGTGTGTTGTCGGTGTGTGTGTGTGTGTGTTGTGTGTGTGTGTTGTCGGTGTGTGTGTGTGTTGTCGGTGTGTGTGTGTGTTGTCGGAGTGTGTGTGTGTGTGTTGTCGGTGTGTGTGTGTGTGTTGTCAGTGTGTGTGTGTGTGTTATCGGTGTGTTTGAGTGTGTGTGTGTGTGTTGTCGGTGTGTGTGTGTGTCTGTGTTGTCGGTGTGTGTGTGTGTGTTGTCGGTGTGTGTGTGTGTTGTCGGTGTGTGTGAGTGTGTTGCTGGTATGTGTGTGTGTGTGTGTGTTGTCGGAGTGTGTGTGTGTGTGTTGTCGGTGTGTGTGTGTGTTGTCGGTGTGTGTGTGTTGTCGGTGTGTGTGTGTGTGTTGTCAGTGTGTGTGTGTGTGTGTTGTCGGTGTGTGTGTGTGTGTGTTGTCGGTGTGTGTGTGTGTGTGTGTTGTCGGTATGTGTGTGTGTGTGTGTGTTGTCGGTGTGTGTGTGTTGTCGGTGTGTGTGTGTGTGTGTGTTGTCGGTGTGTGTGTGTGTGTCTTGTCAGTGTGTGTGTGTGTGTGTTGTCGGTGTGTGTGTGTTTATGTGTTGTCGCTGTGTGTGTGTGTGTTGTCGGTGTGTGTGTGTGTTGTGGGTGTGTGTGTGTGTGTGTTGTCGGTGTGTGTGTGTGTGTGTGTGTGTGTTGTCGGTGTGTTGGTGTGTGTGTGTTGTCGGTGTGTGTGTGTGTGTGTTGTCGGTGTGTGTGTGTGTGTGTTGTCGGTGTGTGTGTGTGTGTTGTGTGTGTGTGTGTTGTCAGTGTGTGTGTGTGTTGTCGGTGTGTGTGTGTGTGTGTGTGTGTTGTCGGTGTGTGTGTGTTGTCGGTGTGTGTCTGTGTGTGTTGTCGGTGTGTGTGTGTGTGTGTTGTCGGTGTGTGTGTGTGTGTTGTCAGTGTGTGTGTGTGTGTTGTCGGTGTGTGTGTGTGTGTGTGTGTTGTCGGTGTGTGTGTGTGTGTTGTCGGTGTGTTTGTGTGTGTGTGTTGTCGGTGTGTGTGTGTGTGTGTTGTCGGTGTGTGTGTGTGTGTGTGTTGTCGGTGTGTGTGTGTGTTGTCGGTGTGTGTGTGTTGTCGGTGTGTGTGTGTGTGTGTTGTCGCTGTGTGTGTGTGTGTGTGTGTTGTTTGTGTGTGTGTTGTCGGTGTGTGTGTGTGTTGTCGGTGTGTGTGTGTGTGTGTTGTCGGTGTGTGTGTGTGTGTTGTCGGTGTGTGTGTGTGTGTGTGTGTTGTCGGTGTGTGTGTCAGTGTGTGTTGTTGGTGTGTGTGTGTGTGTGTGTGTTGTCGGTGTGTGTGTGTGTGTGTTGTGTGTGTGTGTTGTCGGTGTGTGTGTGTGTTGTCGGTGTGTGTGTGTGTTGTCGGTGTGTGTGTGTGTGTGTGTTGTCGGTGTGTGTGTGTGTTGTCGGTGTGTGTGTGTTGTCGGTGTGTGTGTGTGTGTGTGTGTTGTCGCTGTGTGTGTGTGTGTGTTGTTTGTGTGTGTGTTGTCGGTGTGTGTGTGTGTTGTCGGTGTGTGTGTGTGTGTGTTGTCGGTGTGTGTGTGTGTGTTGTCGGTGTGTGTGTGTGTGTGTGTGTGTGTGTTGTTGGTGTGTGTGTCAGTGTGTGTTGTTGGTGTGTGTGTGTGTGTGTGTGTTGTCGGTGTGTGTGTGTGTGTTGTCGGTGTGTGTGTGTGTGTGTTGTGTGTGTGTGTTGTCGGTGTGTGTGTGTGTTGTCGGTGTGTGTGTGTGTTGTCGGAGTGTGTGTGTGTGTGTTGTCGGTGTGTGTGTGTGTGTTGTCAGTGTGTGTGTGTGTGTGTTATCGGTGTGTGTGAGTGTGTGTGTGTGTGTTGTCGGTGTGTGTGTGTTGTCGGTGTGTGTGTTGTCTGAGTGTGTGTGTGTGTGTGTGTGTGTTGTCGGTGTGTGTGTGTTGTCGGTGTGTGTGTGTGTGTGTGTTGTCGGTGTGTGTGTGTGTGTGTGTGTGTGTTGTCGGTGTGTGTGTGTGTGTGTGTGTGTGTGTGTGTGTGTGTGTGTGTGTGTGTGTTGTCGGTGTGTGTGTGTTGTCGGTGTGTGTGTGTGTGTGTGTTGTCGGTGTGTGTGTGTTTGTGTGTTGTCGGTGTGTGTGTGTGTGTGTTGTCGGTGTGTGTGTGTGTGTGTTGTCAGTGTGTGTGTGTGTGTGTGTTGTCGGTGTGTGTGTGTGTGTGTTGTCGGTGTGTGTGTGTGTGTGTGTGTGTTGTCGGTGTGTGTGTGTGTGTTGTCAGTGTGTGTGTGTGTGTGTTGTCGGTGTGTGTGTGTGTGTGTGTGTGTGTGTTGTCGGTGTGTGTGTGTGTTGTCGGTGTGTGTGTGTGTGTTGTCGGTGTGTGTGTGTGTGTGTTGTCGGTGTGTGTGTGTGTGTGTTGTCAGTGTGTGTGTGTGTGTGTTGTCGGTGTGTGTGTGTGTGTGTGTATTTGGTGTTTGTGTGTGTTGTATGTGTGTTTTGTCGGTGTGTGTGTTGTCTGAGTGTGTGTGTGTGTGTGTGTGTGTGTTGTCGGTGTGTGTGTGTTGTCGGTGTGTGTGTGTGTGTGTGTTGTCGGTGTGTGTGTGTGTGTGTGTGTGTGTTGTCGGTGTGTGTGTGTGTGTGTGTGTGTGTGTGTGTGTGTGTGTGTGTGTGTGTTGTCGGTGTGTGTGTGTTGTCGGTGTGTGTGTGTGTGTGTGTTGTCGGTGTGTGTGTGTGTGTGTGTGTTGTCGGTGTGTGTGTGTTGTCGGTGTGTGTGTTGTCTGAGTGTGTGTGTGTGTGTGTGTGTGTTGTCGGTGTGTGTGTGTTGTCGGTGTGTGTGTGTGTGTGTGTTGTCGGTGTGTGTGTGTGTGTGTGTGTGTGTTGTCGGTGTGTGTGTGTGTGTGTGTGTGTGTGTGTGTGTGTGTGTGTGTTGTCGGTGTGTGTGTGTTGTCGGTGTGTGTGTGTGTGTGTGTTGTCGGTGTGTGTGTGTTTGTGTGTTGTCGGTGTGTGTGTGTGTGTGTTGTCGGTGTGTGTGTGTGTGTGTTGTCAGTGTGTGTGTGTGTGTGTGTTGTCGGTGTGTGTGTGTGTGTGTTGTCGGTGTGTGTGTGTGTGTGTGTGTGTGTGTTGTCGGTGTGTGTGTGTGTGTTGTCAGTGTGTGTGTGTGTGTGTTGTCGGTGTGTGTGTGTGTGTGTGTGTGTGTGTGTTGTCGGTGTGTGTGTGTGTTGTCGGTGTGTGTGTGTGTGTTGTCGGTGTGTGTGTGTGTGTGTTGTCGGTGTGTGTGTGTGTGTGTTGTCAGTGTGTGTGTGTGTGTGTTGTCGGTGTGTGTGTGTGTGTGTGTGTATTTGGTGTTTGTGTGTGTTGTGTGTGTGTTTTGTCGGTGTGTGTGTTGTCTGAGTGTGTGTGTGTGTGTGTGTGTGTTGTCGGTGTGTGTGTGTTGTCGGTGTGTGTGTGTGTGTGTGTTGTCGGTGTGTGTGTGTGTGTGTGTGTGTTGTCGGTGTGTGTGTGTGTGTGTGTGTGTGTGTGTGTGTGTGTTGTCGGTGTGTGTGTGTTGTCGGTGTGTGTGTGTGTGTGTGTTGTCGGTGTGTGTGTGTGTGTGTGTGTTGTCGGTGTGTGTGTGTGTGTGTTGTCGGTGTGTGTGTGTGTGTTGTCAGTGTGTGTGTTTGTGTGTGTTGTCGGTGTGTGTGTGTGTGTGTTGTCGGTGTGTGTGTGTGTGTGTGTTGTCGGTGTGTGTGTGTTTGGGTGTGTGTGTGTGTTGTCGGTGTGTTTGTGTGTGTTGCTGGTGTTTGTGTGTGTGTGTGTTGTCGATGTGTGTGTGTGTGTGTTGTCGGTGTGTGTGTGTGTGTGTGTGTGTGTGTGTGTTGTCGGTGTGTGTGTGTGTTGTCGGTGTGTGTGTGTGTTGTCAGTGTGTGTGTGTGTGTGTGTTGTCGGTGTGTGTGTGTGTGTGTTGTCGGTGTGTGTGTGTGTGTGTTGTCGGTGTGTGTGTGTTGTGGGTGTGTGTGTGTGTGTGTTGTCGGTGTGTGTGTGTGTTGCTGGTGTTTGTGTGTGTGTGTGTTGTCGATGTGTGTGTGTGTGTGTTGTCGGTGTGTGTGTGTGTGTGTGTGTGTGTGTGTGTGTTGTCGGTGTGTTTGTGTGTGTGTGTTGTCGGTGTGTGTGTGTGTGTTGTGTGTGTGTGTGTTGTCGGTGCTTGTGTGTGTGTTGTGGGTGTGTGTGTGTGTGTTGTCGGTGTGTGTGTGTGTGTGTGTGTGTGTGTTGTCGGTGTGTGTGTGTGTGTGTGTGTTGTCGCTGTGTGTGTGTGTGTGTTGTGTGTGTGTGTGTTGTCGGTGTGTGTGTGTGTGTGTTGTCGGTGTGTGTGTGTGTGTGTTGTCGGTGTGTGTGTGTGTGTGTGTGTTGTCGGTGTGTGTGTGTGTGTTGTCGGTGTGTGTGTGTTGTCGGTGTGTGTGTGTGTGTTGTCGGTGTGTGTGTGTGTGTGTGTGTTGTCGGTGTGTGTGTGTTGTCGGTGTGTGTGTGTGTGTGTGTGTGTTGTCGGTGTGTGTGTGTTGTCGGTGTGTGTGTGTGTGTGTTGTCGGTGTGTGTGTGTGTGTGTTGTCGGTGTGTGTGTGTGTGTGTTGTCAGTGTGTGTGTGTGTGTTGTCGGTGTGTGTGTGTGTGTGTGTTGTCGGTGTGTGTGTGTGTGTTGTCGGTGTGTGTGTGTGTGTTGTCGGTGTGTGTGTGTGTGTATTCGGTATGTGTGTTGCTGGAGTGTGCGTGGGTGTGTTGTCGGTGTGTGTGTGTGTTGTCGGTGTGTGTGTGTGTGTTGTCGGTGTGTGTGTGTGTGTTGTCGGTGTGTGTGTGTTGTCGGTATGTGTGTGTGTGTGTTGTCGGTGTGTTTGTGTGTGTGTGTTGTCGGTGTGTGTGTGTGTGTGTTGTCGGTGTGTTTGTGTGTGTTGTGTGTGTGTGTGTTGTCGGTGTGTGTGTGTGTGTGTGTTGTCGGTGTGTGTGTGTGTTGTCGGTGTGTGTGTGTTGTCGGTGTGTGTGTGTGTGTGTGTGTTGTCGCTGTGTGTGTGTGTGTGTGTGTTGTTTGTGTGTGTGTTGTCGGTGTGTGTGTGTGTTGTCGGTGTGTGTGTGTGTGTGTTGTCGGTGTGTGTGTGTGTGTTGTCGGTGTGTGTGTGTGTGTGTGTGTGTGTGTTGTCGGTGTGTGTGTCAGTGTGTGTTGTTGGTGTGTGTGTGTGTGTGTGTGTGTTGTCGGTGTGTGTGTGTGTGTTGTCGGTGTGTGTGTGTGTGTGTTGTGTGTGTGTGTTGTCGGTGTGTGTGTGTGTTGTCGGTGTGTGTGTGTGTTGTCGGAGTGTGTGTGTGTGTGTTGTCGGTGTGTGTGTGTGTGTTGTCAGTGTGTGTGTGTGTGTTATCGGTGTGTGTGAGTGTGTGTGTGTGTGTTGTCGGTGTGTGTGTGTGTCTGTGTTGTCGGTGTGTGTGTGTGTGTTGTCGGTGTGTGTGTGTGTGTTGTCGGTGTGTGTGTGTGTTGTCGGAGTGTGTGTGTGTGTGTTGTCGGTGTGTGTGTGTGTGTTGTCAGTGTGTGTGTGTGTGTTATCGGTGTGTGTGAGTGTGTGTGTGTGTGTTGTCGGTGTGTGTGTGTGTCTGTGTTGTCGGTGTGTGTGTGTGTGTTGTCGGTGTGTGTGTGTGTGTGTTGTGTGTGTGTGTTGTCGGTGTGTGTGTGTGTTGTCGGTGTGTGTGTGTGTTGTCGGAGTGTGTGTGTGTGTGTTGTCGGTGTGTGTGTGTGTGTTGTCAGTGTGTGTGTGTGTGTTATCGGTGTGTGTGAGTGTGTGTGTGTGTGTTGTCGGTGTGTGTGTGTGTCTGTGTTGTCGGTGTGTGTGTGTGTGTTGTCGGTGTGTGTGTGTGTTGTCGGTGTGTGTGAGTGTGTTGCTGGTATGTGTGTGTGTGTGTGTGTTGTCGGAGTGTGTGTGTGTGTGTTGTCGGTGTGTGTGTGTGTTGTCGGTGTGTGTGTGTTGTCGGTGTGTGTGTGTGTGTTGTCAGTGTGTGTGTGTGTGTGTTGTCGGTGTGTGTGTGTGTGTGTTGTCGGTGTGTGTGTGTGTGTGTGTTGTCGGTATGTGTGTGTGTGTGTGTGTTGTCGGTGTGTGTGTGTTGTCGGTGTGTGTGTGTGTGTGTGTTGTCGGTGTGTGTGTGTGTGTCTTGTCAGTGTGTGTGTGTGTGTGTTGTCGGTGTGTGTGTGTTTATGTGTTGTCGCTGTGTGTGTGTGTGTTGTCGGTGTGTGTGTGTGTTGTGGGTGTGTGTGTGTGTGTGTTGTCGGTGTGTGTGTGTGTGTGTGTGTGTGTTGTCGGTGTGTTGGTGTGTGTGTGTTGTCGGTGTGTGTGTGTGTGTGTTGTCGGTGTGTGTGTGTGTGTGTTGTCGGTGTGTGTGTGTGTGTTGTGTGTGTGTGTGTTGTCAGTGTGTGTGTGTGTTGTCGGTGTGTGTGTGTGTGTGTGTGTGTTGTCGGTGTGTGTGTGTTGTCGGTGTGTGTCTGTGTGTGTTGTCGGTGTGTGTGTGTGTGTGTTGTCGGTGTGTGTGTGTGTGTTGTCAGTGTGTGTGTGTGTGTTGTCGGTGTGTGTGTGTGTGTGTGTGTTTTGTCGGTGTGTGTGTGTGTGTTGTCGGTGTGTTTGTGTGTGTGTGTTGTCGGTGTGTGTGTGTGTGTGTTGTCGGTGTGTTTGTGTGTGTTGTGTGTGTGTGTGTTGTCGGTGTGTGTGTGTGTGTGTGTTGTCGGTGTGTGTGTGTGTTGTCGGTGTGTGTGTGTTGTCGGTGTGTGTGTGTGTGTGTTGTCGCTGTGTGTGTGTGTGTGTGTGTTGTTTGTGTGTGTGTTGTCGGTGTGTGTGTGTGTTGTCGGTGTGTGTGTGTGTGTGTTGTCGGTGTGTGTGTGTGTGTTGTCGGTGTGTGTGTGTGTGTGTGTGTTGTCGGTGTGTGTGTCAGTGTGTGTTGTTGGTGTGTGTGTGTGTGTGTTGTCGGTGTGTGTGTGTGTGTGTTGTGTGTGTGTGTTGTCGGTGTGTGTGTGTGTTGTCGGTGTGTGTGTGTGTTGTCGGTGTGTGTGTGTGTGTGTGTTGTCGGTGTGTGTGTGTGTTGTCGGTGTGTGTGTGTTGTCGGTGTGTGTGTGTGTGTGTGTGTTGTCGCTGTGTGTGTGTGTGTGTGTGTTGTTTGTGTGTGTGTTGTCGGTGTGTGTGTGTGTTGTCGGTGTGTGTGTGTGTGTGTTGTCGGTGTGTGTGTGTGTGTTGTCGGTGTGTGTGTGTGTGTGTGTGTGTGTGTGTTGTTGGTGTGTGTGTCAGTGTGTGTTGTTGGTGTGTGTGTGTGTGTGTGTGTGTTGTCGGTGTGTGTGTGTGTGTTGTCGGTGTGTGTGTGTGTGTGTTGTGTGTGTGTGTTGTCGGTGTGTGTGTGTGTTGTCGGTGTGTGTGTGTGTTGTCGGAGTGTGTGTGTGTGTGTTGTCGGTGTGTGTGTGTGTGTTGTCAGTGTGTGTGTGTGTGTTATCGGTGTGTGTGAGTGTGTGTGTGTGTGTTGTCGGTGTGTGTGTGTGTCTGTGTTGTCGGTGTGTGTGTGTGTGTTGTCGGTGTGTGTGTGTGTGTTGTCGGTGTGTGTGTGTGTTGTCGGAGTGTGTGTGTGTGTGTTGTCGGTGTGTGTGTGTGTGTTGTCAGTGTGTGTGTGTGTGTTATCGGTGTGTGTGAGTGTGTGTGTGTGTGTTGTCGGTGTGTGTGTGTGTCTGTGTTGTCGGTGTGTGTGTGTGTGTTGTCGGTGTGTGTGTGTGTGTGTTGTGTGTGTGTGTTGTCGGTGTGTGTGTGTGTTGTCGGTGTGTGTGTGTGTTGTCGGAGTGTGTGTGTGTGTGTTGTCGGTGTGTGTGTGTGTGTTGTCAGTGTGTGTGTGTGTGTTATCGGTGTGTGTGAGTGTGTGTGTGTGTGTTGTCGGTGTGTGTGTGTGTCTGTGTTGTCGGTGTGTGTGTGTGTGTTGTCGGTGTGTGTGTGTGTTGTCGGTGTGTGTGAGTGTGTTGCTGGTATGTGTGTGTGTGTGTGTGTTGTCGGAGTGTGTGTGTGTGTGTTGTCGGTGTGTGTGTGTGTTGTCGGTGTGTGTGTGTTGTCGGTGTGTGTGTGTGTGTTGTCAGTGTGTGTGTGTGTGTGTTGTCGGTGTGTGTGTGTGTGTGTGTTGTCGGTGTGTGTGTGTGTGTGTGTTGTCGGTATGTGTGTGTGTGTGTGTGTTGTCGGTGTGTGTGTGTTGTCGGTGTGTGTGTGTGTGTGTGTTGTCGGTGTGTGTGTGTGTGTCTTGTCAGTGTGTGTGTGTGTGTGTTGTCGGTGTGTGTGTGTTTATGTGTTGTCGCTGTGTGTGTGTGTGTTGTCGGTGTGTGTGTGTGTTGTGGGTGTGTGTGTGTGTGTGTTGTCGGTGTGTGTGTGTGTGTGTGTGTGTGTGTTGTCGGTGTGTTGGTGTGTGTGTGTTGTCGGTGTGTGTGTGTGTGTGTTGTCGGTGTGTGTGTGTGTTGTCGGTGTGTGTGTGTGTGTTGTGTGTGTGTGTGTTGTCAGTGTGTGTGTGTGTTGTCGGTGTGTGTGTGTGTGTGTGTGTGTTGTCGGTGTGTGTGTGTTGTCGGTGTGTGTCTGTGTGTGTTGTCGGTGTGTGTGTGTGTGTGTTGTCGGTGTGTGTGTGTGTGTTGTCAGTGTGTGTGTGTGTGTTGTCGGTGTGTGTGTGTGTGTGTGTGTTGTCGGTGTGTGTGTGTGTGTTGTCGGTGTGTTTGTGTGTGTGTGTTGTCGGTGTGTGTGTGTGTGTGTGTTGTCGGTGTGTTTGTGTGTGTTGTGTGTGTGTGTGTTGTCGGTGTGTGTGTGTGTGTGTGTTGTCGGTGTGTGTGTGTGTTGTCGGTGTGTGTGTGTTGTCGGTGTGTGTGTGTGTGTGTTGTCGCTGTGTGTGTGTGTGTGTGTGTTGTTTGTGTGTGTGTTGTCGGTGTGTGTGTGTGTTGTCGGTGTGTGTGTGTGTGTGTTGTCGGTGTGTGTGTGTGTGTTGTCGGTGTGTGTGTGTGTGTGTGTGTTGTCGGTGTGTGTGTCAGTGTGTGTTGTTGGTGTGTGTGTGTGTGTGTGTGTTGTCGGTGTGTGTGTGTGTGTGTTGTGTGTGTGTGTTGTCGGTGTGTGTGTGTGTTGTCGGTGTGTGTGTGTGTTGTCGGAGTGTGTGTGTGTGTGTTGTCGGTGTGTGTGTGTGTGTTGTCAGTGTGTGTGTGTGTGTTATCGGTGTGTGTGAGTGTGTGTGTGTGTGTTGTCGGTGTGTGTGTGTGTCTGTGTTGTCGGTGTGTGTGTGTGTGTTGTCGGTGTGTGTGTGTGTTGTCGGTGTGTGTGAGTGTGTTGCTGGTATGTGTGTGTGTGTGTGTGTTGTCGGAGTGTGTGTGTGTGTGTTGTCGGTGTGTGTGTGTGTTGTCGGTGTGTGTGTGTTGTCGGTGTGTGTGTGTGTGTTGTCAGTGTGTGTGTGTGTGTGTTGTCGGTGTGTGTGTGTGTGTGTGTTGTCGGTGTGTGTGTGTGTGTGTGTTGTCGGTATGTGTGTGTGTGTGTGTGTTGTCGGTGTGTGTGTGTTGTCGGTGTGTGTGTGTGTGTGTGTGTGTTGTCGGTGTGTGTGTGTGTGTGTTGTGGGTGTGTGTGTGTGTGTGTTGTCGGTGTGTGTGTGTGTGTGTGTGTGTGTTGTCGGTGTGTGTGTGTGTGTGTTGTCGGTGTGTGTGTGTGTGTGTTGTCGGTGTGTGTGTGTGTGTGTTGTCGGTGTGTGTGTGTGTGTTGTGTGTGTGTGTGTTGTCAGTGTGTGTGTGTGTGTTGTCGGTGTGTGTGTGTTGTCGGTGTGTGTCTGTGTGTGTTGTCGGTGTGTGTGTGTGTGTGTTGTCGGTGTGTGTGTGTGTGTTGTCAGTGTGTGTGTGTGTGTTGTCGGTGTGTGTGTGTGTGTGTGTGTGTTGTCGGTGTGTGTGTGTGTGTTGTCGGTGTGTGTGTGTTGTCGGTGTGTGTGTGTGTGTGTTGTCGGTATGTGTGTTGCTGGAGTGTGCGTGGGTGTGTTGTCGGTGTGTGTGTGTGTTGTCGGTGTGTGTGTGTGTGTTATCGGTGTGTGTGAGTGTGTGTGTGTGTGTCGTCGGTGTGTGTGTGTGTCTGTGTTGTCGGTGTGTGTGTGTGTGTTGTCGGTGTGTGTGTGTGTTGTCGGTGTGTGTGAGTGTGTTGCTGGTGTGTGTGTGTGTGTGTGTTGTCGGAGTGTGTGTGTGTGTGTTGTCGGTGTGTGTGTGTGTTGTCGGTGTGTGTGTGTTGTCGGTGTGTGTGTGTGTGTTGTCAGTGTGTGTGTGTGTGTGTTGTCGGTGTGTGTGTGTGTGTGTGTTGTCGGTGTGTGTGTGTGTGTGTTGTCGGTATGTGTGTGTGTGTGTGTGTTGTCGGTGTGTGTGTGTTGTCGGTGTGTGTGTGTGTGTGTGTGTTGTCGCTGTGTGTGTGTGTGTGTGTGTTGTTTGTGTGTGTGTTGTCGGTGTGTGTGTGTGTTGTCGGTGTGTGTGTGTGTGTGTTGTCGGTGTGTGTGTGTGTGTTGTCGGTGTGTGTGTGTGTGTGTGTGTGTGTTGTCGGTGTGTGTGTCAGTGTGTGTTGTTGGTGTGTGTGTGTGTGTGTGTGTGTTGTCGGTGTGTGTGTGTGTGTTGTCGGTGTGTGTGTGTGTGTGTTGTGTGTGTGTGTTGTCGGTGTGTGTGTGTGTTGTCGGTGTGTGTGTGTGTTGTCGGAGTGTGTGTGTGTGTGTTGTCGGTGTGTGTGTGTGTGTTGTCAGTGTGTGTGTGTGTGTTATCGGTGTGTGTGAGTGTGTGTGTGTGTGTTGTCGGTGTGTGTGTGTGTCTGTGTTGTCGGTGTGTGTGTGTGTGTTGTCGGTGTGTGTGTGTGTGTTGTCGGTGTGTGTGTGTGTTGTCGGAGTGTGTGTGTGTGTGTTGTCGGTGTGTGTGTGTGTGTTGTCAGTGTGTGTGTGTATGTTATCGGTGTGTGTGAGTGTGTGTGTGTGTGTTGTCGGTGTGTGTGTGTGTCTGTGTTGTCGGTGTGTGTGTGTGTGTTGTCGGTGTGTGTGTGTGTGTGTTGTGTGTGTGTGTTGTCGGTGTGTGTGTGTTGTCGGTGTGTGTGTGTGTTGTCGGAGTGTGTGTGTGTGTGTTGTCGGTGTGTGTGTGTGTGTTGTCAGTGTGTGTGTGTGTGTTATCGGTGTGTGTGAGTGTGTGTGTGTGTGTTGTCGGTGTGTGTGTGTGTCTGTGTTGTCGGTGTGTGTGTGTGTGTTGTCGGTGTGTGTGTGTGTTGTCGGTGTGTGTGAGTGTGTTGCTGGTATGTGTGTGTGTGTGTGTGTTGTCGGAGTGTGTGTGTGTGTGTTGTCGGTGTGTGTGTGTGTTGTCGGTGTGTGTGTGTTGTCGGTGTGTGTGTGTGTGTTGTCAGTGTGTGTGTGTGTGTGTTGTCGGTGTGTGTGTGTGTGTGTGTTGTCGGTGTGTGTGTGTGTGTGTGTTGTCGGTATGTGTGTGTGTGTGTGTGTTGTCGGTGTGTGTGTGTTGTCGGTGTGTGTGTGTGTGTGTGTTGTCGGTGTGTGTGTGTGTGTCTTGTCAGTGTGTGTGTGTGTGTGTTGTCGGTGTGTGTGTGTTCATGTGTTGTCGCTGTGTGTGTGTGTGTTGTCGGTGTGTGTGTGTGTTGTGGGTGTGTGTGTGTGTGTGTTGTCGGTGTGTGTGTGTGTGTGTGTGTGTGTGTTGTCGGTGTGTTGGTGTGTGTGTGTTGTCGGTGTGTGTGTGTGTGTGTTGTCGGTGTGTGTGTGTGTGTGTTGTCGGTGTGTGTGTGTGTGTTGTGTGTGTGTGTGTTGTCAGTGTGTGTGTGTGTTGTCGGTGTGTGTGTGTGTGTGTGTGTGTTGTCGGTGTGTGTGTGTTGTCGGTGTGTGTCTGTGTGTGTGTGTGTGTTGTCGGTGTGTGTGTGTGTGTGTTGTGTGTGTGTGTTGTCGGTGTGTGTGTGTGTTGTCGGTGTGTGTGTGTGTTGTCGGAGTGTGTGTGTGTGTGTTGTCGGTGTGTGTGTGTGTGTTGTCAGTGTGTGTGTGTGTGTTATCGGTGTGTGTGAGTGTGTGTGTGTGTGTTGTCGGTGTGTGTGTGTGTCTGTGTTGTCGGTGTGTGTGTGTGTGTTGTCGGTGTGTGTGTGTGTTGTCGGTGTGTGTGAGTGTGTTGCTGGTATGTGTGTGTGTGTGTGTGTTGTCGGAGTGTGTGTGTGTGTGTTGTCGGTGTGTGTGTGTGTTGTCGGTGTGTGTGTGTTGTCGGTGTGTGTGTGTGTGTTGTCAGTGTGTGTGTGTGTGTGTTGTCGGTGTGTGTGTGTGTGTGTGTTGTCGGTGTGTGTGTGTGTGTGTGTTGTCGGTATGTGTGTGTGTGTGTGTGTTGTCGGTGTGTGTGTGTTGTCGGTGTGTGTGTGTGTGTGTGTTGTCGGTGTGTGTGTGTGTGTCTTGTCAGTGTGTGTGTGTGTGTGTTGTCGGTGTGTGTGTGTTTATGTGTTGTCGCTGTGTGTGTGTGTGTTGTCGGTGTGTGTGTGTGTTGTGGGTGTGTGTGTGTGTGTGTTGTCGGTGTGTGTGTGTGTGTGTGTGTGTGTGTTGTCGGTGTGTTGGTGTGTGTGTGTTGTCGGTGTGTGTGTGTGTGTGTTGTCGGTGTGTGTGTGTGTGTGTTGTCGGTGTGTGTGTGTGTGTTGTGTGTGTGTGTGTTGTCAGTGTGTGTGTGTGTTGTCGGTGTGTGTGTGTGTGTGTGTGTGTTGTCGGTGTGTGTGTGTTGTCGGTGTGTGTCTGTGTGTGTTGTCGGTGTGTGTGTGTGTGTGTGTTGTCGGTGTGTGTGTGTGTGTTGTCAGTGTGTGTGTGTGTGTTGTCGGTGTGTGTGTGTGTGTGTGTGTTGTCGGTGTGTGTGTGTGTGTTGTCGGTGTGTTTGTGTGTGTGTGTTGTCGGTGTGTGTGTGTGTGTGTTGTCGGTGTGTTTGTGTGTGTTGTGTGTGTGTGTGTTGTCGGTGTGTGTGTGTGTGTGTGTTGTCGGTGTGTGTGTGTGTTGTCGGTGTGTGTGTGTTGTCGGTGTGTGTGTGTGTGTGTTGTCGCTGTGTGTGTGTGTGTGTGTGTTGTTTGTGTGTGTGTTGTCGGTGTGTGTGTGTGTTGTCGGTGTGTGTGTGTGTGTGTTGTCGGTGTGTGTGTGTGTGTGTTGTCGGTGTGTGTGTGTGTGTGTGTGTTGTCGGTGTGTGTGTCAGTGTGTGTTGTTGGTGTGTGTGTGTGTGTGTGTGTTGTCGGTGTGTGTGTGTGTGTGTTGTGTGTGTGTGTTGTCGGTGTGTGTGTGTGTTGTCGGTGTGTGTGTGTGTTGTCGGAGTGTGTGTGTGTGTGTTGTCGGTGTGTGTGTGTGTGTTGTCAGTGTGTGTGTGTGTGTTATCGGTGTGTGTGAGTGTGTGTGTGTGTGTTGTCGGTGTGTGTGTGTGTCTGTGTTGTCGGTGTGTGTGTGTGTGTTGTCGGTGTGTGTGTGTGTTGTCGGTGTGTGTGAGTGTGTTGCTGGTATGTGTGTGTGTGTGTGTGTTGTCGGAGTGTGTGTGTGTGTGTTGTCGGTGTGTGTGTGTGTTGTCGGTGTGTGTGTGTTGTCGGTGTGTGTGTGTGTGTTGTCAGTGTGTGTGTGTGTGTGTGTTGTCGGTGTGTGTGTGTGTGTGTGTTGTCGGTGTGTGTGTGTGTGTGTGTTGTCGGTATGTGTGTGTGTGTGTGTGTTGTCGGTGTGTGTGTGTTGTCGGTGTGTGTGTGTGTGTGTGTTGTCGGTGTGTGTGTGTGTGTGTTGTGGGTGTGTGTGTGTGTGTGTTGTCGGTGTGTGTGTGTGTGTGTGTGTGTGTTGTCGGTGTGTGTGTGTGTGTGTTGTCGGTGTGTGTGTGTGTGTGTTGTCGGTGTGTGTGTGTGTGTGTTGTCGGTGTGTGTGTGTGTGTTGTGTGTGTGTGTGTTGTCAGTGTGTGTGTGTGTGTTGTCGGTGTGTGTGTGTTGTCGGTGTGTGTCTGTGTGTGTTGTCGGTGTGTGTGTGTGTGTGTTGTCGGTGTGTGTGTGTGTGTTGTCAGTGTGTGTGTGTGTGTTGTCGGTGTGTGTGTGTGTGTGTGTGTGTTGTCGGTGTGTGTGTGTGTGTTGTCGGTGTGTGTGTGTTGTCGGTGTGTGTGTGTGTGTGTTGTCGGTATGTGTGTTGCTGGAGTGTGCGTGGGTGTGTTGTCGGTGTGTGTGTGTGTTGTCGGTGTGTGTGTGTGTGTTATCGGTGTGTGTGAGTGTGTGTGTGTGTGTTGTCGGTGTGTGTGTGTGTCTGTGTTGTCGGTGTGTGTGTGTGTGTTGTCGGTGTGTGTGTGTGTTGTCGGTGTGTGTGAGTGTGTTGCTGGTGTGTGTGTGTGTGTGTGTTGTCGGAGTGTGTGTGTGTGTGTTGTCGGTGTGTGTGTGTGTTGTCGGTGTGTGTGTGTTGTCGGTGTGTGTGTGTGTGTTGTCAGTGTGTGTGTGTGTGTGTTGTCGGTGTGTGTGTGTGTTGTCGGAGTGTGTGTGTGTGTGTTGTCGGTGTGTGTGTGTGTGTTGTCAGTGTGTGTGTGTGTGTTATCGGTGTGTGTGAGTGTGTGTATGTGTGTTGTCGGTGTGTGTGTGTGTCTGTGTTGTCGGTGTGTGTGTGTGTGTTGTCGGTGTGTGTGTGTGTTGTCGGTGTGTGTGAGTGTGTTGCTGGTATGTGTGTGTGTGTGTGTGTTGTCGGAGTGTGTGTGTGTGTGTTGTCGGTGTGTGTGTGTGTTGTCGGTGTGTGTGTGTTGTCGGTGTGTGTGTGTGTGTTGTCAGTGTGTGTGTGTGTGTGTTGTCGGTGTGTGTGTGTGTGTGTGTTGTCGGTGTGTGTGTGTGTGTGTGTTGTCGGTATGTGTGTGTGTGTGTGTGTTGTCGGTGTGTGTGTGTTGTCGGTGTGTGTGTGTGTGTGTGTGTGTGTTGTCGGTGTGTGTGTGTGTGTGTTGTGGGTGTGTGTGTGTGTGTGTTGTCGGTGTGTGTGTGTGTGTGTGTGTGTGTGTTGTCGGTGTGTGTGTGTGTGTGTTGTCGGTGTGTGTGTGTGTGTGTTGTCGGTGTGTGTGTGTGTGTGTTGTCGGTGTGTGTGTGTGTGTTGTGTGTGTGTGTGTTGTCAGTGTGTGTGTGTGTGTTGTCGGTGTGTGTGTGTGTGTGTGTGTGTGTTGTCGGTGTGTGTGTGTTGTCGGTGTGTGTCTGTGTGTGTTGTCGGTGTGTGTGTGTGTGTGTTGTCGGTGTGTGTGTGTGTGTTGTCAGTGTGTGTGTGTGTGTTGTCGGTGTGTGTGTGTGTGTGTGTGTGTTGTCGGTGTGTGTGTGTGTGTTGTCGGTGTGTGTGTGTTGTCGGTGTGTGTGTGTGTGTGTTGTCGGTATGTGTGTTGCTGGAGTGTGCGTGGGTGTGTTGTCGGTGTGTGTGTGTGTCTGTGTTGTCGGTGTGTGTGTGTGTGTTGTCGGTGTGTGTGTGTGTTGTCGGTGTGTGTGAGTGTGTTGCTGGTGTGTGTGTGTGTGTTGTCGGAGTGTGTGTGTGTGTGTTGTCGGTGTGTGTGTGTGTTGTCGGTGTGTGTGTGTTGTCGGTGTGTGTGTGTGTGTTGTCAGTGTGTGTGTGTGTGTGTTGTCGGTGTGTGTGTGTGTGTGTGTTGTCAGTGTGTGTGTGTGTGTGTTGTCGGTATGTGTGTGTGTGTGTGTGTTGTCGGTGTGTGTGTGTTGTCGGTGTGTGTGTGTGTGTGTGTTGTCGCTGTGTGTGTGTGTGTTGTCGGTGTGTGTGTGTGTTGTGGGTGTGTGTGTGTGTGTGTTGTCGGTGTGTGTGTGTGTGTGTGTGTGTGTGTTGTCGGTGTGTGTGTGTGTGTGTTGTCGGTGTGTGTGTGTTTGTTGTCGGTGTGTGTGTGTGTGTGTTGTCGGTGTGTGTGTGTGTGTTGTGTGTGTGTGTGTTGTCAGTGTGTGTGTGTGTGTTGTCGGTGTGTGTGTGTGTGTGTGTGTGTTGTCGGTGTGTGTGTGTTGTCGGTGTGTGTCTGTGTGTGTTGTCGGTGTGTGTGTGTGTGTGTTGTCGGTGTGTGTGTGTGTGTTGTCAGTGTGTGTGTGTGTGTTGTCGGTGTGTGTGTGTGTGTGTGTGTGTTGTCGGTGTGTGTGTGTGTGTTGTCGGTGTGTGTGTGTTGTCGGTGTGTGTGTGTGTGTGTTGTCGGTATGTGTGTTGCTGGAGTGTGCGTGGGTGTGTTGTCGGTGTGTGTGTGTGTTGTCGGTGTGTGTGTGTGTGTTATCGGTGTGTGTGAGTGTGTGTGTGTGTGTTGTCGGTGTGTGTGTGTGTCTGTGTTGTCGGTGTGTGTGTGTGTGTTGTCGGTGTGTGTGTGTGTTGGCGGTGTGTGTGAGTGTGTTGCTGGTGTGTGTGTGTGTGTGTGTTGTCGGAGTGTGTGTGTGTGTGTTGTCGGTGTGTGTGTGTGTTGTCGGTGTGTGTGTGTTGTCGGTGTGTGTGTGTGTGTTGTCAGTGTGTGTGTGTGTGTGTTTTCGGTGTTTGTGTGTGTGTGTGTTGTCGGTGTGTGTGTGTGTGTGTTGTCGGTATGTGTGTGTGTGTGTGTGTTGTCGGTGTGTGTGTGTTGTCGGTGTGTGTGTGTGTGTGTGTGTGTGTTGTCGGTGTGTGTGTGTGTGTGTCTTGTCAGTGTGTGTGTGTGTGTGTTGTCGGTGTGTGTGTGTTTATGTGTTGTCGGTGTGTGTGTGTGTGTTGTCGGTGTGTGTGTGTGTTTTGGGTGTGTGTGTGTGTGTGTTGTCGGTGTGTGTGTGTGTGTGTGTGTGTGTGTGTGTTGTCGGTGTGTGTGTGTGTGTGTTGTCGGTGTGTGTGTGTGTTGTCGGTGTGTGTGTGTGTGTTGTCGGTGTGTGTGTGTGTGTTGTGTGTGTGTGTTGTCAGTGTGTGTGTGTGGGTTGTCGGTGTGTGTGTGTGTGTTGTCGGTGTGTGTGTGTTGTCGGTGTGTGTGTGTGTGTGTTGTCGGTGTGTGTGTGTGTGTGTGTTGTCGGTGTGTGTGTGTGTGTGTTGTCAGTGTGTGTGTGTGTGTTGTCGGTGTGTGTGTGTGTGTGTGTGTTGTCGGTGTGTGTGTGTGTGTTGTCGGTGTGTGTGTGTTGTCGGTGTGTGTGTGTGTGTGTTGTCGGTGTGTGTGTTGCTGGAGTGTGCGTGGGTGTGTTGTCGGTGTGTGTGTGTGTTGTCGGTGTGTGTGTGTGTGTTGTCGGTGTGTGTGTGTGTGTTGTCGGTGTGTGTGTGTGTGTTGTCGGTTTGTGTGTGTGTGTTGTCGGTATGTGTGTGTGTGTGTTGTCGGTGTGTTTGTGTGTGTGTGTTGTCGGTGTGTGTGTGTGTATGTTGTCGGTGTGTGTGTTTGTGTGTGTGTTGTCGGTGTGTGTGTGTGTGTGTTGTCGGTGTGTGTGTGTGTGTGTGTTGTCGGTGTGTGTGTGTGTTGTCGGTGTGTGTGTGTTGTCGGTGTGTGTGTGTGTGTGTGTTGTCGGTGTGTGTGTGTGTGTGTTTGTTGTCGGTGTGTGTGTGTGTGTGTTGTCAGTGTGTGTGTGTGTTGTCGGTGTGTGTGTGTGTGTTGTCGGTGTGTGTGTGTGTGTGTGTGTTGTCGGTGTGTGTGTGTGTGTGTGTTGTCGGTGTGTGTCTGTGTGTGTTGTCGGTGTGTGTGTGTTGCTGGTGTGTGTGTGTGTGTGTGTGTGTTGTCGGTGTGTGTGTGTGTTGTCGGTGTGTGTGTGTTGTCGGTGTGTGTGTGTGTGTGTGTGTTGTCGGTGTGTGTGTGTGTGTTGTGTGTGTGTGTGTGTTGTCGGTGTGTGTGTGTGTGTGTTGTCGGTGTGTGTGTGTGTGTTGTCGGTGTGTGTGTGTGTGTTGTCGGTGTGTATGTGTGTGTGTGTTGTCTGTGTGTTGTCGGTGTGTGTGTGTGTGTGTGTTGTCGGTGTGTGTGTGTGTGTTGTCGGTGTGTTGTAGGTGTGTGTGTGTGTGTGTGGTCGGTGTGTGGTCGGTGTGTTGTCGGTGTGTTGTCGGTGTGTGTGTGTGTGTGTTTGTGTTGTCGGTGTGTGTGTGTGTGTGTGTTGTCGGTGTGTGTGTGTGTGTGTTGTCGGTGTGTGTGTGTTGTCGGTGTGTGTGTGTGTTGTCGGTGTGTGTGTGTGTGTGTGTGTCTTCTCGGTGTGTGTGTGTTGTCGTTGTGTGTGTGTGTGTGTGTGGTAGGTGTGTGTGTGTGTTGTCGGTGTGTGTGTGTGTGTGTTGTTGGTGTGTGTGTGTGTTGTCGGTGTGTGTGTGTGTGTTGTCGGTGTGTGTGTGTTGTTGGTGTGTGTGTGTGTGTGTGTGTGTTGTCGGTGTGTGTGTGTGTGGTGTCGGTGTGTGTGTGTGTTGTCGGTGTGTGTGTGTGTGTGTTGTCGGTGTGTGTGTGTGTGTTGTCGGTGTGTGTGTGTGTGTGTGTGTGTGTGTTGTCGGTGTGTGTGTGAGTGTGTGTTGTCGGTGTGTGTGTGTGTTGTCGGTGTGTGTGTGTGTTGTCGGTTGTGTGTGTGTGTGTGTGTTGTCGGTGTGTGTGTTGTGTGTGTGTGTGTTGTCGGTGTGTGTGTGTGTGCGTTGTAAGTGTGTGTGTGTGTGTGTTGTCGGTGTGTGTGTGTGTGTGTGTTGTCGGTGTGTGTGTGTGTGTGTTGTCGGTGTGTGTGTGTTGTCGGTGTGTGTGTGTGTGTTGTCGGTGTGTTGTCGGTGTGTGTGTGTGTGTGGTAGGTGTGTGTGTGTGTGTTGTCGGTGTGTGTGTGTGTGTGTGTGTTGTCGGTGTGTGTGTGTGTGTGTGTGTTGTCGGTGTGTGTGTGTTGTCGGTGTGTGTGTGTGTGTGTTGTCGGTGTGTGTGTGTGTGTGTTTGTGTTGTCGGTGTGTGTGTGTGTGTGTGTTGTCGGTGTGTGTGTGTGTGTGTGTTGTCGGTGTGTGTGTGTTGTCGGAGTGTGTGTGTGTGTGTTGTCGGTGTGTGTGTGTGTGTTGTCAGTGTGTGTGTGTGTGTTATCGGTGTGTGTGAGTGTGTGTGTGTGTGTTGTCGGTGTGTGTGTGTGTCTGTGTTGTCGGTGTGTGTGTGTGTGTTGTCGGTGTGTGTGTGTGTTGTCGGTGTGTGTGAGTGTGTTGCTGGTATGTGTGTGTGTGTGTGTGTTGTCGGAGTGTGTGTGTGTGTGTTGTCGGTGTGTGTGTGTGTTGTCGGTGTGTGTGTGTTGTCGGTGTGTGTGTGTGTGTTGTCAGTGTGTGTGTGTGTGTGTTGTCGGTGTGTGTGTGTGTGTGTGTTGTCGGTGTGTGTGTGTGTGTGTGTTGTCGGTATGTGTGTGTGTGTGTGTGTTGTCGGTGTGTGTGTGTTGTCGGTGTGTGTGTGTGTGTGTGTTGTCGGTGTGTGTGTGTGTGTCTTGTCAGTGTGTGTGTGTGTGTGTTGTCGGTGTGTGTGTGTTTATGTGTTGTCGCTGTGTGTGTGTGTGTTGTCGGTGTGTGTGTGTGTTGTGGGTGTGTGTGTGTGTGTGTTGTCGGTGTGTGTGTGTGTGTGTGTGTGTGTGTTGTCGGTGTGTTGGTGTGTGTGTGTTGTCGGTGTGTGTGTGTGTGTGTTGTCGGTGTGTGTGTGTGTGTGTTGTCGGTGTGTGTGTGTGTGTTGTGTGTGTGTGTGTTGTCAGTGTGTGTGTGTGTTGTCGGTGTGTGTGTGTGTGTGTGTGTGTTGTCGGTGTGTGTGTGTTGTCGGTGTGTGTCTGTGTGTGTTGTCGGTGTGTGTGTGTGTGTGTGTTGTCGGTGTGTGTGTGTGTGTTGTCAGTGTGTGTGTGTGTGTTGTCGGTGTGTGTGTGTGTGTGTGTGTTGTCGGTGTGTGTGTGTGTGTTGTCGGTGTGTTTGTGTGTGTGTGTTGTCGGTGTGTGTGTGTGTGTGTTGTCGGTGTGTTTGTGTGTGTTGTGTGTGTGTGTGTTGTCGGTGTGTGTGTGTGTGTGTGTTGTCGGTGTGTGTGTGTGTTGTCGGTGTGTGTGTGTTGTCGGTGTGTGTGTGTGTGTGTTGTCGCTGTGTGTGTGTGTGTGTGTGTTGTTTGTGTGTGTGTTGTCGGTGTGTGTGTGTGTTGTCGGTGTGTGTGTGTGTGTGTTGTCGGTGTGTGTGTGTGTGTGTTGTCGGTGTGTGTGTGTGTGTGTGTGTTGTCGGTGTGTGTGTCAGTGTGTGTTGTTGGTGTGTGTGTGTGTGTGTGTGTTGTCGGTGTGTGTGTGTGTGTGTTGTGTGTGTGTGTTGTCGGTGTGTGTGTGTGTTGTCGGTGTCTGTGTGTTGTCGGAGTGTGTGTGTGTGTGTTGTCGGTGTGTGTGTGTGTGTTGTCAGTGTGTGTGTGTGTGTTATCGGTGTGTGTGAGTGTGTGTGTGTGTGTTGTCGGTGTGTGTGTGTGTCTGTGTTGTCGGTGTGTGTGTGTGTGTTGTCGGTGTGTGTGTGTGTTGTCGGTGTGTGTGAGTGTGTTGCTGGTATGTGTGTGTGTGTGTGTGTTGTCGGAGTGTGTGTGTGTGTGTTGTCGGTGTGTGTGTGTGTTGTCGGTGTGTGTGTGTTGTCGGTGTGTGTGTGTGTGTTGTCAGTGTGTGTGTGTGTGTGTGTTGTCGGTGTGTGTGTGTGTGTGTGTTGTCGGTGTGTGTGTGTGTGTGTGTTGTCGGTATGTGTGTGTGTGTGTGTGTTGTCGGTGTGTGTGTGTTGTCGGTGTGTGTGTGTGTGTGTGTTGTCGGTGTGTGTGTGTGTGTGTTGTGGGTGTGTGTGTGTGTGTGTTGTCGGTGTGTGTGTGTGTGTGTGTGTGTGTTGTCGGTGTGTGTGTGTGTGTGTTGTCGGTGTGTGTGTGTGTGTGTTGTCGGTGTGTGTGTGTGTGTGTTGTCGGTGTGTGTGTGTGTGTTGTGTGTGTGTGTGTTGTCAGTGTGTGTGTGTGTGTTGTCGGTGTGTGTGTGTTGTCGGTGTGTGTCTGTGTGTGTTGTCGGTGTGTGTGTGTGTGTGTTGTCGGTGTGTGTGTGTGTGTTGTCAGTGTGTGTGTGTGTGTTGTCGGTGTGTGTGTGTGTGTGTGTGTGTTGTCGGTGTGTGTGTGTGTGTTGTCGGTGTGTGTGTGTTGTCGGTGTGTGTGTGTGTGTGTTGTCGGTATGTGTGTTGCTGGAGTGTGCGTGGGTGTGTTGTCGGTGTGTGTGTGTGTTGTCGGTGTGTGTGTGTGTGTTATCGGTGTGTGTGAGTGTGTGTGTGTGTGTTGTCGGTGTGTGTGTGTGTCTGTGTTGTCGGTGTGTGTGTGTGTGTTGTCGGTGTGTGTGTGTGTTGTCGGTGTGTGTGAGTGTGTTGCTGGTGTGTGTGTGTGTGTGTGTTGTCGGAGTGTGTGTGTGTGTGTTGTCGGTGTGTGTGTGTGTTGTCGGTGTGTGTGTGTTGTCGGTGTGTGTGTGTGTGTTGTCAGTGTGTGTGTGTGTGTGTTGTCGGTGTGTGTGTGTGTTGTCGGAGTGTGTGTGTGTGTGTTGTCGGTGTGTGTGTGTGTGTTGTCAGTGTGTGTGTGTGTGTTATCGGTGTGTGTGAGTGTGTGTATGTGTGTTGTCGGTGTGTGTGTGTGTCTGTGTTGTCGGTGTGTGTGTGTGTGTTGTCGGTGTGTGTGTGTGTTGTCGGTGTGTGTGAGTGTGTTGCTGGTATGTGTGTGTGTGTGTGTGTTGTCGGAGTGTGTGTGTGTGTGTTGTCGGTGTGTGTGTGTGTTGTCGGTGTGTGTGTGTTGTCGGTGTGTGTGTGTGTGTTGTCAGTGTGTGTGTGTGTGTGTTGTCGGTGTGTGTGTGTGTGTGTGTTGTCGGTGTGTGTGTGTGTGTGTGTTGTCGGTATGTGTGTGTGTGTGTGTGTTGTCGGTGTGTGTGTGTTGTCGGTGTGTGTGTGTGTGTGTGTGTGTTGTCGGTGTGTGTGTGTGTGTGTTGTGGGTGTGTGTGTGTGTGTGTTGTCGGTGTGTGTGTGTGTGTGTGTGTGTGTGTTGTCGGTGTGTGTGTGTGTGTGTTGTCGGTGTGTGTGTGTGTGTGTTGTCGGTGTGTGTGTGTGTGTGTTGTCGGTGTGTGTGTGTGTGTTGTGTGTGTGTGTGTTGTCAGTGTGTGTGTGTGTGTTGTCGGTGTGTGTGTGTGTGTGTGTGTGTGTTGTCGGTGTGTGTGTGTTGTCGGTGTGTGTCTGTGTGTGTTGTCGGTGTGTGTGTGTGTGTGTTGTCGGTGTGTGTGTGTGTGTTGTCAGTGTGTGTGTGTGTGTTGTCGGTGTGTGTGTGTGTGTGTGTGTGTTGTCGGTGTGTGTGTGTGTGTTGTCGGTGTGTGTGTGTTGTCGGTGTGTGTGTGTGTGTGTTGTCGGTATGTGTGTTGCTGGAGTGTGCGTGGGTGTGTTGTCGGTGTGTGTGTGTGTCTGTGTTGTCGGTGTGTGTGTGTGTGTTGTCGGTGTGTGTGTGTGTTGTCGGTGTGTGTGAGTGTGTTGCTGGTGTGTGTGTGTGTGTTGTCGGAGTGTGTGTGTGTGTGTTGTCGGTGTGTGTGTGTGTTGTCGGTGTGTGTGTGTTGTCGGTGTGTGTGTGTGTGTTGTCAGTGTGTGTGTGTGTGTGTTGTCGGTGTGTGTGTGTGTGTGTGTTGTCGGTGTGTGTGTGTGTGTGTTGTCGGTATGTGTGTGTGTGTGTGTGTTGTCGGTGTGTGTGTGTTGTCGGTGTGTGTGTGTGTGTGTGTTGTCGCTGTGTGTGTGTGTGTTGTCGGTGTGTGTGTGTGTTGTGGGTGTGTGTGTGTGTGTGTTGTCGGTGTGTGTGTGTGTGTGTGTGTGTGTGTTGTCGGTGTGTGTGTGTGTGTGTTGTCGGTGTGTGTGTGTTTGTTGTCGGTGTGTGTGTGTGTGTGTTGTCGGTGTGTGTGTGTGTGTTGTGTGTGTGTGTGTTGTCAGTGTGTGTGTGTGTGTTGTCGGTGTGTGTGTGTGTGTGTGTGTGTTGTCGGTGTGTGTGTGTTGTCGGTGTGTGTCTGTGTGTGTTGTCGGTGTGTGTGTGTGTGTGTTGTCGGTGTGTGTGTGTGTGTTGTCAGTGTGTGTGTGTGTGTTGTCGGTGTGTGTGTGTGTGTGTGTGTGTTGTCGGTGTGTGTGTGTGTGTTGTCGGTGTGTGTGTGTTGTCGGTGTGTGTGTGTGTGTGTTGTCGGTATGTGTGTTGCTGGAGTGTGCGTGGGTGTGTTGTCGGTGTGTGTGTGTGTTGTCGGTGTGTGTGTGTGTGTTATCGGTGTGTGTGAGTGTGTGTGTGTGTGTTGTCGGTGTGTGTGTGTGTCTGTGTTGTCGGTGTGTGTGTGTGTGTTGTCGGTGTGTGTGTGTGTTGGCGGTGTGTGTGAGTGTGTTGCTGGTGTGTGTGTGTGTGTGTGTTGTCGGAGTGTGTGTGTGTGTGTTGTCGGTGTGTGTGTGTGTTGTCGGTGTGTGTGTGTTGTCGGTGTGTGTGTGTGTGTTGTCAGTGTGTGTGTGTGTGTGTTTTCGGTGTTTGTGTGTGTGTGTGTTGTCGGTGTGTGTGTGTGTGTGTTGTCGGTATGTGTGTGTGTGTGTGTGTTGTCGGTGTGTGTGTGTTGTCGGTGTGTGTGTGTGTGTGTGTGTGTGTTGTCGGTGTGTGTGTGTGTGTGTCTTGTCAGTGTGTGTGTGTGTGTGTTGTCGGTGTGTGTGTGTTTATGTGTTGTCGGTGTGTGTGTGTGTGTTGTCGGTGTGTGTGTGTGTTTTGGGTGTGTGTGTGTGTGTGTTGTCGGTGTGTGTGTGTGTGTGTGTGTGTGTGTGTGTTGTCGGTGTGTGTGTGTGTGTGTTGTCGGTGTGTGTGTGTGTTGTCGGTGTGTGTGTGTGTGTTGTCGGTGTGTGTGTGTGTGTTGTGTGTGTGTGTTGTCAGTGTGTGTGTGTGGGTTGTCGGTGTGTGTGTGTGTGTTGTCGGTGTGTGTGTGTTGTCGGTGTGTGTGTGTGTGTGTTGTCGGTGTGTGTGTGTGTGTGTGTTGTCGGTGTGTGTGTGTGTGTGTTGTCAGTGTGTGTGTGTGTGTTGTCGGTGTGTGTGTGTGTGTGTGTGTTGTCGGTGTGTGTGTGTGTGTTGTCGGTGTGTGTGTGTTGTCGGTGTGTGTGTGTGTGTGTTGTCGGTGTGTGTGTTGCTGGAGTGTGCGTGGGTGTGTTGTCGGTGTGTGTGTGTGTTGTCGGTGTGTGTGTGTGTGTTGTCGGTGTGTGTGTGTGTGTTGTCGGTGTGTGTGTGTGTGTTGTCGGTTTGTGTGTGTGTGTTGTCGGTATGTGTGTGTGTGTGTTGTCGGTGTGTTTGTGTGTGTGTGTTGTCGGTGTGTGTGTGTGTATGTTGTCGGTGTGTGTGTTTGTGTGTGTGTTGTCGGTGTGTGTGTGTGTGTGTTGTCGGTGTGTGTGTGTGTGTGTGTTGTCGGTGTGTGTGTGTGTTGTCGGTGTGTGTGTGTTGTCGGTGTGTGTGTGTGTGTGTGTTGTCGGTGTGTGTGTGTGTGTGTTTGTTGTCGGTGTGTGTGTGTGTGTGTTGTCAGTGTGTGTGTGTGTTGTCGGTGTGTGTGTGTGTGTTGTCGGTGTGTGTGTGTGTGTGTGTGTTGTCGGTGTGTGTGTGTGTGTGTGTTGTCGGTGTGTGTCTGTGTGTGTTGTCGGTGTGTGTGTGTTGCTGGTGTGTGTGTGTGTGTGTGTGTGTTGTCGGTGTGTGTGTGTGTTGTCGGTGTGTGTGTGTTGTCGGTGTGTGTGTGTGTGTGTGTGTTGTCGGTGTGTGTGTGTGTGTTGTGTGTGTGTGTGTGTTGTCGGTGTGTGTGTGTGTGTGTTGTCGGTGTGTGTGTGTGTGTTGTCGGTGTGTGTGTGTGTGTTGTCGGTGTGTATGTGTGTGTGTGTTGTCTGTGTGTTGTCGGTGTGTGTGTGTGTGTTGTCGGTGTGTGTGTGTGTGTTGTCGGTGTGTTGTAGGTGTGTGTGTGTGTGTGTGGTCGGTGTGTGGTCGGTGTGTTGTCGGTGTGTTGTCGGTGTGTGTGTGTGTGTGTTTGTGTTGTCGGTGTGTGTGTGTGTGTGTGTTGTCGGTGTGTGTGTGTGTGTGTTGTCGGTGTGTGTGTGTTGTCGGTGTGTGTGTGTGTTGTCGGTGTGTGTGTGTGTGTGTGTGTCTTCTCGGTGTGTGTGTGTTGTCGTTGTGTGTGTGTGTGTGTGTGGTAGGTGTGTGTGTGTGTTGTCGGTGTGTGTGTGTGTGTTGTTGGTGTGTGTGTGTGTTGTCGGTGTGTGTGTGTGTGTTGTCGGTGTGTGTGTGTTGTTGGTGTGTGTGTGTGTGTGTGTGTGTTGTCGGTGTGTGTGTGTGTGGTGTCGGTGTGTGTGTGTGTTGTCGGTGTGTGTGTGTGTGTGTTGTCGGTGTGTGTGTGTGTGTTGTCGGTGTGTGTGTGTGTGTGTGTGTGTGTGTGTTGTCGGTGTGTGTGTGAGTGTGTGTTGTCGGTGTGTGTGTGTGTTGTCGGTGTGTGTGTGTGTTGTCGGTTGTGTGTGTGTGTGTGTGTTGTCGGTGTGTGTGTTGTGTGTGTGTGTGTTGTCGGTGTGTGTGTGTGTGCGTTGTAAGTGTGTGTGTGTGTGTGTTGTCGGTGTGTGTGTGTGTGTGTGTTGTCGGTGTGTGTGTGTGTGTGTTGTCGGTGTGTGTGTGTTGTCGGTGTGTGTGTGTGTGTTGTCGGTGTGTTGTCGGTGTGTGTGTGTGTGTGGTAGGTGTGTGTGTGTGTGTTGTCGGTGTGTGTGTGTGTGTGTGTGTTGTCGGTGTGTGTGTGTGTGTGTGTGTTGTCGGTGTGTGTGTGTTGTCGGTGTGTGTGTGTGTGTGTTGTCGGTGTGTGTGTGTGTGTGTTTGTGTTGTCGGTGTGTGTGTGTGTGTGTGTTGTCGGTGTGTGTGTGTGTGTGTGTTGTCGGTGTGTGTGTGTTGTCGGTGTGTGTGTGTGTGTGTTGTCGGTGTGTGTGTGTGTGTGTGTGTCTTCTCGGTGTGTGTGTGTTGTCGTTGTGTATGTGTGTGTGTGTTGTCGGTGTGTGTGTGTTGTCGGTGTGTGTGTGTGTGTTGTTGGTGTGTGTGTGTGTGTTGTCGGTGTGTGTGTGTGTTGTCGGTGTGTGTGTGTGTGTGTGTTGTCGGTGTGTTTGTGTGTGTGTGTTGTCGGTGTGTGTGTGTGTGTTGTGTGTGTGTGTGTTGTCGGTGTGTGTGTGTGTGTTGTGGGTGTGTGTGTGTGTGTTGTCGGTGTGTGTGTGTGTGTGTTGTCGGTGTGTGTGTGTGTGTGTTGTCAGTGTGTGTGTGTGTGTTGTCGGTGTGTGTGTGTGTTGTCGATGTGTGTGTGTGTGTTGTCGGTGTGTGTGTGTGTGTTGTCGGTGTGTGTGTGTGTGTGTTGTCGGTATGTGTGTTGCTGGAGTGTGCGTGGGTGTGTTGTCGGTGTGTGTGTGTGTTGTCGGTGTGTGTGTGTGTGTTGTCGGTGTGTGTGTGTGTGTGTTGTGTGTGTGTGTTGTCGGTGTGTGTGTGTGTTGTCGGGGTGTGTTTGTGTTGTCGGAGTGTGTGTGTGTGTGTTGTCGGTGTGTGTGTGTGTGTTGTCAGTGTGTGTGTGTGTGTTATCGGTGTGTGTGAGTGTGTGTGTGTGTGTGTGTTGTCGGTGTGTGTGTGTGTCTGTGTTGTCGGTGTGTGTGTGTGTGTTGTCGGTGTGTGTGTGTGTTGTCGGTGTGTGTGAGTGTGTTGCTGGTATGTGTGTGTGTGTGTGTGTTGTCGGAGTGTGTGTGTGTGTGTTGTCGGTGTGTGTGTGTGTTGTCGGTGTGTGTGTGTTGTCGGTGTGTGTGTGTGTGTTGTCAGTGTGTGTGTGTGTGTGTTGTCGGTGTGTGTGTGTGTGTGTGTTGTCGGTGTGTGTGTGTGTGTGTGTTGTCGGTATGTGTGTGTGTGTGTGTGTTGTCGGTGTGTGTGTGTTGTCGGTGTGTGTGTGTGTGTGTGTGTGTGTTGTCGGTGTGTGTGTGTGTGTCTTGTCAGTGTGTGTGTGTGTGTGTTGTCGGTGTGTGTGTGTTTATGTGTTGTCGCTGTGTGTGTGTGTGTTGTCGGTGTGTGTGTGTGTTGTGGGTGTGTGTGTGTGTGTGTTGTCGGTGTGTGTGTGTGTGTGTGTGTTGTCGGTGTGTGTGTGTGTGTGTTGTCGGTGTGTGTGTGTGTGTGTTGTCGGTGTGTGTGTGTGTGTGTTGTCGGTGTGTGTGTGTGTGTTGTGTGTGTGTGTGTTGTCAGTGTGTGTGTGTGTGTTGTCGGTGTGTGTGTGTGTGTGTGTGTGTTGTCGGTGTGTGTGTGTTGTCGGTGTGTGTCTGTGTGTGTTGTCGGTGTTTGTGTGTGTGTGTTGTCGGTGTGTGTGTGTGTGTTGTCAGTGTGTGTGTGTGTGTGTTGTCGGTGTGTGTGTGTGTGTGTGTGTGTGTTGTCGGTGTGTGTGTGTGTGTTGTCGGTGTGTGTGTGTTGTCGGTGTGTGTGTGTGTGTGTTGTTGGTATGTGTGTTGCTGGAGTGTGCGTGGGTGTGTTGTCGTTGTGTGTGTGTGTTGTCGGTGTGTGTGTGTGTGTTATCGGTGTGTGTGAGTGTGTGTGTGTGTGTTGTCGGTGTGTGTGTGTGTCTGTGTTGTCGGTGTGTGTGTGTGTGTTGTCGGTGTGTGTGTGTGTTGTCGGTGTGTGTGAGTGTGTTGCTGGTGTGTGTGTGTGTGTGTGTTGTCGGAGTGTGTGTGTGTGTGTTGTCGGTGTGTGTGTGTGTTGTCGGTGTGTGTGTGTTGTCGGTGTGTGTGTGTGTGTTGTCAGTGTGTGTGTGTGTGTGTTGTCGGTGTGTGTGTGTGTGTGTGTTGTCGGTGTGTGTGTGTGTTGTCGGTATGTGTGTGTGTGTGTGTGTTGTCGGTGTGTGTGTGTTGTCGGTGTGTGTGTGTGTGTGTGTGTGTGTTGTCGGTGTGTGTGTGTGTGTGTCTTGTCAGTGTGTGTGTGTGTGTGTTGTCGGTGTGTGTGTGTTTATGTGTTGTCGGTGTGTGTGTGTGTGTTGTCGGTGTGTGTGTGTGTTGTGGGTGTGTGTGTGTGTTGTCGGTGTGTGTGTGTGTGTGTGTGTGTGTTGTCGGTGTGTGTGTGTGTGTGTTGTCGGTGTGTGTGTGTGTTGTCGGTGTGTGTGTGTGTGTGTGTTGTCGGTGTGTGTGTGTGTGTTGTGTGTGTGTGTGTTGTCAGTGTGTGTGTGTGGGTTGTCGGTGTGTGTGTGTGTGTGTGTGTGTTGTCGGTGTGTGTGTGTGTGTGTTGTCGGTGTGTGTGTGTGTGTGTTGTCGGTGTGTGTGTGTGTGTGTTGTCAGTGTGTGTGTGTGTTGTCGGTGTGTGTGTGTGTGTGTGTTGTCGGTGTGTGTGTGTGTGTTGTCGGTGTGTGTGTGTTGTCGGTGTGTGTGTGTGTGTGTTGTCGGTATGTGTGTTGCTGGAGTGTGCGTGGGTGTGTTGTCGGTGTGTGTGTGTGTGTGTGTTGTCGGTGTGTGTGTGTGTGTTGTCGGTGTGTGTGTGTTGTCGGTGTGTGTGTGTGTGTGTTGTCGGTATGTGTGTTGCTGGAGTGTGCGTGGGTGTGTTGTCGGTGTGTGTGTGTGTGTTGTCGGTGTGTGTGTGTGTGTTGTCGGTGTGTGTGTGTGTGTTGTCGGTGTGTGTGTGTGTGTGTTGTCGGTGTGTGTGTGTGTGTTGTCGGTATGTGTGTGTGTGTGTTGTCGGTGTGTTTGTGTGTGTGTTGTCGGTGTGTGTGTGTGTATGTTGTCGGTGTGTGTGTTTGTGTGTGTGTTGTCGGTGTGTGTGTGTGTGTGTTGTCGGTGTGTGTGTGTGTGTTGTCGGTGTGTGTGTGTGTTGTCGGTGTGTGTGTGTATTGTCGGTGTGTGTGTGTGTGTGTGTTGTCGGTGTGTGTGTGTGTGTGTGTGTGTTGTCGGTGTGTGTGTGTGTGTGTTGTCAGTGTGTGTGTGTGTTGTCGGTGTGTGTGTGTGTGTTGTCGGTGTGTGTGTGTGTGTGTGTGTTGTCGGTGTGTGTGTGTGTGTGTGTTGTCGGTGTGTGTCTGTGTGTGTTGTCGGTGTGTGTGTGTTGCTGGTGTGTGTGTGTGTGTGTGTGTGTGTTGTCGGTGTGTGTGTGTGTTGTCGGTGTGTGTGTGTTGTCGGTGTGTGTGTGTGTGTGTGTGTTGTCGGTGTGTGTGTGTGTTGTGTGTAAGTGTGTGTTGTCGGTGTGTGTGTGTGTGTGTTGTCGGTGTGTGTGTGTGTGTTGTCGGTGTGTGTGTGTGTGTTGTCGGTGTGTATGTGTGTGTGTGTTGTCTGTGTGTTGTCGGTGTGTGTGTGTGTGTGTGTTGTCTGTGTGTGTGTGTGTGTTGTCGGTGTGTTGTAGGTGTGTGTGTGTGTGTGTGTGGTCGGTGTGTGGTCGGTGTGTTGTCGGTGTGTTGTCGGTGTGTGTGTGTGTGTGTTTGTATTGTCGGTGTGTGTGTGTGTGTGTGTGTTGTCGGTGTGTGTGTGTGTGTGTTGTCGGTGTGTGTGTGTTGTCGGTGTGTGTGTGTGTTGTCGGTGTGTGTGTGTGTGTGTGTGTGTGTGTCTTCTCGGTGTGTGTGTGTTGTCGTTGTGTGTGTGGTAGGTGTGTGTGTGTGTTGTCGGTGTGTGTGTGTGTGTGTTGTTGGTGTGTGTGTGTGTTGTCGGTGTGTGTGTGTGTTGTCGGTGTGTGTGTGTTGTTGGTGTGTGTGTGTGTGTGTGTGTTGTCGGTGTGTGTGTGTGTGGTGTCGGTGTGTGTGTGTGTTGTCGGTGTGTGTGTGTGTGTGTTGTCGGTGTGTGTGTGTGTGTTGTCGGTGTGTGTGTGTGTGTGTGTGTGTGTGTTGTCGGTGTGTGTGTGAGTGTGTGTTGTCGGTGTGTGTGTGTGTTGTCGGTGTGTGTGTGTGTTGTCGGTTGTGTGTGTGTGTGTTGTCGGTGTGTGTGTTGTGTGTGTGTGTGTTGTCGGTGTGTGTGTGTGTGCGTTGTAAGTGTGTGTGTGTGTGTGTTGTCGGTGTGTGTGTGTGTGTGTTGTCGGTGTGTGTGTGTTGTCGGTGTGTGTGTGTGTGTTGTCGGTGTGTTGTCGGTGTGTGTGTGTGTGTGGTAGGTGTGTGTGTGTGTGTTGTCGGTGTGTGTGTGTGTGTGTTGTCGGTGTGTGTGTGTGTGTGTGTTGTCGGTGTGTGTGTGTTGTCGGTGTGTGTGTGTGTGTGTGTTGTCGGTGTGTGTGTGTGTGTTTGTGTTGTCGGTGTGTGTGTGTGTGTGTTGTCGGTGTGTGTGTGTGTGTGTGTTGTCGGTGTGTGTGTGTTGTCGGTGTGTGTGTGTGTGTGTGTGTCTTCTCGGTGTGTGTGTGTTGTCGTTGTGTGTGTGTGTGTGTGTTGTCGGTGTGTGTGTGTTGTCGGTGTGTGTGTGTGTGTTGTTGGTGTGTGTGTGTGTGTTGTCGGTGTGTGTGTGTGTGTTGTCGGTGTGTGTGTGTGTGTGTGTTGTCGGTGTGTTTGTGTGTGTGTGTTGTCGGTGTGTGTGTGTGTGTTGTGTGTGTGTGTGTTGTCGGTGTGTGTGTGTGTGTTGTGGGTGTGTGTGTGTGTGTTGTCGGTGTGTGTGTGTGTGTGTGTTGTCGGTGTGTGTGTGTGTGTGTGTGTTGTCGCTGTGTGTGTGTGTGTGTTGTGTGTGTGTGTGTTGTCGGTGTGTGTGTGTGTGTGTTGTCGGTGTGTGTGTGTGTGTGTTGTCGGTGTGTGTGTGTGTGTGTGTGTGTGTTGTCGGTGTGTGTGTGTGTGTTGTCGGTGTGTGTGTGTTGTCGGTGTGTGTGTGTGTGTTGTCGGTGTGTGTGTGTGTGTGTGTGTTGTCGGTGTGTGTGTGTGTGTTGTCGGTGTGTGTGTGTGTGTGTGTGTGTGTGTTGTCGGTGTGTGTGTGTTGTCGGTGTGTGTGTGTGTGTGTTGTCGGTGTGTGTGTGTGTGTGTTGTCGGTGTGTGTGTGTGTGTGTTGTCAGTGTGTGTGTGTGTGTTGTCGGTGTGTGTGTGTGTGTGTGTTGTCGATGTGTGTGTGTGTGTTGTCGGTGTGTGTGTGTGTGTTGTCGGTGTGTGTGTGTGTGTGTTGTCGGTATGTGTGTTGCTGGAGTGTGCGTGGGTGTGTTGTCGGTGTGTGTGTGTGTTGTCGGTGTGTGTGTGTGTGTTGTCGGTGTGTGTGTGTGTGTTGTCGGTGTGTGTGTGTGTGTTGTCGGTGTGTGTGTGTGTGTTGTCGGTATGTGTGTGTGTGTTGTCGGTGTGTTTGTGTGTGTGTGTTGTCGGTGTGTGTGTGTGTGTGTTGTCGGTGTGTTTGTATGTGTTGTGTGTGTGTGTGTTGTCGGTGTGTGTGTGTGTGTGTGTTGTCGGTGTGTGTGTGTGTTGTCGGTGTGTGTGTGTTGTCGGTGTGTGTGTCAGTGTGTGTTGTTGGTGTGTGTGTGTGTGTGTGTGTTGTCGGTGTGTGTGTGTGTGTTGTCGGTGTGTGTGTGTGTGTGTTGTGTGTGTGTGTTGTCGGTGTGTGTGTGTGTTGTCGGTGTGTGTGTGTGTTGTCGGAGTGTGTGTGTGTGTGTTGTCGGTGTGTGTGTGTGTGTTGTCAGTGTGTGTGTGTGTGTTATCGGTGTGTGTGAGTGTGTGTGTGTGTGTTGTCGGTGTGTGTGTGTGTCTGTGTTGTCGGTGTGTGTGTGTGTGTTGTCGGTGTGTGTGTGTGTTGTCGGTGTGTGTGAGTGTGTTGCTGGTATGTGTGTGTGTGTGTGTGTTGTCGGAGTGTGTGTGTGTGTGTTGTCGGTGTGTGTGTGTGTTGTCGGTGTGTGTGTGTTGTCGGTGTGTGTGTGTGTGTTGTCAGTGTGTGTGTGTGTGTGTTGTCGGTGTGTGTGTGTGTGTTGTCGGTGTGTGTGTGTGTGTGTGTTGTCGGTATGTGTGTGTGTGTGTGTGTTGTCGGTGTGTGTGTGTTGTCGGTGTGTGTGTGTGTGTGTGTGTGTTGTCGGTGTGTGTGTGTGTGTCTTGTCAGTGTGTTTGTGTGTGTGTTGTCGGTGTGTGTGTGTTTATGTGTTGTCGGTGTGTGTGTGTGTGTTGTCGGTGTGTGTGTGTGTTGTGGGTGTGTGTGTGTGTGTGTTGTCGGTGTGTGTGTGTGTGTGTGTGTGTGTTGTCGGTGTGTGTGTGTGTGTGTTGTCGGTGTGTGTGTGTGTGTGTTGTCGGTGTGTGTGTGTGTGTGTGTTGTCGGTGTGTGTGTGTGTGTTGTGTGTGTGTGTGTTGTCAGTGTGTGTGTGTGTGTTGTCGGTGTGTGTGTGTGTGTTGTCGGTGTGTGTGTGTTGTCGGTGTGTGTCTGTGTGTGTTGTCGGTGTGTGTGTGTGTTGTCGGTGTGTGTGTGTGTGTTGTCAGTGTGTGTGTGTGTGTTGTCGGTGTGTGTGTGTGTGTGTGTTGTCGGTGTGTGTGTGTGTGTTGTCGGTGTGTGTGTGTTGTCGGTGTGTGTGTGTGTGTGTTGTCGGTATGTGTGTTGCTGGAGTGTGCGTGGGTGTGTTGTCGGTGTGTGTGTGTGTTGTCGGTGTGTGTGTGTGTGTTATCGGTGTGTGTGAGTGTGTGTGTGTGTGTTGTCGGTGTGTGTGTGTGTCTGTGTTGTCGGTGTGTGTGTGTGTGTTGTCGGTGTGTGTGTGTGTTGTCGGTGTGTGTGAGTGTGTTGCTGGTGTGTGTGTGTGTGTGTGTTGTCGGAGTGTGTGTGTGTGTGTTGTCGGTGTGTGTGTGTGTTGTCGGTGTGTGTGTGTGTGTGTGTGTTGTCGGTGTGTGTGTGTGTGTGTTGTCGGTATGTGTGTGTGTGTGTGTGTGTTGTCGGTGTGTGTGTGTTGTCGGTGTGTGTGTGTGTGTGTGTGTTGTCGGTGTGTGTGTGTGTGTCTTGTCAGTGTGTGTGTGTGTGTGTTGTCGGTGTGTGTGTGTTTATGTGTTGTCGGTGTGTGTGTGTGTGTTGTCGGTGTGTGTGTGTGTTGTGGGTGTGTGTGTGTGTGTTGTCGGTGTGTGTGTGTGTGTGTGTGTGTGTTGTCGGTGTGTGTGTGTGTGTGTTGTCGGTGTGTGTGTGTGTGTGTTGTCGGTGTGTGTGTGTGTGTGTGTTGTCGGTGTGTGTGTGTGTGTTGTGTGTGTGTGTGTTGTCAGTGTGTGTGTGTGTGTTGTCGGTGTGTGTGTGTGTGTGTGTGTGTTGTCGGTGTGTGTGTGTTGTCGGTGTGTGTCTGTGTGTGTTGTCGGTGTGTGTGTGTGTGTGTTGTCGGTGTGTGTGTGTGTGTTGTCAGTGTGTGTGTGTGTGTTGTCGGTGTGTGTGTGTGTGTGTGTGTGTTGTCGGTGTGTGTGTGTGTGTTGTCGGTGTGTGTGTGTTGTCGGTGTGTGTGTGTGTGTGTTGTCGGTATGTGTGTTGCTGGAGTGTGCGTGGGTGTGTTGTCGGTGTGTGTGTGTGTTGTCGGTGTGTGTGTGTGTGTTGTCGGTGTGTGTGTGTGTGTTGTCGGTGTGTGTGTGTGTGTGTTGTGTGTGTGTGTTGTCGGTGTGTGTGTGTGTTGTCGGTGTGTGTGTGTGTTGTCGGAGTGTGTGTGTGTGTGTTGTCGGTGTGTGTGTGTGTGTTGTCAGTGTGTGTGTGTGTGTTATCGGTGTGTGTGAGTGTGTGTGTGTGTGTTGTCGGTGTGTGTGTGTGTCTGTGTTGTCGGTGTGTGTGTGTGTGTTGTCGGTGTGTGTGTGTGTTGTCGGTGTGTGTGAGTGTGTTGCTGGTATGTGTGTGTGTGTGTGTGTTGTCGGAGTGTGTGTGTGTGTGTTGTCGGTGTGTGTGTGTGTTGTCGGTGTGTGTGTGTTGTCGGTGTGTGTGTGTGTGTTGTCAGTGTGTGTGTGTGTGTGTTGTCGGTGTGTGTGTGTGTGTTGTCGGTGTGTGTGTGTGTGTGTGTTGTCGGTATGTGTGTGTGTGTGTGTGTTGTCGGTGTGTGTGTGTTGTCGGTGTGTGTGTGTGTGTGTGTGTGTTGTCGGTGTGTGTGTGTGTGTCTTGTCAGTGTGTTTGTGTGTGTGTTGTCGTGTGTGTGTGTTTATGTGTTGTCGGTGTGTGTGTGTGTGTTGTCGGTGTGTGTGTGTGTTGTGGGTGTGTGTGTGTGTGTGTTGTCGGTGTGTGTGTGTGTGTGTGTGTGTGTTGTCGGTGTGTGTGTGTGTGTGTTGTCGGTGTGTGTGTGTGTGTGTTGTCGGTGTGTGTGTGTGTGTGTGTTGTCGGTGTGTGTGTGTGTGTTGTGTGTGTGTGTGTTGTCAGTGTGTGTGTGTGTGTTGTCGGTGTGTGTGTGTGTGTGTGTGTGTTGTCGGTGTGTGTGTGTTGTCGGTGTGTGTCTGTGTGTGTTGTCGGTGTGTGTGTGTGTGTGTTGTCGGTGTGTGTGTGTGTGTTGTCAGTGTGTGTGTGTGTGTTGTCGGTGTGTGTGTGTGTGTGTGTGTGTTGTCGGTGTGTGTGTGTGTGTTGTCGGTGTGTGTGTGTTGTCGGTGTGTGTGTGTGTGTGTTGTCGGTATGTGTGTTGCTGGAGTGTGCGTGGGTGTGTTGTCGGTGTGTGTGTGTGTTGTCGGTGTGTGTGTGTGTGTTATCGGTGTGTGTGAGTGTGTGTGTGTGTGTTGTCGGTGTGTGTGTGTGTCTGTGTTGTCGGTGTGTGTGTGTGTGTTGTCGGTGTGTGTGTGTGTTGTCGGTGTGTGTGAGTGTGTTGCTGGTGTGTGTGTGTGTGTGTGTTGTCGGAGTGTGTGTGTGTGTGTTGTCGGTGTGTGTGTGTGTTGTCGGTGTGTGTGTGTGTGTGTGTGTTGTCGGTGTGTGTGTGTGTGTGTTGTCGGTATGTGTGTGTGTGTGTGTGTGTTGTCGGTGTGTGTGTGTTGTCGGTGTGTGTGTGTGTGTGTGTGTGTTGTCGGTGTGTGTGTGTGTGTCTTGTCAGTGTGTGTGTGTGTGTGTTGTCGGTGTGTGTGTGTTTATGTGTTGTCGGTGTGTGTGTGTGTGTTGTCGGTGTGTGTGTGTGTTGTGGGTGTGTGTGTGTGTGTTGTCGGTGTGTGTGTGTGTGTGTGTGTGTGTTGTCGGTGTGTGTGTGTGTGTGTTGTCGGTGTGTGTGTGTGTGTGTTGTCGGTGTGTGTGTGTGTGTGTGTTGTCGGTGTGTGTGTGTGTGTTGTGTGTGTGTGTGTTGTCAGTGTGTGTGTGTGTGTTGTCGGTGTGTGTGTGTGTGTGTGTGTGTTGTCGGTGTGTGTGTGTTGTCGGTGTGTGTCTGTGTGTGTTGTCGGTGTGTGTGTGTGTGTGTTGTCGGTGTGTGTGTGTGTGTTGTCAGTGTGTGTGTGTGTGTTGTCGGTGTGTGTGTGTGTGTGTGTGTGTTGTCGGTGTGTGTGTGTGTGTTGTCGGTGTGTGTGTGTTGTCGGTGTGTGTGTGTGTGTGTTGTCGGTATGTGTGTTGCTGGAGTGTGCGTGGGTGTGTTGTCGGTGTGTGTGTGTGTTGTCGGTGTGTGTGTGTGTGTTATCGGTGTGTGTGAGTGTGTGTGTGTGTGTTGTCGGTGTGTGTGTGTGTCTGTGTTGTCGGTGTGTGTGTGTGTGTTGTCGGTGTGTGTGTGTGTTGTCGGTGTGTGTGAGTGTGTTGCTGGTGTGTTTGTGTGTGTGTGTTGTCGGAGTGTGTGTGTGTGTGTTGTCGGTGTGTGTGTGTGTTGTCGGTGTGTGTGTGTGTGTGTTGTCGGTGTGTGTGTGTGTGTGTTGTCGGTATGTGTGTGTGTGTGTGTGTGTTGTCGGTGTGTGTGTGTTGTCGGTGGTGTGTGTGTGTGTGTGTGTGTTGTCGGTGTGTGTGTGTGTGTCTTGTCAGTGTGTGTGTGTGTGTGTTGTCGGTGTGTGTGTGTTTATGTGTTGTCGGTGTGTGTGTGTGTGTTGTCGGTGTGTGTGTGTGTTGTGGGTGTGTGTGTGTGTGTGTTGTCGGTGTGTGTGTGTGTGTGTGTGTGTGTGTGTTGTCGGTGTGTGTGTGTGTGTGTTGTCGGTGTGTGTGTGTGTTGTCGGTGTGTGTGTGTGTGTGTGTTGTCAGTGTGTGTGTGTGTGTTGTGTGTGTGTGTGTTGTCAGTGTGTGTGTGTGGGTTGTCGGTGTGTGTGTGTGTGTGTGTGTGTGTTGTCGGTGTGTGTGTGTTGTCGGTGTGTGTGTGTTGTCGGTGTGTGTGTGTGTGTGTTGTCGGTGTGTGTGTGTGTGTGTTGTCAGTGTGTGTGTGTGTGTTGTCGGTGTGTGTGTGTGTGTGTGTGTTGTCGGTGTGTGTGTGTGTGTTGTCGGTGTGTGTGTATTGTCGGTGTGTGTGTGTGTGTGTTGTCAGTATGTGTGTTGCTGGAGTGTGCGTGGGTGTGTTGTCGGTGTGTGTGTGTGTTGTCGGTGTGTGTGTGTGTGTGTGTTGTCGGTGTGTGTGTGTGTGTTGTCGGTGTGTGTGTGTGTTGTCGGTATGTGTGTGATTGTGTTGTCGGTGTGTTTGTGTGTGTGTGTTGTCGGTGTGTGTGTGTGTGTGTTGTCGGTGTGTGTGTGTGTGTGTGTTGTCGGTGTGTGTGTGTGTTGTCGGTGTGTGTGTGTTGTCGGTGTGTGTGTGTGTGTTGTCGGTGTGTGTGTGTGTGTGTGTGTGTTGTCGGTGTGTGTGTGTGTGTGTTGTCAGTGTGTGTGTGTGTTGTCGGTGTGTGTGTGTGTGTTGTCGGTGTGTGTGTGTGTGTGTGTGTTGTCGGTGTGTGTGTGTGTGTGTGTGTTGTCGGTGTGTGTCTGTGTGTGTTGTCGGTGTGTGTGTGTTGCTGGTGTGTGTGTGTGTGTGTGTGTGTTGTCGGTGTGTGTGTGTGTTGTCGGTGTGTGTGTGTTGTCGGTGTGTGTGTGTGTGTGTGTGTTGTCGGTGTGTGTGTGTGTGTTGTGTGTGTGTGTGTGTTGTCGGTGTGTGTGTGTGTGTGTGTTGTCGGTGTGTGTGTGTGTGTTGTCGGTGTGTGTATGTGTGTTGTCGGTGTGTATGTGTGTGTGTGTTGTCTGTGTGTTGTCGCTGTGTGTGTGTGTGTGTGTTGTCGGTGTGTGTGTGTGTGTTGTCGGTGTGTTGTAGGTGTGTGTGTGTGTGTGTGTGGTCGGTGTGTTGTCGGTGTGTGTGTGTGTGTGTGTGTTGTCGGTGTGTTGTTGGTGTGTGTGTGTGTGTGTTTGTGTTGTCGGTGTGTGTGTGTGTGTGTGTTGTCGGTGTGTGTGTGTGTGTGTTGTCGGTGTGTGTGTGTTGTCGGTGTGTGTGTGTGTTGTCGGTGTGTGTGTGTGTGTGTGTGTGTGTCTTCTCGGTGTGTGTGTGTTGTCGTTGTGTGTGTGTGTGTGTGGTAGGTGTGTGTGTGTGTTGTCGGTGTGTGTGTGTGTGTGTTGTTGGTGTGTGTGTGTGTTGTCGGTGTGTGTGTGTGTGTTGTCGGTGTGTGTGTGTTGTTGGTGTGTGTGTGTGTGTGTGTGTTGTCGGTGTGTGTGTGTGTGGTGTCGGTGTGTGTGTGTGTTGTCGGTGTGTGTGTGTGTGTGTTGTCGGTGTGTGTGTGTGTGTTGTCGGTGCGTGTGTGTGTGTGTGTGTGTGTGTGTGTTGTCGGTGTGTGTGTGAGTGTGTGTTGTCGGTGTGTGTGTGTGTTGTCGGTGTGTGTGTGTGTTGTCGGTTGTGTGTGTGTGTGTGTGTTGTCGGTGTGTGTGTTGTGTGTGTGTGTGTTGTCGGTGTGTGTGTGTGTGCGTTGTAAGTGTGTGTGTGTGTGTGTTGTCGGTGTGTGTGTGTGTGTGTTGTCGGTGTGTGTGTGTGTGTGTGTTGTCGGTGTGTGTGTGTTGTCGGTGTGTGTGTGTGTGTTGTCGGTGTGTTGTCGGTGTGTGTGTGTGTGTGGTAGGTGTGTGTGTGTGTGTTGTCGGTGTGTGTGTGTGTGTGTTGTCGGTGTGTGTGTGTGTGTGTTGTCGGTGTGTGTGTGTGTGTGTGTGTGTGTGTGTGTGTTGTGTGTGTGTGTGTTGTCGGTGTGTGTGTGTGTGTGTTGTCGGTGTGTGTTTGTGTGTGTTGTCTGTGTGTGTGTGTTGTCGGTGTGTGTGTGTGTGTGTTGTCGGTGTGTGTGTGTGTGTGTGTTGTCAGTGTGTGTGTGTGTTGTCGGTGTGTGTGTGTTGTTGGTGTGTGTGTGTGTGTGTGTGTTGTCGGTGTGTGTGTGTGTGGTGTCGGTGTGTGTGTGTGTTGTCGGTGTGTGTGTGTGTGTGTTGTCGGTGTGTGTGTGTGTGTTGTCGGTGTGTGTGTGTGTGTGTGTGTGTGTGTGTTGTCGGTGTGTGTGTGAGTGTGTGTTGTCGGTGTGTGTGTTTGTTGTCGGTGTGTGTGTGTGTTGTCGGTTGTGTGTGTGTGTGTGTGTTGTCGGTGTGTGTGTTGTCGGTGTGTGTGTGTGTGCGTTGTAAGTGTGTGTGTGTGTGTGTTGTCGGTGTGTGTGTGTGTGTTGTCGGTGTGTGTGTGTGTGTGTTGTCGGTGTGTGTGTGTGTGTGTTGTCGGTGTGTGTGTGTGTGTGTGTGTGTGTGTGTGTGTGTGTGTGTGTTGTGTGTGTGTGTGTTGTCGGTGTGTGTGTGTGTGTGTTGTCGGTGTGTGTTTGTGTGTGTTGTCTGTGTGTGTGTGTTGTCGGTGTGTGTGTGTGTGTGTTGTCGGTGTGTGTGTGTGTGTGTGTTGTCAGTGTGTGTGTGTGTGTTGTCGGTGTGTGTGTGTGTGTGTGTGTTGTCGGTGTGTGTGTGTCTGTGTTGTCGGTGTGTGTGTGTTGTCGGTGTGTGTGTGTGTGTTGTCAGTGTGTGTGTGTGTGTTATCGGTGTGTGTGTGTGTGTGTGTGTGTGTTGTCGGTGTGTGTGTGTGTCTGTGTTGTCGGTGTGTGTGTGTGTGTTGTCGGTGTGTGTGTGTGTTGTCGGTGTGTGTGAGTGTGTTGCTGGTGTGTGTGTGTGTGTGTGTTGTCGGTGTGTGTGTGTGTGTTGTCGGTGTGTGTGTGTGTGTTGTCAGTGTGTGTGTGTGAGTGTTGTCGGTGTGTGTGTGTGTTGTCGGTGTGTGTGTGTGTTGTCGGTGTGTGTGTGTGTGTGTGTGTGTGTTGTCGGTGTGTGTGTGTGTGTGTTGTCGGTGTGTGTGTGTGTGTGTGTTGTCGGTGTGTGTGTGTGTCTTGTCAGTGTGTGTGTGTGTGTGTTGTCGGTGTGTGTGTGTTTATGTGTTGTCGGTGTGTGTGTGTGTTGTCGGTGTGTGTGTGTGTTGTCGGTGTGTGTGTGTGTGTGTGTGTGTGTTGTCGGTGTGTGTGTGTGTTGTCGGTGTGTGTTTGTGTGTGTTGTCGGTGTGTGTGTGTGTGTGTTGTCGGTGTGTGTGTGTGTGTTGTGTGTGTGTTGTCAGTGTGTGTGTGTGTGTGTTGTCGGTGTGTGTGTGTGTGTGTGTGTTGTCGGTGTGTGTGTGTTGTCGTTGTGTGTGTGTGTGTGTTGTCGGTGTGTGTGTGTGTGTGTTGTCGGTGTGTGTGTGTGTTGTCAGTGTGTGTGTGTGTGTTGTCGGTGTGTGTGTGTGTGTGTTGTCGGTGTGTGTGTGTGTGTTGTCGGTGTGTGTGTGTGTTGTTGGTGTGTGTGTGTGTGTTGTCGGTGTGTGTGTGTGTGTGTTGTCGGTGTGTGTGTGTGTGTTGTCGGTGTGTGTGTGTGTGTTGTCGGTGTGTGTGTGTGTGTGTGTGTTGTCGGTGTGTGTGTGTGTGTGTTGTCGGTGTGTGTGTGTGTGTTGTGTGTGTGTGTGTTGTCGGTGTGTGTGTGTGTGTGTGTTGTCGGTGTGTGTGTGTGTGTTGTCGGTGTGTGTGTGTGTGTGTGTGTGTGTGTTGTCGGTGTGTGTGTGTGTGTTGTCGGTGTGTGTGTGTGTGTGTTGTGTGTGTGTGTGTTGTCGGTGTGTGTGTGTGTGTGTTGTCGGTGTGTGTGTGTGTGTGTTGTCGGTGTGTGTGTTGTCGGTGTGTGTGTGTGTTGTCGTTGTGTGTGTGTGTGTTGTCGGTGTGTGTGTGTGTGTGTTGTCGGTGTGTGTGTGTGTGTGTGTGTGTTGTCGGTGTGTGTGTGTGTGTTGTGTGTGTGTGTGTTGTCGGTGTGTGTGTGTGTGTGTTGTCGGTGTGTGTGTGTGTGTGGTAGGTGTGTGTGTGTGTGTGTTGTCGGTGTGTGTGTGTGTGTTGTCGGTGTGTGTGTGTGTGTGTGTGTGTGTGTGTTGTCGGTGTGTGTGTGAGTGTGTGTTGTCGGTGTGTGTGTGTGTTGTCGGTGTGTGTGTGTGTTGTCGGTTGTGTGTGTGTGTGTGTGTTGTCGGTGTGTGTGTTGTGTGTGTGTGTGTTGTCGGTGTGTGTGTGTGTGCGTTGTAAGTGTGTGTGTGTGTGTGTTGTCGGTGTGTGTGTGTGTGTGTTGTCGGTGTGTGTGTGTGTGTGTGTGTTGTCGGTGTGTGTGTGTTGTCGGTGTGTGTGTGTGTTGTCGGTGTGTTGTCGGTGTGTGTGTGTGTGTGGTAGGTGTGTGTGTGTGTGTTGTCGGTGTGTGTGTGTTTGTGTTGTCGGTGTGTGTGTGTGTGTGTTGTCGGTGTGTGTGTGTGTGTGTGTGTGTGTGTGTTGTGTGTGTGTGTGTTGTCGGTGTGTGTGTGTGTGTGTTGTCGGTGTGTGTTTGTGTGTGTTGTCTGTGTGTGTGTGTTGTCGGTGTGTGTGTGTTGTCGGTGTGTGTGTGTGTGTGTGTTGTCAGTGTGTGTGTGTGTTGTCGGTGTGTGTGTGTTGTTGGTGTGTGTGTGTGTGTGTGTGTGTTGTCGGTGTGTGTGTGTGTGTGGTGTCGGTGTGTGTGTGTGTTGTCGGTGTGTGTGTGTGTGTGTTGTCGGTGTGTGTGTGTGTGTTGTCGGTGTGTGTGTGTGTGTGTGTGTGTGTGTGTTGTCGGTGTGTTTGTGAGTGTGTGTTGTCGGTGTGTGTGTTTGTTGTCGGTGTGTGTGTGTGTTGTCGGTTGTGTGTGTGTGTGTGTGTTGTCGGTGTGTGTGTTGTCGGTGTGTGTGTGTGTGCGTTGTAAGTGTGTGTGTGTGTGTGTTGTCGGTGTGTGTGTGTGTGTGTTGTCGGTGTGTGTGTGTGTGTGTTGTCGGTGTGTGTGTGTTGTCGGTGTGTGTGTGTGTGTTGTCGGTGTGTTGTCGGTGTGTGTGTGTGTGTGGTAGGTGTGTGTGTGTGTGTTGTCGGTGTGTGTGTGTGTGTGTGTTGTCGGTGTGTGTGTGTGTGTGTTGTCGGTGTGTGTGTGTGTGTGTGTGTGTGTGTGTGTGTGTGTGTTGTGTGTGTGTGTGTTGTCGGTGTGTGTGTGTGTGTGTTGTCGGTGTGTGTTTGTGTGTGTTGTCTGTGTGTGTGTGTTGTCGGTGTGTGTGTGTGTGTGTTGTCGGTGTGTGTGTGTGTGTGTGTTGTCAGTGTGTGTGTGTGTGTGTTGTCGGTGTGTGTGTGTGTGTGTGTGTGTGTTGTCGGTGTGTGTGTGTCTGTGTTGTCGATGTGTGTGTGTGTGTGTTGTCGGTGTGTGTGTGTGTGTTGTCAGTGTGTGTGTGTGTGTTATCGGTGTGTGTGTGTGTGTGTGTGTGTGTGTTGTCGGTGTGTGTGTGTGTCTGTGTTGTCGGTGTGTGTGTGTGTGTTGTCGGTGTGTGTGTGTGTTGTCGGTGTGTGTGAGTGTGTTGCTGGTGTGTGTGTGTGTGTGTGTTGTCGGTGTGTGTGTGTGTGTTGTCGGTGTGTGTGTGTGTGTGTGTTGTCAGTGTGTGTGTGTGAGTGTTGTCGGTGTGTGTGTGTGTTGTCGGTGTGTGTGTGTGTTGTCGGTGTGTGTGTGTGTGTGTGTGTGTGTTGTCGGTGTGTGTGTGTGTGTGTTGTCGGTGTGTGTGTGTGTGTGTGTTGTCGGTGTGTGTGTGTGTCTTGTCAGTGTGTGTGTGTGTGTGTTGTCGGTGTGTGTGTGTGTTGTCGGTGTGTGTGTGTGTGTGTGTGTGTGTTGTCGGTGTGTGTGTGTGTTGTCGGTGTGTGTTTGTGTGTGTTGTCGGTGTGTGTGTGTGTGTGTTGTCGGTGTGTGTGTGTGTGTTGTGTGTGTGTTGTCAGTGTGTGTGTGTGTGTGTTGTCGGTGTGTGTGTGTGTGTGTGTGTTGTCGGTGTGTGTGTGTTGTCGTTGTGTGTGTGTGTGTGTGTTGTCGGTGTGTGTGTGTGTGTGTTGTCGGTGTGTGTGTGTGTTGTCAGTGTGTGTGTGTGTGTTGTCGGTGTGTGTGTGTGTGTGTTGTCGGTGTGTGTGTGTGTGTGTGTGTTGTCGGTGTGTGTGTGTGTTGTTGGTGTGTGTGTGTGTGTTGTCGGTGTGTGTGTGTGTGTGTTGTCGGTGTGTGTGTGTGTGTTGTCGGTGTGTGTGTGTGTGTTGTCGGTGTGTGTGTGTGTGTGTGTGTTGTCGGTGTGTGTGTGTGTGTGTTGTCGGTGTGTGTGTGTGTGTTGTGTGTGTGTGTGTTGTCGGTGTGTGTGTGTGTGTGTGTTGTCGGTGTGTGTGTGTGTGTTGTCGGTGTGTGTGTGTGTGTGTGTGTGTGTTGTCGGTGTGTGTGTGTGTGTGTGTTGTCGGTGTGTGTGTGTGTTGTGTGTGTGTGTGTTGTCGGTGTGTGTGTGTGTGTGTTGTCGGTGTGTGTGTGTGTGTGTTGTCGGTGTGTGTGTGTGTGTGTTGTCGGTGTGTGTGTGTGTGTTGTCGTTGTGTGTGTGTGTGTTGTCGGTGTGTGTGTGTGTGTGTTGTCGGTGTGTGTGTGTGTGTGTGTGTGTTGTCGGTGTGTGTGTGTGTGTTGTGTGTGTGTGTGTTGTCGGTGTGTGTGTGTGTGTGTTGTCGGTGTGTGTTTGTGTGTGGTAGGTGTGTGTGTGTGTGTGTTGTCGGTGTGTGTGTGTGTGTTGTCGGTGTGTGTGTGTGTGTGTGTGTGTGTGTTGTCGGTGTGTGTGTGTGTTGTGTGTGTGTGTGTTGTCGGTGTGTGTGTGTGTGTGTTGTCGGTGTGTGTGTGTGTTTGTGTTGTCGGTGTGTGTGTGTGTGTGTGTTGTCGGTGTGTGTGTGTGTGTTGTCGGTGTGTGTGTGTGTGTTGTCGGTGTGTGTGTGTGTGTTGTTGGTGTGTGTGTGTGTTGTCGGTGTGTGTGTGTTGTCGGTGCGTGTGTGTGTGTGTGTTGTCGGTGTGTGTGTGTGTGTGTTGTCGGTGTGTGTGTGTGTGTGTGTGTGTTGTCGGTGTGTTTGTGTGTGTGTGTTGTCGGTGTGTGTGTGTTGTCGGTGTGTGTGTGTGTGTGTGTTGTCGGTGTGTTGTCGGTGTGTGTGTGTGTTGTCGGTGTGTGTGTGTGTGTTGTCGGTGTGTGTGTGTGTGTGTGTTGTCGGTGTGTGTGTGTGTTGTGTGTGTGTGTGTGTGTTGTCGGTGTGTGTGTGTGTGTGTTGTCGGTGTGTGTGTGTGTGTGTCTTGTCGGTGTGTGTGTGTTGTCGTTGTGTGTGTGTGTGTGTGTGGTAGGTGTGTGTGTGTGTTGTCGGTGTGTGTGTGTGTGTGTTGTCGGTGTGTGTGTGTGTTGTCGGTGTGTGTGTGTGTGTTGTCGGTGTGTGTGTGTGTGTGTTGTTGGTGTGTGTGTGTGTGTGTGTGTGTGTTGTCGGTGTGTGTGTGTTGTCGGTGTGTGTGTGTGTGTGTGTTGTCGGTGTGTGTGTGTGTGTTGTCGGTGTGTGTGTGTGTGTTGTCGGTGTGTGTGTGTGTGTGTGTGTGTGTGTGTTGTCGGTGTGTGTGTCAGTGTGTGTTGTTGGTGTGTGTGTGTGTGTGTGTTGTCGGGTGTGTGTGTGTGTGTGTTGTCGGTGTGTGTGTGTGTGTGTTGTGTGTGTGTGTGTTGTCGGTGTGTGTGTGAGTGTTGTCGGTGTGTGTGTGTGTGTTGTCGGTGTGTGTGTGTGTGTGTGTGTTGTCGGTGTGTGTGTGTGTGTGTTGTCGGTGTGTGTGTGTGTGTTGTGTGTGTGTGTGTTGTCGGTGTGTGTGTGTGTGTGTGTTGTCGGTGTGTGTGTGTGTGTTGTCGGTGTGTGTGTGTGTGTGTGTGTGTGTTGTCGGTGTGTGTGTGTGTGTGTGTTGTCGGTGTGTGTGTGTGTTGTGTGTGTGTGTGTTGTCGGTGTGTGTGTGTGTGTGTTGTCGGTGTGTGTGTGTGTGTGTTGTCGGTGTGTGTGTGTGTGTGTTGTCGGTGTGTGTGTGTGTGTTGTCGTTGTGTGTGTGTGTGTTGTCGGTGTGTGTGTGTGTGTGTTGTCGGTGTGTGTGTGTGTGTGTGTGTGTTGTCGGTGTGTGTGTGTGTGTTGTGTGTGTGTGTGTTGTCGGTGTGTGTGTGTGTGTGTTGTCGGTGTGTGTTTGTGTGTGGTAGGTGTGTGTGTGTGTGTGTTGTCGGTGTGTGTGTGTGTGTTGTCGGTGTGTGTGTGTGTGTGTGTGTGTGTGTTGTCGGTGTGTGTGTGTGTTGTGTGTGTGTGTGTTGTCGGTGTGTGTGTGTGTGTGTGTTGTCGGTGTGTGTGTGTGTTTGTGTTGTCGGTGTGTGTGTGTGTGTGTGTTGTCGGTGTGTGTGTGTTGTCGGTGTGTGTGTGTGTGTTGTCGGTGTGTGTGTGTGTGTTGTTGGTGTGTGTGTGTGTTGTCGGTGTGTGTGTGTTGTCGGTGCGTGTGTGTGTGTGTGTTGTCGGTGTGTGTGTGTGTGTGTTGTCGGTGTGTGTGTGTGTGTGTGTGTGTTGTCGGTGTGTTTGTGTGTGTGTGTTGTCGGTGTGTGTGTGTTGTCGGTGTGTGTGTGTGTGTGTGTTGTCGGTGTGTTGTCGGTGTGTGTGTGTGTTGTCGGTGTGTGTGTGTGTGTTGTCGGTGTGTGTGTGTGTGTGTGTTGTCGGTGTGTGTGTGTGTTGTGTGTGTGTGTGTGTGTTGTCGGTGTGTGTGTGTGTGTGTTGTCGGTGTGTGTGTGTGTGTGTCTTGTCGGTGTGTGTGTGTTGTCGTTGTGTGTGTGTGTGTGTGTGGTAGGTGTGTGTGTGTGTTGTCGGTGTGTGTGTGTGTGTGTTGTCGGTGTGTGTGTGTGTTGTCGGTGTGTGTGTGTGTGTTGTCGGTGTGTGTGTGTGTGTGTTGTTGGTGTGTGTGTGTGTGTGTGTGTGTGTTGTCGGTGTGTGTGTGTTGTCGGTGTGTGTGTGTGTGTGTGTTGTCGGTGTGTGTGTGTGTGTGTTGTCGGTGTGTGTGTGTGTGTTGTCGGTGTGTGTGTGTGTGTGTGTGTGTGTGTGTTGTCGGTGTGTGTGTCAGTGTGTGTTGTTGGTGTGTGTGTGTGTGTGTGTTGTCGGGTGTGTGTGTGTGTGTGTTGTCGGTGTGTGTGTGTGTGTGTTGTGTGTGTGTGTGTTGTCGGTGTGTGTGTGAGTTGTCGGTGTGTGTGTGTGTTGTCGGAGTGTGTGTGTGTGTGTTGTCGGTGTGTGTGTGTGTTGTCAGTGTGTGTGTGTGTGTTATCGGTGTGTGTGAGTGTGTGTGTGTGTGTTGTCGGTGTGTGTGTGTGTCTGTGTTGTCGGTGTGTGTGTGTGTGTTGTCGGTGTGTGTGTGTGTTGTCGGTGTGTGTGAGTGTGTTGCTGGTGTGTGTGTGTGTGTGTGTGTTGTCGGTGTGTGTGTGTGTGTGTTGTCGGTGTGTGTGTGTGTTGTCGGTGTGTGTGTGTGTTGTCGGTGTGTGTGTGTGTGTTGTCAGTGTGTGTGTGTGTGTTGTCGGTGTGTGTGTGTGTGTGTGTTGTCGGTGTGTGTGTGTGTGTGTTGTCGGTGTGTGTGTGTGTGTGTGTCTTGTCGGTGTGTGTGTGTTGTCGGTGTGTGTGTGTGTGTGTGTGTTGTCGGTGTGTGTGTGTGTGTCTTGTCAGTGTGTGTGTGTGTGTTGTCGGTGTGTGTGTGTTTATGTGTTGTCGGTGTGTGTGTGTGTGTGTGTTGTCGGTGTGTGTGTGTGTTGTCGGTGTGTGTGTGTGTGTTGTCGGTGTGTGTGTGTGTGTGTGTGTGTGTTGTCGGTGTGTGTGTGTGTGTGTTGTCGGTGTGTGTGTGTGTGTGTTGTCGGTGTGTGTGTGTGTGTGTGTTGTCGGTGTGTGTGTGTGTGTTGTGTGTGTGTGTGTTGTCAGTGTGTGTGTGTGTGTTGTCGGTGTGTGTGTGTGTGTGTGTGTGTTGTCGGTATTGTTTGTGTTGTCGGTGTGTGTGTGTGTGTTGTCGGTGTGTGTGTGTGTTGTCGGTGTGTGTGTGTGTTGTCGGTGTGTGTGTGTGTGTGTGTTGTCGGTGTGTGTGTGTGTGTTGTGTGTGTGTGTGTTGTCAGTGTGTGTGTGTGGGTTGTCGGTGTGTGTGTGTGTGTGTGTGTGTTGTCGGTGTGTGTGTGTGTGTGTTGTCGGTGTGTGTGTGTGTGTGTTGTCGGTGTGTGTGTGTGTGTGTTGTCAGTGTGTGTGTGTGTTGTCGGTGTGTGTGTGTGTGTGTGTTGTCGGTGTGTGTGTGTGTGTTGTCGGTGTGTGTGTGTTGTCGGTGTGTGTGTGTGTGTGTTGTCGGTATGTGTGTTGCTGGAGTGTGCGTGGGTGTGTTGTCGGTGTGTGTGTGTGTGTGTGTTGTCGGTGTGTGTGTGTGTGTTGTCGGTGTGTGTGTGTTGTCGGTGTGTGTGTGTGTGTGTTGTCGGTATGTGTGTTGCTGGAGTGTGCGTGGGTGTGTTGTCGGTGTGTGTGTGTGTGTTGTCGGTGTGTGTGTGTGTGTTGTCGGTGTGTGTGTGTGTGTTGTCGGTGTGTGTGTGTGTGTGTTGTCGGTGTGTGTGTGTGTGTTGTCGGTATGTGTGTGTGTGTGTTGTCGGTGTGTTTGTGTGTGTGTTGTCGGTGTGTGTGTGTGTATGTTGTCGGTGTGTGTGTTTGTGTGTGTGTTGTCGGTGTGTGTGTGTGTGTGTTGTCGGTGTGTGTGTGTGTGTTGTCGGTGTGTGTGTGTGTTGTCGGTGTGTGTGTGTATTGTCGGTGTGTGTGTGTGTGTGTGTTGTCGGTGTGTGTGTGTGTGTGTGTGTGTTGTCGGTGTGTGTGTGTGTGTGTTGTCAGTGTGTGTGTGTGTTGTCGGTGTGTGTGTGTGTGTTGTCGGTGTGTGTGTGTGTGTGTGTGTTGTCGGTGTGTGTGTGTGTGTGTGTTGTCGGTGTGTGTCTGTGTGTGTTGTCGGTGTGTGTGTGTTGCTGGTGTGTGTGTGTGTGTGTGTGTGTGTTGTCGGTGTGTGTGTGTGTTGTCGGTGTGTGTGTGTTGTCGGTGTGTGTGTGTGTGTGTGTGTTGTCGGTGTGTGTGTGTGTTGTGTGTAAGTGTGTGTTGTCGGTGTGTGTGTGTGTGTGTTGTCGGTGTGTGTGTGTGTGTTGTCGGTGTGTGTGTGTGTGTTGTCGGTGTGTATGTGTGTGTGTGTTGTCTGTGTGTTGTCGGTGTGTGTGTGTGTGTGTGTTGTCTGTGTGTGTGTGTGTGTTGTCGGTGTGTTGTAGGTGTGTGTGTGTGTGTGTGTGGTCGGTGTGTGGTCGGTGTGTTGTCGGTGTGTTGTCGGTGTGTGTGTGTGTGTGTTTGTATTGTCGGTGTGTGTGTGTGTGTGTGTGTTGTCGGTGTGTGTGTGTGTGTGTTGTCGGTGTGTGTGTGTTGTCGGTGTGTGTGTGTGTTGTCGGTGTGTGTGTGTGTGTGTGTGTGTGTGTCTTCTCGGTGTGTGTGTGTTGTCGTTGTGTGTGTGGTAGGTGTGTGTGTGTGTTGTCGGTGTGTGTGTGTGTGTGTTGTTGGTGTGTGTGTGTGTTGTCGGTGTGTGTGTGTGTTGTCGGTGTGTGTGTGTTGTTGGTGTGTGTGTGTGTGTGTGTGTTGTCGGTGTGTGTGTGTGTGGTGTCGGTGTGTGTGTGTGTTGTCGGTGTGTGTGTGTGTGTGTTGTCGGTGTGTGTGTGTGTGTTGTCGGTGTGTGTGTGTGTGTGTGTGTGTGTGTTGTCGGTGTGTGTGTGAGTGTGTGTTGTCGGTGTGTGTGTGTGTTGTCGGTGTGTGTGTGTGTTGTCGGTTGTGTGTGTGTGTGTGTGTTGTCGGTGTGTGTGTTGTGTGTGTGTGTGTTGTCGGTGTGTGTGTGTGTGCGTTGTAAGTGTGTGTGTGTGTGTGTTGTCGGTGTGTGTGTGTGTGTGTTGTCGGTGTGTGTGTGTTGTCGGTGTGTGTGTGTGTGTTGTCGGTGTGTTGTCGGTGTGTGTGTGTGTGTGGTAGGTGTGTGTGTGTGTGTTGTCGGTGTGTGTGTGTGTGTGTTGTCGGTGTGTGTGTGTGTGTGTGTTGTCGGTGTGTGTGTGTTGTCGGTGTGTGTGTGTGTGTGTGTTGTCGGTGTGTGTGTGTGTGTTTGTGTTGTCGGTGTGTGTGTGTGTGTGTTGTCGGTGTGTGTGTGTGTGTGTGTTGTCGGTGTGTGTGTGTTGTCGGTGTGTGTGTGTGTGTGTGTGTCTTCTCGGTGTGTGTGTGTTGTCGTTGTGTGTGTGTGTGTGTGTTGTCGGTGTGTGTGTGTTGTCGGTGTGTGTGTGTGTGTTGTTGGTGTGTGTGTGTGTGTTGTCGGTGTGTGTGTGTGTGTTGTCGGTGTGTGTGTGTGTGTGTGTTGTCGGTGTGTTTGTGTGTGTGTGTTGTCGGTGTGTGTGTGTGTGTTGTGTGTGTGTGTGTTGTCGGTGTGTGTGTGTGTGTTGTGGGTGTGTGTGTGTGTGTTGTCGGTGTGTGTGTGTGTGTGTGTTGTCGGTGTGTGTGTGTGTGTGTGTGTTGTCGCTGTGTGTGTGTGTGTGTTGTGTGTGTGTGTGTTGTCGGTGTGTGTGTGTGTGTGTTGTCGGTGTGTGTGTGTGTGTGTTGTCGGTGTGTGTGTGTGTGTGTGTGTGTGTTGTCGGTGTGTGTGTGTGTGTTGTCGGTGTGTGTGTGTTGTCGGTGTGTGTGTGTGTGTTGTCGGTGTGTGTGTGTGTGTGTGTGTTGTCGGTGTGTGTGTGTGTGTTGTCGGTGTGTGTGTGTGTGTGTGTGTGTGTGTTGTCGGTGTGTGTGTGTTGTCGGTGTGTGTGTGTGTGTGTTGTCGGTGTGTGTGTGTGTGTGTTGTCGGTGTGTGTGTGTGTGTGTTGTCAGTGTGTGTGTGTGTGTTGTCGGTGTGTGTGTGTGTGTGTGTTGTCGATGTGTGTGTGTGTGTTGTCGGTGTGTGTGTGTGTGTTGTCGGTGTGTGTGTGTGTGTGTTGTCGGTATGTGTGTTGCTGGAGTGTGCGTGGGTGTGTTGTCGGTGTGTGTGTGTGTTGTCGGTGTGTGTGTGTGTGTTGTCGGTGTGTGTGTGTGTGTTGTCGGTGTGTGTGTGTGTGTTGTCGGTGTGTGTGTGTGTGTTGTCGGTATGTGTGTGTGTGTTGTCGGTGTGTTTGTGTGTGTGTGTTGTCGGTGTGTGTGTGTGTGTGTTGTCGGTGTGTTTGTATGTGTTGTGTGTGTGTGTGTTGTCGGTGTGTGTGTGTGTGTGTGTTGTCGGTGTGTGTGTGTGTTGTCGGTGTGTGTGTGTTGTCGGTGTGTGTGTCAGTGTGTGTTGTTGGTGTGTGTGTGTGTGTGTGTGTTGTCGGTGTGTGTGTGTGTGTTGTCGGTGTGTGTGTGTGTGTGTTGTGTGTGTGTGTTGTCGGTGTGTGTGTGTGTTGTCGGTGTGTGTGTGTGTTGTCGGAGTGTGTGTGTGTGTGTTGTCGGTGTGTGTGTGTGTGTTGTCAGTGTGTGTGTGTGTGTTATCGGTGTGTGTGAGTGTGTGTGTGTGTGTTGTCGGTGTGTGTGTGTGTCTGTGTTGTCGGTGTGTGTGTGTGTGTTGTCGGTGTGTGTGTGTGTTGTCGGTGTGTGTGAGTGTGTTGCTGGTATGTGTGTGTGTGTGTGTGTTGTCGGAGTGTGTGTGTGTGTGTTGTCGGTGTGTGTGTGTGTTGTCGGGGGTGTGTGTGTTGTCGGTGTGTGTGTGTGTGTTGTCAGTGTGTGTGTGTGTGTGTTGTCGGTGTGTGTGTGTGTGTTGTCGGTGTGTGTGTGTGTGTGTGTTGTCGGTATGTGTGTGTGTGTGTGTGTTGTCGGTGTGTGTGTGTTGTCGGTGTGTGTGTGTGTGTGTGTGTGTTGTCGGTGTGTGTGTGTGTGTCTTGTCAGTGTGTTTGTGTGTGTGTTGTCGGTGTGTGTGTGTTTATGTGTTGTCGGTGTGTGTGTGTGTGTTGTCGGTGTGTGTGTGTGTTGTGGGTGTGTGTGTGTGTGTGTTGTCGGTGTGTGTGTGTGTGTGTGTGTGTGTTGTCGGTGTGTGTGTGTGTGTGTTGTCGGTGTGTGTGTGTGTGTGTTGTCGGTGTGTGTGTGTGTGTGTGTTGTCGGTGTGTGTGTGTGTGTTGTGTGTGTGTGTGTTGTCAGTGTGTGTGTGTGTGTTGTCGGTGTGTGTGTGTGTGTTGTCGGTGTGTGTGTGTTGTCGGTGTGTGTCTGTGTGTGTTGTCGGTGTGTGTGTGTGTTGTCGGTGTGTGTGTGTGTGTTGTCAGTGTGTGTGTGTGTGTTGTCGGTGTGTGTGTGTGTGTGTGTTGTCGGTGTGTGTGTGTGTGTTGTCGGTGTGTGTGTGTTGTCGGTGTGTGTGTGTGTGTGTTGTCGGTATGTGTGTTGCTGGAGTGTGCGTGGGTGTGTTGTCGGTGTGTGTGTGTGTTGTCGGTGTGTGTGTGTGTGTTATCGGTGTGTGTGAGTGTGTGTGTGTGTGTTGTCGGTGTGTGTGTGTGTCTGTGTTGTCGGTGTGTGTGTGTGTGTTGTCGGTGTGTGTGTGTGTTGTCGGTGTGTGTGAGTGTGTTGCTGGTGTGTGTGTGTGTGTGTGTTGTCGGAGTGTGTGTGTGTGTGTTGTCGGTGTGTGTGTGTGTTGTCGGTGTGTGTGTGTGTGTGTGTGTTGTCGGTGTGTGTGTGTGTGTGTTGTCGGTATGTGTGTGTGTGTGTGTGTGTTGTCGGTGTGTGTGTGTTGTCGGTGTGTGTGTGTGTGTGTGTGTTGTCGGTGTGTGTGTGTGTGTCTTGTCAGTGTGTGTGTGTGTGTGTTGTCGGTGTGTGTGTGTTTATGTGTTGTCGGTGTGTGTGTGTGTGTTGTCGGTGTGTGTGTGTGTTGTGGGTGTGTGTGTGTGTGTTGTCGGTGTGTGTGTGTGTGTGTGTGTGTGTTGTCGGTGTGTGTGTGTGTGTGTTGTCGGTGTGTGTGTGTGTGTGTTGTCGGTGTGTGTGTGTGTGTGTGTTGTCGGTGTGTGTGTGTGTGTTGTGTGTGTGTGTGTTGTCAGTGTGTGTGTGTGTGTTGTCGGTGTGTGTGTGTGTGTGTGTGTGTTGTCGGTGTGTGTGTGTTGTCGGTGTGTGTCTGTGTGTGTTGTCGGTGTGTGTGTGTGTGTGTTGTCGGTGTGTGTGTGTGTGTTGTCAGTGTGTGTGTGTGTGTTGTCGGTGTGTGTGTGTGTGTGTGTGTGTTGTCGGTGTGTGTGTGTGTGTTGTCGGTGTGTGTGTGTTGTCGGTGTGTGTGTGTGTGTGTTGTCGGTATGTGTGTTGCTGGAGTGTGCGTGGGTGTGTTGTCGGTGTGTGTGTGTGTTGTCGGTGTGTGTGTGTGTGTTGTCGGTGTGTGTGTGTGTGTTGTCGGTGTGTGTGTGTGTGTGTTGTGTGTGTGTGTTGTCGGTGTGTGTGTGTGTTGTCGGTGTGTGTGTGTGTTGTCGGAGTGTGTGTGTGTGTGTTGTCGGTGTGTGTGTGTGTGTTGTCAGTGTGTGTGTGTGTGTTATCGGTGTGTGTGAGTGTGTGTGTGTGTGTTGTCGGTGTGTGTGTGTGTCTGTGTTGTCGGTGTGTGTGTGTGTGTTGTCGGTGTGTGTGTGTGTTGTCGGTGTGTGTGAGTGTGTTGCTGGTATGTGTGTGTGTGTGTGTGTTGTCGGAGTGTGTGTGTGTGTGTTGTCGGTGTGTGTGTGTGTTGTCGGTGTGTGTGTGTTGTCGGTGTGTGTGTGTGTGTTGTCAGTGTGTGTGTGTGTGTGTTGTCGGTGTGTGTGTGTGTGTTGTCGGTGTGTGTGTGTGTGTGTGTTGTCGGTATGTGTGTGTGTGTGTGTGTTGTCGGTGTGTGTGTGTTGTCGGTGTGTGTGTGTGTGTGTGTGTGTTGTCGGTGTGTGTGTGTGTGTCTTGTCAGTGTGTTTGTGTGTGTGTTGTCGTGTGTGTGTGTTTATGTGTTGTCGGTGTGTGTGTGTGTGTTGTCGGTGTGTGTGTGTGTTGTGGGTGTGTGTGTGTGTGTGTTGTCGGTGTGTGTGTGTGTGTGTGTGTGTGTTGTCGGTGTGTGTGTGTGTGTGTTGTCGGTGTGTGTGTGTGTGTGTTGTCGGTGTGTGTGTGTGTGTGTGTTGTCGGTGTGTGTGTGTGTGTTGTGTGTGTGTGTGTTGTCAGTGTGTGTGTGTGTGTTGTCGGTGTGTGTGTGTGTGTGTGTGTGTTGTCGGTGTGTGTGTGTTGTCGGTGTGTGTCTGTGTGTGTTGTCGGTGTGTGTGTGTGTGTGTTGTCGGTGTGTGTGTGTGTGTTGTCAGTGTGTGTGTGTGTGTTGTCGGTGTGTGTGTGTGTGTGTGTGTGTTGTCGGTGTGTGTGTGTGTGTTGTCGGTGTGTGTGTGTTGTCGGTGTGTGTGTGTGTGTGTTGTCGGTATGTGTGTTGCTGGAGTGTGCGTGGGTGTGTTGTCGGTGTGTGTGTGTGTTGTCGGTGTGTGTGTGTGTGTTATCGGTGTGTGTGAGTGTGTGTGTGTGTGTTGTCGGTGTGTGTGTGTGTCTGTGTTGTCGGTGTGTGTGTGTGTGTTGTCGGTGTGTGTGTGTGTTGTCGGTGTGTGTGAGTGTGTTGCTGGTGTGTGTGTGTGTGTGTGTTGTCGGAGTGTGTGTGTGTGTGTTGTCGGTGTGTGTGTGTGTTGTCGGTGTGTGTGTGTGTGTGTGTGTTGTCGGTGTGTGTGTGTGTGTGTTGTCGGTATGTGTGTGTGTGTGTGTGTGTTGTCGGTGTGTGTGTGTTGTCGGTGTGTGTGTGTGTGTGTGTGTGTTGTCGGTGTGTGTGTGTGTGTCTTGTCAGTGTGTGTGTGTGTGTGTTGTCGGTGTGTGTGTGTTTATGTGTTGTTGGTGTGTGTGTGTGTGTTGTCGGTGTGTGTGTGTGTTGTGGGTGTGTGTGTGTGTGTTGTCGGTGTGTGTGTGTGTGTGTGTGTGTGTTGTCGGTGTGTGTGTGTGTGTGTTGTCGGTGTGTGTGTGTGTGTGTTGTCGGTGTGTGTGTGTGTGTGTGTTGTCGGTGTGTGTGTGTGTGTTGTGTGTGTGTGTGTTGTCAGTGTGTGTGTGTGTGTTGTCGGTGTGTGTGTGTGTGTGTGTGTGTTGTCGGTGTGTGTGTGTTGTCGGTGTGTGTCTGTGTGTGTTGTCGGTGTGTGTGTGTGTGTGTTGTCGGTGTGTGTGTGTGTGTTGTCAGTGTGTGTGTGTGTGTTGTCGGTGTGTGTGTGTGTGTGTGTGTGTTGTCGGTGTGTGTGTGTGTGTTGTCGGTGTGTGTGTGTTGTCGGTGTGTGTGTGTGTGTGTTGTCGGTATGTGTGTTGCTGGAGTGTGCGTGGGTGTGTTGTCGGTGTGTGTGTGTGTTGTCGGTGTGTGTGTGTGTGTTATCGGTGTGTGTGAGTGTGTGTGTGTGTGTTGTCGGTGTGTGTGTGTGTCTGTGTTGTCGGTGTGTGTGTGTGTGTTGTCGGTGTGTGTGTGTGTTGTCGGTGTGTGTGAGTGTGTTGCTGGTGTGTTTGTGTGTGTGTGTTGTCGGAGTGTGTGTGTGTGTGTTGTCGGTGTGTGTGTGTGTTGTCGGTGTGTGTGTGTGTGTGTTGTCGGTGTGTGTGTGTGTGTGTTGTCGGTATGTGTGTGTGTGTGTGTGTGTTGTCGGTGTGTGTGTGTTGTCGGTGTGTGTGTGTGTGTGTGTGTGTGTTGTCGGTGTGTGTGTGTGTGTCTTGTCAGTGTGTGTGTGTGTGTGTTGTCGGTGTGTGTGTGTTTATGTGTTGTCGGTGTGTGTGTGTGTGTTGTCGGTGTGTGTGTGTGTTGTGGGTGTGTGTGTGTGTGTGTTGTCGGTGTGTGTGTGTGTGTGTGTGTGTGTGTGTTGTCGGTGTGTGTGTGTGTGTGTTGTCGGTGTGTGTGTGTGTTGTCGGTGTGTGTGTGTGTGTGTGTTGTCAGTGTGTGTGTGTGTGTTGTGTGTGTGTGTGTTGTCAGTGTGTGTGTGTGGGTTGTCGGTGTGTGTGTGTGTGTGTGTGTGTGTTGTCGGTGTGTGTGTGTTGTCGGTGTGTGTGTGTTGTCGGTGTGTGTGTGTGTGTGTTGTCGGTGTGTGTGTGTGTGTGTTGTCAGTGTGTGTGTGTGTGTTGTCGGTGTGTGTGTGTGTGTGTGTGTTGTCGGTGTGTGTGTGTGTGTTGTCGGTGTGTGTGTATTGTCGGTGTGTGTGTGTGTGTGTTGTCAGTATGTGTGTTGCTGGAGTGTGCGTGGGTGTGTTGTCGGTGTGTGTGTGTGTTGTCGGTGTGTGTGTGTGTGTGTGTTGTCGGTGTGTGTGTGTGTGTTGTCGGTGTGTGTGTGTGTTGTCGGTATGTGTGTGATTGTGTTGTCGGTGTGTTTGTGTGTGTGTGTTGTCGGTGTGTGTGTGTGTGTGTTGTCGGTGTGTGTGTGTGTGTGTGTTGTCGGTGTGTGTGTGTGTTGTCGGTGTGTGTGTGTTGTCGGTGTGTGTGTGTGTGTTGTCGGTGTGTGTGTGTGTGTGTGTGTGTTGTCGGTGTGTGTGTGTGTGTGTTGTCAGTGTGTGTGTGTGTTGTCGGTGTGTGTGTGTGTGTTGTCGGTGTGTGTGTGTGTGTGTGTGTTGTCGGTGTGTGTGTGTGTGTGTGTGTTGTCGGTGTGTGTCTGTGTGTGTTGTCGGTGTGTGTGTGTTGCTGGTGTGTGTGTGTGTGTGTGTGTGTTGTCGGTGTGTGTGTGTGTTGTCGGTGTGTGTGTGTTGTCGGTGTGTGTGTGTGTGTGTGTGTTGTCGGTGTGTGTGTGTGTGTTGTGTGTGTGTGTGTGTTGTCGGTGTGTGTGTGTGTGTGTGTTGTCGGTGTGTGTGTGTGTGTTGTCGGTGTGTGTATGTGTGTTGTCGGTGTGTATGTGTGTGTGTGTTGTCTGTGTGTTGTCGCTGTGTGTGTGTGTGTGTGTTGTCGGTGTGTGTGTGTGTGTTGTCGGTGTGTTGTAGGTGTGTGTGTGTGTGTGTGTGGTCGGTGTGTTGTCGGTGTGTGTGTGTGTGTGTGTGTTGTCGGTGTGTTGTTGGTGTGTGTGTGTGTGTGTGTTGTCGGTCGTGTGTGTGTGTGTGTGTTGTCGGTGTGTGTGTGTTGTCGGTGTGTGTGTGTGTTGTCGGTGTGTGTGTGTGTGTGTGTGTGTGTCTTCTCGGTGTGTGTGTGTTGTCGTTGTGTGTGTGTGTGTGTGGTAGGTGTGTGTGTGTGTTGTCGGTGTGTGTGTGTGTGTGTTGTTGGTGTGTGTGTGTGTTGTCGGTGTGTGTGTGTGTGTTGTCGGTGTGTGTGTGTTGTTGGTGTGTGTGTGTGTGTGTGTGTTGTCGGTGTGTGTGTGTGTGGTGTCGGTGTGTGTGTGTGTTGTCGGTGTGTGTGTGTGTGTGTTGTCGGTGTGTGTGTGTGTGTTGTCGGTGCGTGTGTGTGTGTGTGTGTGTGTGTGTGTTGTCGGTGTGTGTGTGAGTGTGTGTTGTCGGTGTGTGTGTGTGTTGTCGGTGTGTGTGTGTGTTGTCGGTTGTGTGTGTGTGTGTGTGTTGTCGGTGTGTGTGTTGTGTGTGTGTGTGTTGTCGGTGTGTGTGTGTGTGCGTTGTAAGTGTGTGTGTGTGTGTGTTGTCGGTGTGTGTGTGTGTGTGTTGTCGGTGTGTGTGTGTGTGTGTGTTGTCGGTGTGTGTGTGTTGTCGGTGTGTGTGTGTGTGTTGTCGGTGTGTTGTCGGTGTGTGTGTGTGTGTGGTAGGTGTGTGTGTGTGTGTTGTCGGTGTGTGTGTGTGTGTGTTGTCGGTGTGTGTGTGTGTGTGTTGTCGGTGTGTGTGTGTGTGTGTGTGTGTGTGTGTGTGTTGTGTGTGTGTGTGTTGTCGGTGTGTGTGTGTGTGTGTTGTCGGTGTGTGTTTGTGTGTGTTGTCTGTGTGTGTGTGTTGTCGGTGTGTGTGTGTGTGTGTTGTCGGTGTGTGTGTGTGTGTGTGTTGTCAGTGTGTGTGTGTGTTGTCGGTGTGTGTGTGTTGTTGGTGTGTGTGTGTGTGTGTGTGTTGTCGGTGTGTGTGTGTGTGGTGTCGGTGTGTGTGTGTGTTGTCGGTGTGTGTGTGTGTGTGTTGTCGGTGTGTGTGTGTGTGTTGTCGGTGTGTGTGTGTGTGTGTGTGTGTGTGTGTTGTCGGTGTGTGTGTGAGTGTGTGTTGTCGGTGTGTGTGTTTGTTGTCGGTGTGTGTGTGTGTTGTCGGTTGTGTGTGTGTGTGTGTGTTGTCGGTGTGTGTGTTGTCGGTGTGTGTGTGTGTGCGTTGTAAGTGTGTGTGTGTGTGTGTTGTCGGTGTGTGTGTGTGTGTTGTCGGTGTGTGTGTGTGTGTGTTGTCGGTGTGTGTGTGTGTGTGTTGTCGGTGTGTGTGTGTGTGTGTGTGTGTGTGTGTGTGTGTGTGTGTGTTGTGTGTGTGTGTGTTGTCGGTGTGTGTGTGTGTGTGTTGTCGGTGTGTGTTTGTGTGTGTTGTCTGTGTGTGTGTGTTGTCGGTGTGTGTGTGTGTGTGTTGTCGGTGTGTGTGTGTGTGTGTGTTGTCAGTGTGTGTGTGTGTGTTGTCGGTGTGTGTGTGTGTGTGTGTGTTGTCGGTGTGTGTGTGTCTGTGTTGTCGGTGTGTGTGTGTTGTCGGTGTGTGTGTGTGTGTTGTCAGTGTGTGTGTGTGTGTTATCGGTGTGTGTGTGTGTGTGTGTGTGTGTTGTCGGTGTGTGTGTGTGTCTGTGTTGTCGGTGTGTGTGTGTGTGTTGTCGGTGTGTGTGTGTGTTGTCGGTGTGTGTGAGTGTGTTGCTGGTGTGTGTGTGTGTGTGTGTTGTCGGTGTGTGTGTGTGTGTTGTCGGTGTGTGTGTGTGTGTTGTCAGTGTGTGTGTGTGAGTGTTGTCGGTGTGTGTGTGTGTTGTCGGTGTGTGTGTGTGTTGTCGGTGTGTGTGTGTGTGTGTGTGTGTGTTGTCGGTGTGTGTGTGTGTGTGTTGTCGGTGTGTGTGTGTGTGTGTGTTGTCGGTGTGTGTGTGTGTCTTGTCAGTGTGTGTGTGTGTGTGTTGTCGGTGTGTGTGTGTTTATGTGTTGTCGGTGTGTGTGTGTGTTGTCGGTGTGTGTGTGTGTTGTCGGTGTGTGTGTGTGTGTGTGTGTGTGTTGTCGGTGTGTGTGTGTGTTGTCGGTGTGTGTTTGTGTGTGTTGTCGGTGTGTGTGTGTGTGTGTTGTCGGTGTGTGTGTGTGTGTTGTGTGTGTGTTGTCAGTGTGTGTGTGTGTGTGTTGTCGGTGTGTGTGTGTGTGTGTGTGTTGTCGGTGTGTGTGTGTTGTCGTTGTGTGTGTGTGTGTGTTGTCGGTGTGTGTGTGTGTGTGTTGTCGGTGTGTGTGTGTGTTGTCAGTGTGTGTGTGTGTGTTGTCGGTGTGTGTGTGTGTGTGTTGTCGGTGTGTGTGTGTGTGTGTGTGTTGTCGGTGTGTGTGTGTGTTGTTGGTGTGTGTGTGTGTGTTGTCGGTGTGTGTGTGTGTGTGTTGTCGGTGTGTGTGTGTGTGTTGTCGGTGTGTGTGTGTGTGTTGTCGGTGTGTGTGTGTGTGTGTGTGTTGTCGGTGTGTGTGTGTGTGTGTTGTCGGTGTGTGTGTGTGTGTTGTGTGTGTGTGTGTTGTCGGTGTGTGTGTGTGTGTGTGTTGTCGGTGTGTGTGTGTGTGTTGTCGGTGTGTGTGTGTGTGTGTGTGTGTGTGTTGTCGGTGTGTGTGTGTGTGTTGTCGGTGTGTGTGTGTGTGTGTTGTGTGTGTGTGTGTTGTCGGTGTGTGTGTGTGTGTGTTGTCGGTGTGTGTGTGTGTGTGTTGTCGGTGTGTGTGTTGTCGGTGTGTGTGTGTGTTGTCGTTGTGTGTGTGTGTGTTGTCGGTGTGTGTGTGTGTGTGTTGTCGGTGTGTGTGTGTGTGTGTGTGTGTTGTCGGTGTGTGTGTGTGTGTTGTGTGTGTGTGTGTTGTCGGTGTGTGTGTGTGTGTGTTGTCGGTGTGTGTGTGTGTGTGGTAGGTGTGTGTGTGTGTGTGTTGTCGGTGTGTGTGTGTGTGTTGTCGGTGTGTGTGTGTGTGTGTGTGTGTGTGTGTTGTCGGTGTGTGTGTGAGTGTGTGTTGTCGGTGTGTGTGTGTGTTGTCGGTGTGTGTGTGTGTTGTCGGTTGTGTGTGTGTGTGTGTGTTGTCGGTGTGTGTGTTGTGTGTGTGTGTGTTGTCGGTGTGTGTGTGTGTGCGTTGTAAGTGTGTGTGTGTGTGTGTTGTCGGTGTGTGTGTGTGTGTGTTGTCGGTGTGTGTGTGTGTGTGTGTGTTGTCGGTGTGTGTGTGTTGTCGGTGTGTGTGTGTGTTGTCGGTGTGTTGTCGGTGTGTGTGTGTGTGTGGTAGGTGTGTGTGTGTGTGTTGTCGGTGTGTGTGTGTTTGTGTTGTCGGTGTGTGTGTGTGTGTGTTGTCGGTGTGTGTGTGTGTGTGTGTGTGTGTGTGTTGTGTGTGTGTGTGTTGTCGGTGTGTGTGTGTGTGTGTTGTCGGTGTGTGTTTGTGTGTGTTGTCTGTGTGTGTGTGTTGTCGGTGTGTGTGTGTTGTCGGTGTGTGTGTGTGTGTGTGTTGTCAGTGTGTGTGTGTGTTGTCGGTGTGTGTGTGTTGTTGGTGTGTGTGTGTGTGTGTGTGTGTTGTCGGTGTGTGTGTGTGTGTGGTGTCGGTGTGTGTGTGTGTTGTCGGTGTGTGTGTGTGTGTGTTGTCGGTGTGTGTGTGTGTGTTGTCGGTGTGTGTGTGTGTGTGTGTGTGTGTGTGTTGTCGGTGTGTTTGTGAGTGTGTGTTGTCGGTGTGTGTGTTTGTTGTCGGTGTGTGTGTGTGTTGTCGGTTGTGTGTGTGTGTGTGTGTTGTCGGTGTGTGTGTTGTCGGTGTGTGTGTGTGTGCGTTGTAAGTGTGTGTGTGTGTGTGTTGTCGGTGTGTGTGTGTGTGTGTTGTCGGTGTGTGTGTGTGTGTGTTGTCGGTGTGTGTGTGTTGTCGGTGTGTGTGTGTGTGTTGTCGGTGTGTTGTCGGTGTGTGTGTGTGTGTGGTAGGTGTGTGTGTGTGTGTTGTCGGTGTGTGTGTGTGTGTGTGTTGTCGGTGTGTGTGTGTGTGTGTTGTCGGTGTGTGTGTGTGTGTGTGTGTGTGTGTGTGTGTGTGTGTTGTGTGTGTGTGTGTTGTCGGTGTGTGTGTGTGTGTGTTGTCGGTGTGTGTTTGTGTGTGTTGTCTGTGTGTGTGTGTTGTCGGTGTGTGTGTGTGTGTGTTGTCGGTGTGTGTGTGTGTGTGTGTTGTCAGTGTGTGTGTGTGTGTGTTGTCGGTGTGTGTGTGTGTGTGTGTGTGTGTTGTCGGTGTGTGTGTGTCTGTGTTGTCGATGTGTGTGTGTGTGTGTTGTCGGTGTGTGTGTGTGTGTTGTCAGTGTGTGTGTGTGTGTTATCGGTGTGTGTGTGTGTGTGTGTGTGTGTGTTGTCGGTGTGTGTGTGTGTCTGTGTTGTCGGTGTGTGTGTGTGTGTTGTCGGTGTGTGTGTGTGTTGTCGGTGTGTGTGAGTGTGTTGCTGGTGTGTGTGTGTGTGTGTGTTGTCGGTGTGTGTGTGTGTGTTGTCGGTGTGTGTGTGTGTGTGTGTTGTCAGTGTGTGTGTGTGAGTGTTGTCGGTGTGTGTGTGTGTTGTCGGTGTGTGTGTGTGTTGTCGGTGTGTGTGTGTGTGTGTGTGTGTGTTGTCGGTGTGTGTGTGTGTGTGTTGTCGGTGTGTGTGTGTGTGTGTGTTGTCGGTGTGTGTGTGTGTCTTGTCAGTGTGTGTGTGTGTGTGTTGTCGGTGTGTGTGTGTTTATGTGTTGTCGGTGTGTGTGTGTGTGTTGTCGGTGTGTGTGTGTGTTGTCGGTGTGTGTGTGTGTGTGTGTGTGTGTTGTCGGTGTGTGTGTGTGTTGTCGGTGTGTGTTTGTGTGTGTTGTCGGTGTGTGTGTGTGTGTGTTGTCGGTGTGTGTGTGTGTGTTGTGTGTGTGTTGTCAGTGTGTGTGTGTGTGTGTTGTCGGTGTGTGTGTGTGTGTGTGTGTTGTCGGTGTGTGTGTGTTGTCGTTGTGTGTGTGTGTGTGTGTTGTCGGTGTGTGTGTGTGTGTGTTGTCGGTGTGTGTGTGTGTTGTCAGTGTGTGTGTGTGTGTTGTCGGTGTGTGTGTGTGTGTGTTGTCGGTGTGTGTGTGTGTGTGTGTGTTGTCGGTGTGTGTGTGTGTTGTTGGTGTGTGTGTGTGTGTTGTCGGTGTGTGTGTGTGTGTGTTGTCGGTGTGTGTGTGTGTGTTGTCGGTGTGTGTGTGTGTGTTGTCGGTGTGTGTGTGTGTGTGTGTGTTGTCGGTGTGTGTGTGTGTGTGTTGTCGGTGTGTGTGTGTGTGTTGTGTGTGTGTGTGTTGTCGGTGTGTGTGTGTGTGTGTGTTGTCGGTGTGTGTGTGTGTGTTGTCGGTGTGTGTGTGTGTGTGTGTGTGTGTTGTCGGTGTGTGTGTGTGTGTGTGTTGTCGGTGTGTGTGTGTGTTGTGTGTGTGTGTGTTGTCGGTGTGTGTGTGTGTGTGTTGTCGGTGTGTGTGTGTGTGTGTTGTCGGTGTGTGTGTGTGTGTGTTGTCGGTGTGTGTGTGTGTGTTGTCGTTGTGTGTGTGTGTGTTGTCGGTGTGTGTGTGTGTGTGTTGTCGGTGTGTGTGTGTGTGTGTGTGTGTTGTCGGTGTGTGTGTGTGTGTTGTGTGTGTGTGTGTTGTCGGTGTGTGTGTGTGTGTGTTGTCGGTGTGTGTTTGTGTGTGGTAGGTGTGTGTGTGTGTGTGTTGTCGGTGTGTGTGTGTGTGTTGTCGGTGTGTGTGTGTGTGTGTGTGTGTGTGTTGTCGGTGTGTGTGTGTGTTGTGTGTGTGTGTGTTGTCGGTGTGTGTGTGTGTGTGTTGTCGGTGTGTGTGTGTGTTTGTGTTGTCGGTGTGTGTGTGTGTGTGTGTTGTCGGTGTGTGTGTGTGTGTTGTCGGTGTGTGTGTGTGTGTTGTCGGTGTGTGTGTGTGTGTTGTTGGTGTGTGTGTGTGTTGTCGGTGTGTGTGTGTTGTCGGTGCGTGTGTGTGTGTGTGTTGTCGGTGTGTGTGTGTGTGTGTTGTCGGTGTGTGTGTGTGTGTGTGTGTGTTGTCGGTGTGTTTGTGTGTGTGTGTTGTCGGTGTGTGTGTGTTGTCGGTGTGTGTGTGTGTGTGTGTTGTCGGTGTGTTGTCGGTGTGTGTGTGTGTTGTCGGTGTGTGTGTGTGTGTTGTCGGTGTGTGTGTGTGTGTGTGTTGTCGGTGTGTGTGTGTGTTGTGTGTGTGTGTGTGTGTTGTCGGTGTGTGTGTGTGTGTGTTGTCGGTGTGTGTGTGTGTGTGTCTTGTCGGTGTGTGTGTGTTGTCGTGTGTGTGTGTGTGTGTGTGTGGTAGGTGTGTGTGTGTGTTGTCGGTGTGTGTGTGTGTGTGTTGTCGGTGTGTGTGTGTGTTGTCGGTGTGTGTGTGTGTGTTGTCGGTGTGTGTGTGTGTGTGTTGTTGGTGTGTGTGTGTGTGTGTGTGTGTGTTGTCGGTGTGTGTGTGTTGTCGGTGTGTGTGTGTGTGTGTGTTGTCGGTGTGTGTGTGTGTGTTGTCGGTGTGTGTGTGTGTGTTGTCGGTGTGTGTGTGTGTGTGTGTGTGTGTGTGTTGTCGGTGTGTGTGTCAGTGTGTGTTGTTGGTGTGTGTGTGTGTGTGTGTTGTCGGGTGTGTGTGTGTGTGTGTTGTCGGTGTGTGTGTGTGTGTGTTGTGTGTGTGTGTGTTGTCGGTGTGTGTGTGAGTGTTGTCGGTGTGTGTGTGTGTGTTGTCGGTGTGTGTGTGTGTGTGTGTGTTGTCGGTGTGTGTGTGTGTGTGTTGTCGGTGTGTGTGTGTGTGTTGTGTGTGTGTGTGTTGTCGGTGTGTGTGTGTGTGTGTGTTGTCGGTGTGTGTGTGTGTGTTGTCGGTGTGTGTGTGTGTGTGTGTGTGTGTTGTCGGTGTGTGTGTGTGTGTGTGTTGTCGGTGTGTGTGTGTGTTGTGTGTGTGTGTGTTGTCGGTGTGTGTGTGTGTGTGTTGTCGGTGTGTGTGTGTGTGTGTTGTCGGTGTGTGTGTGTGTGTGTTGTCGGTGTGTGTGTGTGTGTTGTCGTTGTGTGTGTGTGTGTTGTCGGTGTGTGTGTGTGTGTGTTGTCGGTGTGTGTGTGTGTGTGTGTGTGTTGTCGGTGTGTGTGTGTGTGTTGTGTGTGTGTGTGTTGTCGGTGTGTGTGTGTGTGTGTTGTCGGTGTGTGTTTGTGTGTGGTAGGTGTGTGTGTGTGTGTGTTGTCGGTGTGTGTGTGTGTGTTGTCGGTGTGTGTGTGTGTGTGTGTGTGTGTGTTGTCGGTGTGTGTGTGTGTTGTGTGTGTGTGTGTTGTCGGTGTGTGTGTGTGTGTGTGTTGTCGGTGTGTGTGTGTGTTTGTGTTGTCGGTGTGTGTGTGTGTGTGTGTTGTCGGTGTGTGTGTGTTGTCGGTGTGTGTGTGTGTGTTGTCGGTGTGTGTGTGTGTGTTGTTGGTGTGTGTGTGTGTTGTCGGTGTGTGTGTGTTGTCGGTGCGTGTGTGTGTGTGTGTTGTCGGTGTGTGTGTGTGTGTGTTGTCGGTGTGTGTGTGTGTGTGTGTGTGTTGTCGGTGTGTTTGTGTGTGTGTGTTGTCGGTGTGTGTGTGTTGTCGGTGTGTGTGTGTGTGTGTGTTGTCGGTGTGTTGTCGGTGTGTGTGTGTGTTGTCGGTGTGTGTGTGTGTGTTGTCGGTGTGTGTGTGTGTGTGTGTTGTCGGTGTGTGTGTGTGTTGTGTGTGTGTGTGTGTGTTGTCGGTGTGTGTGTGTGTGTGTTGTCGGTGTGTGTGTGTGTGTGTCTTGTCGGTGTGTGTGTGTTGTCGTTGTGTGTGTGTGTGTGTGTGGTAGGTGTGTGTGTGTGTTGTCGGTGTGTGTGTGTGTGTGTTGTCGGTGTGTGTGTGTGTTGTCGGTGTGTGTGTGTGTGTTGTCGGTGTGTGTGTGTGTGTGTTGTTGGTGTGTGTGTGTGTGTGTGTGTGTGTTGTCGGTGTGTGTGTGTTGTCGGTGTGTGTGTGTGTGTGTGTTGTCGGTGTGTGTGTGTGTGTGTTGTCGGTGTGTGTGTGTGTGTTGTCGGTGTGTGTGTGTGTGTGTGTGTGTGTGTGTTGTCGGTGTGTGTGTCAGTGTGTGTTGTTGGTGTGTGTGTGTGTGTGTGTTGTCGGGTGTGTGTGTGTGTGTGTTGTCGGTGTGTGTGTGTGTGTGTTGTGTGTGTGTGTGTTGTCGGTGTGTGTGTGAGTTGTCGGTGTGTGTGTGTGTTGTCGGAGTGTGTGTGTGTGTGTTGTCGGTGTGTGTGTGTGTTGTCAGTGTGTGTGTGTGTGTTATCGGTGTGTGTGAGTGTGTGTGTGTGTGTTGTCGGTGTGTGTGTGTGTCTGTGTTGTCGGTGTGTGTGTGTGTGTTGTCGGTGTGTGTGTGTGTTGTCGGTGTGTGTGAGTGTGTTGCTGGTGTGTGTGTGTGTGTGTGTGTTGTCGGTGTGTGTGTGTGTGTGTTGTCGGTGTGTGTGTGTGTTGTCGGTGTGTGTGTGTGTTGTCGGTGTGTGTGTGTGTGTTGTCAGTGTGTGTGTGTGTGTTGTCGGTGTGTGTGTGTGTGTGTGTTGTCGGTGTGTGTGTGTGTGTGTTGTCGGTGTGTGTGTGTGTGTGTGTGTTGTCGGTGTGTGTGTGTTGTCGGTGTGTGTGTGTGTGTGTGTGTTGTCGGTGTGTGTGTGTGTGTCTTGTCAGTGTGTGTGTGTGTGTTGTCGGTGTGTGTGTGTTTATGTGTTGTCGGTGTGTGTGTGTGTGTGTGTTGTCGGTGTGTGTGTGTGTTGTCGGTGTGTGTGTGTGTGTTGTCGGTGTGTGTGTGTGTGTGTGTGTGTGTTGTCGGTGTGTGTGTGTGTGTGTTGTCGGTGTGTGTGTGTGTGTGTTGTCGGTGTGTGTGTGTGTGTGTGTTGTCGGTGTGTGTGTGTGTGTTGTGTGTGTGTGTGTTGTCAGTGTGTGTGTGTGTGTTGTCGGTGTGTGTGTGTGTGTGTGTGTGTTGTCGGTATTGTTTGTGTTGTCGGTGTGTGTGTGTGTGTTGTCGGTGTGTGTGTGTGTTGTCGGTGTGTGTGTGTGTTGTCAGTGTGTGTGTGTGTGTTGTCGGTGTGTGTGTGTGTGTGTGTTGTCGGTGTGTGTGTGTGTGTTGTCGGTGTGTGTGTGTGTGTTGTCGGTGTGTGTGTGTTGTCGGTATGTGTGTTGCTGGAGTGTGCGTGGGTGTGTTGTCGGTGTGTGTGTGTTGTCGGTGTGTGTGTGTGTGTTGTCGGTGTGTGTGTGTGTGTTGTCGGTGTGTGTGTGTGTGTGTTGTCGGTGTGTGTGTGTGTTGTCGGTATGTGTGTGTGTGTGTTGTCGGTGTGTTTGTGTGTGTGTGTTGTCGGTGTGTGTGTGTGTGTGTTGTCGGTGTGTTTGTGTGTGTTGTGTGTGTGTGTGTTGTCGGTGTGTGTGTGTGTGTGTGTTGTCGGTGTGTGTGTGTTGTCGGTGTGTGTGTGTGTGTGTTGTCGCTGTGTGTGTGTGTGTGTTGTTTGTGTGTGTGTTGTCGGTGTGTGTGTGTGTTGTCGGTGTGTGTGTGTGTGTGTGTTGTTGGTGTGTGTGTGTGTGTGTGTGTGTGTTGTCGGTGTGTGTGTGTTGTCGGTGTGTGTGTGTGTGTGTGTTGTCGGTGTGTGTGTGTGTGTTGTCGGTGTGTGTGTGTGTGTTGTCGGTGTGTGTGTGTGTGTGTGTGTTGTCGGTGTGTGTGTCAGTGTGTGTTGTTGGTGTGTGTGTGTGTGTGTGTTGTCGGTGTGTGTGTGTGTGTGTTGTCGGTGTGTGTGTGTGTGTGTTGTGTGTGTGTGTGTTGTCGGTGTGTGTGTGAGTTGTCGGTGTGTGTGTGTGTTGTCGGAGTGTGTGTGTGTGTGTGTTGTCGGTGTGTGTGTGTGTTGTCAGTGTGTGTGTGTGTGTTATCGGTGTGTGTGAGTGTGTGTGTGTGTGTTGTCGGTGTGTGTGTGTGTCTGTGTTGTCGGTGTGTGTGTGTGTGTTGTCGGTGTGTGTGTGTGTTGTCGGTGTGTGTGAGTGTGTTGCTGGTGTGTGTGTGTGTGTGTGTGTTGTCGGTGTGTGTGTGTGTGTGTTGTCGGTGTGTGTGTGTGTTGTCGGTGTGTGTGTGTGTTGTCGGTGTGTGTGTGTGTGTTGTCAGTGTGTGTGTGTGTGTTGTCGGTGTGTGTGTGTGTGTGTGTTGTCGGTGTGTGTGTGTGTGTGTTGTCGGTGTGTGTGTGTGTGTGTGTGTTGTCGGTGTGTGTGTGTTGTCGGTGTGTGTGTGTGTGTGTGTGTTGTCGGTGTGTGTGTGTGTGTGTTGTCGGTGTGTGTTTGTGTGTGTTGTCTGTGTGTGTGTGTTGTCGGTGTGTGTGTGTGTGTGTTGTCGGTGTGTGTGTGTGTGTGTGTTGTCAGTGTGTGTGTGTGTGTTGTCGGTGTGTGTGTGTGTGTGTGTGTGTGTTGTCGGTGTGTGTGTGTCTGTGTTGTCGATGTGTGTGTGTGTGTGTTGTCGGTGTGTGTGTGTGTGTTGTCAGTGTGTGTGTGTGTGTTATCGGTGTGTGTGTGTGTGTGTGTGTGTGTGTTGTCGGTGTGTGTGTGTGTCTGTGTTGTCGGTGTGTGTGTGTGTGTTGTCGGTGTGTGTGTGTGTTGTCGGTGTGTGTGAGTGTGTTGCTGGTGTGTGTGTGTGTGTGTGTTGTCGGTGTGTGTGTGTGTGTTGTCGGTGTGTGTGTGTGTGTGTGTTGTCAGTGTGTGTGTGTGAGTGTTGTCGGTGTGTGTGTGTGTTGTCGGTGTGTGTGTGTGTTGTCGGTGTGTGTGTGTGTGTGTGTGTGTGTTGTCGGTGTGTGTGTGTGTGTGTTGTCGGTGTGTGTGTGTGTGTGTGTTGTCGGTGTGTGTGTGTGTCTTGTCAGTGTGTGTGTGTGTGTGTTGTCGGTGTGTGTGTGTTTATGTGTTGTCGGTGTGTGTGTGTGTGTTGTCGGTGTGTGTGTGTGTTGTCGGTGTGTGTGTGTGTGTGTGTGTGTGTTGTCGGTGTGTGTGTGTGTTGTCGGTGTGTGTTTGTGTGTGTTGTCGGTGTGTGTGTGTGTGTGTTGTCGGTGTGTGTGTGTGTGTTGTGTGTGTGTTGTCAGTGTGTGTGTGTGTGTGTTGTCGGTGTGTGTGTGTGTGTGTGTGTTGTCGGTGTGTGTGTGTTGTCGTTGTGTGTGTGTGTGTGTGTTGTCGGTGTGTGTGTGTGTGTGTTGTCGGTGTGTGTGTGTGTTGTCAGTGTGTGTGTGTGTGTTGTCGGTGTGTGTGTGTGTGTGTTGTCGGTGTGTGTGTGTGTGTGTGTGTTGTCGGTGTGTGTGTGTGTTGTTGGTGTGTGTGTGTGTGTTGTCGGTGTGTGTGTGTGTGTGTTGTCGGTGTGTGTGTGTGTGTTGTCGGTGTGTGTGTGTGTGTTGTCGGTGTGTGTGTGTGTGTGTGTGTTGTCGGTGTGTGTGTGTGTGTGTTGTCGGTGTGTGTGTGTGTGTTGTGTGTGTGTGTGTTGTCGGTGTGTGTGTGTGTGTGTGTTGTCGGTGTGTGTGTGTGTGTTGTCGGTGTGTGTGTGTGTGTGTGTGTGTGTTGTCGGTGTGTGTGTGTGTGTGTGTTGTCGGTGTGTGTGTGTGTTGTGTGTGTGTGTGTTGTCGGTGTGTGTGTGTGTGTGTTGTCGGTGTGTGTGTGTGTGTGTTGTCGGTGTGTGTGTGTGTGTGTTGTCGGTGTGTGTGTGTGTGTTGTCGTTGTGTGTGTGTGTGTTGTCGGTGTGTGTGTGTGTGTGTTGTCGGTGTGTGTGTGTGTGTGTGTGTGTTGTCGGTGTGTGTGTGTGTGTTGTGTGTGTGTGTGTTGTCGGTGTGTGTGTGTGTGTGTTGTCGGTGTGTGTTTGTGTGTGGTAGGTGTGTGTGTGTGTGTGTTGTCGGTGTGTGTGTGTGTGTTGTCGGTGTGTGTGTGTGTGTGTGTGTGTGTGTTGTCGGTGTGTGTGTGTGTTGTGTGTGTGTGTGTTGTCGGTGTGTGTGTGTGTGTGTTGTCGGTGTGTGTGTGTGTTTGTGTTGTCGGTGTGTGTGTGTGTGTGTGTTGTCGGTGTGTGTGTGTGTGTTGTCGGTGTGTGTGTGTGTGTTGTCGGTGTGTGTGTGTGTGTTGTTGGTGTGTGTGTGTGTTGTCGGTGTGTGTGTGTTGTCGGTGCGTGTGTGTGTGTGTGTTGTCGGTGTGTGTGTGTGTGTGTTGTCGGTGTGTGTGTGTGTGTGTGTGTGTTGTCGGTGTGTTTGTGTGTGTGTGTTGTCGGTGTGTGTGTGTTGTCGGTGTGTGTGTGTGTGTGTGTTGTCGGTGTGTTGTCGGTGTGTGTGTGTGTTGTCGGTGTGTGTGTGTGTGTTGTCGGTGTGTGTGTGTGTGTGTGTTGTCGGTGTGTGTGTGTGTTGTGTGTGTGTGTGTGTGTTGTCGGTGTGTGTGTGTGTGTGTTGTCGGTGTGTGTGTGTGTGTGTCTTGTCGGTGTGTGTGTGTTGTCGTTGTGTGTGTGTGTGTGTGTGGTAGGTGTGTGTGTGTGTTGTCGGTGTGTGTGTGTGTGTGTTGTCGGTGTGTGTGTGTGTTGTCGGTGTGTGTGTGTGTGTTGTCGGTGTGTGTGTGTGTGTGTTGTTGGTGTGTGTGTGTGTGTGTGTGTGTGTTGTCGGTGTGTGTGTGTTGTCGGTGTGTGTGTGTGTGTGTGTTGTCGGTGTGTGTGTGTGTGTTGTCGGTGTGTGTGTGTGTGTTGTCGGTGTGTGTGTGTGTGTGTGTGTGTGTGTGTTGTCGGTGTGTGTGTCAGTGTGTGTTGTTGGTGTGTGTGTGTGTGTGTGTTGTCGGGTGTGTGTGTGTGTGTGTTGTCGGTGTGTGTGTGTGTGTGTTGTGTGTGTGTGTGTTGTCGGTGTGTGTGTGAGTTGTCGGTGTGTGTGTGTGTTGTCGGAGTGTGTGTGTGTGTGTTGTCGGTGTGTGTGTGTGTTGTCAGTGTGTGTGTGTGTGTTATCGGTGTGTGTGAGTGTGTGTGTGTGTGTTGTCGGTGTGTGTGTGTGTCTGTGTTGTCGGTGTGTGTGTGTGTGTTGTCGGTGTGTGTGTGTGTTGTCGGTGTGTGTGAGTGTGTTGCTGGTGTGTGTGTGTGTGTGTGTGTTGTCGGTGTGTGTGTGTGTGTGTTGTCGGTGTGTGTGTGTGTTGTCGGTGTGTGTGTGTGTTGTCGGTGTGTGTGTGTGTGTTGTCAGTGTGTGTGTGTGTGTTGTCGGTGTGTGTGTGTGTGTGTGTTGTCGGTGTGTGTGTGTGTGTGTTGTCGGTGTGTGTGTGTGTGTGTGTGTTGTCGGTGTGTGTGTGTTGTCGGTGTGTGTGTGTGTGTGTGTGTTGTCGGTGTGTGTGTGTGTGTCTTGTCAGTGTGTGTGTGTGTGTTGTCGGTGTGTGTGTGTTTATGTGTTGTCGGTGTGTGTGTGTGTGTGTGTTGTCGGTGTGTGTGTGTGTTGTCGGTGTGTGTGTGTGTGTTGTCGGTGTGTGTGTGTGTGTGTGTGTGTGTTGTCGGTGTGTGTGTGTGTGTGTTGTCGGTGTGTGTGTGTGTGTGTTGTCGGTGTGTGTGTGTGTGTGTGTTGTCGGTGTGTGTGTGTGTGTTGTGTGTGTGTGTGTTGTCAGTGTGTGTGTGTGTGTTGTCGGTGTGTGTGTGTGTGTGTGTGTGTTGTCGGTATTGTTTGTGTTGTCGGTGTGTGTGTGTGTGTTGTCGGTGTGTGTGTGTGTTGTCGGTGTGTGTGTGTGTTGTCAGTGTGTGTGTGTGTGTTGTCGGTGTGTGTGTGTGTGTGTGTTGTCGGTGTGTGTGTGTGTGTTGTCGGTGTGTGTGTGTGTGTTGTCGGTGTGTGTGTGTTGTCGGTATGTGTGTTGCTGGAGTGTGCGTGGGTGTGTTGTCGGTGTGTGTGTGTTGTCGGTGTGTGTGTGTGTGTGTTGTCGGTGTGTGTGTGTGTGTTGTCGGTGTGTGTGTGTGTGTGTTGTCGGTGTGTGTGTGTGTTGTCGGTATGTGTGTGTGTGTGTTGTCGGTGTGTTTGTGTGTGTGTGTTGTCGGTGTGTGTGTGTGTGTGTTGTCGGTGTGTTTGTGTGTGTTGTGTGTGTGTGTGTTGTCGGTGTGTGTGTGTGTGTGTGTTGTCGGTGTGTGTGTGTTGTCGGTGTGTGTGTGTGTGTGTTGTCGCTGTGTGTGTGTGTGTGTTGTTTGTGTGTGTGTTGTCGGGGTGTGTGTGTGTTGTCGGTGTGTGTGTGTGTGTGTGTTGTTGGTGTGTGTGTGTGTGTGTGTGTGTGTTGTCGGTGTGTGTGTGTTGTCGGTGTGTGTGTGTGTGTGTGTTGTCGGTGTGTGTGTGTGTGTTGTCGGTGTGTGTGTGTGTGTTGTCGGTGTGTGTGTGTGTGTGTGTGTGTGTGTTGTCGGTGTGTGTGTCAGTGTGTGTTGTTGGTGTGTGTGTGTGTGTGTGTTGTCGGTGTGTGTGTGTGTGTGTTGTCGGTGTGTGTGTGTGTGTGTTGTGTGTGTGTGTGTTGTCGGTGTGTGTGTGAGTTGTCGGTGTGTGTGTGTGTTGTCGGAGTGTGTGTGTGTGTGTGTTGTCGGTGTGTGTGTGTGTTGTCAGTGTGTGTGTGTGTGTTATCGGTGTGTGTGAGTGTGTGTGTGTGTGTTGTCGGTGTGTGTGTGTGTCTGTGTTGTCGGTGTGTGTGTGTGTGTTGTCGGTGTGTGTGTGTGTTGTCGGTGTGTGTGAGTGTGTTGCTGGTGTGTGTGTGTGTGTGTGTGTTGTCGGTGTGTGTGTGTGTGTGTTGTCGGTGTGTGTGTGTGTTGTCGGTGTGTGTGTGTGTTGTCGGTGTGTGTGTGTGTGTTGTCAGTGTGTGTGTGTGTGTTGTCGGTGTGTGTGTGTGTGTGTGTTGTCGGTGTGTGTGTGTGTGTGTTGTCGGTGTGTGTGTGTGTGTGTGTGTTGTCGGTGTGTGTGTGTTGTCGGTGTGTGTGTGTGTGTGTGTGTTGTCGGTGTGTGTGTGTGTGTCTTGTCAGTGTGTGTGTGTGTGTTGTCGGTGTGTGTGTGTTTATGTGTTGTCGGTGTGTGTGTGTGTGTGTGTTGTCGGTGTGTGTGTGTGTTGTCGGTGTGTGTGTGTGTGTTGTCGGTGTGTGTGTGTGTGTGTGTGTTGTCGGTGTGTGTGTGTGTGTGTTGTCGGTGTGTGTGTGTGTGTGTGTGTGTTGTCGGTATTGTTTGTGTTGTCGGTGTGTGTGTGTGTGTTGTCGGTGTGTGTGTGTGTGTGTTGTCGGTGTGTGTGTGTGTTGTCAGTGTGTGTGTGTGTGTTGTCGGTGTGTGTGTGTGTGTTGTCGGTGTGTGTGTGTGTGTTGTCGGTGTGTGTGTGTGTGTTGTCGGTGTGTGTGTGTTGTCGGTATGTGTGTTGCTGGAGTGTGCGTGGGTGTGTTGTCATGTGTGTGTGTGTTGTCGGTGTGTGTGTGTGTGTTGTCGGTGTGTGTGTGTGTGTTGTCGGTGTGTGTGTGTGTGTGTTGTCGGTGTGTGTGTGTGTGTTGTCGGTATGTGTGTGTGTGTGTTGTCGGTGTGTTTGTGTGTGTGTGTTGTCGGTGTGTGTGTGTGTGTGTTGTCGGTGTGTTTGTGTGTGTTGTGTGTGTGTGTGTTGTCGGTGTGTGTGTGTGTGTGTGTTGTCGGTGTGTGTGTGTTGTCGGTGTGTGTGTGTGTGTGTGTTGTCGCTGTGTGTGTGTGTGTGTTGTTTGTGTGTGTGTTGTCGGTGTGTGTGTGTGTTGTCGGTGTGTGTGTGTGTGTGTTGTCGGTGTGTGTGTGTGTTGTCGGTGTGTGTGTGTGTGTGTGTGTTGTCGGTGTGTGTGTCAGTGTGTGTTGTTGGTGTGTGTGTGTGTGTGTTGTCGGTGTGTGTGTGTGTGTGTTGTCGGTGTGTGTGTGTGTGTGTTGTGTGTGTGTGTTGTCGGTGTGTGTGTGTGTTGTCGGTGTGTGTGTGTGTTGTCGGAGTGTGTGTGTGTGTGTTGTCGGTGTGTGTGTGTGTGTTGTCAGTGTGTGTGTGTGTGTTATCGGTGTGTGTGAGTGTGTGTGTGTGTGTTGTCGGTGTGTGTGTGAGTCTGTGTTGTCGGTGTGTGTGTGTGTGTTGTCGGTGTGTGTGTGTGTTGTCGGTGTGTGTGAGTGTGTTGCTGGTGTGTGTGTGTGTGTGTGTTGTCGGAGTGTGTGTGTGTGTGTTGTCGGTGTGTGTGTGTGTTGTCGGTGTGTGTGTGTGTTGTCGGTGTGTGTGTGTGTGTGTTGTCAGTGTGTGTGTGTGTGTGTTGTCGGTGTGTGTGTGTGTTGTCTGTGTGTGTGTGTGTGTGTTGTCGGTATGTGTGTGTGTTGTCGGTGTGTGTGTGTTGTCGGTGTGTGTGTGTGTGTGTGTTGTCGGTGTGTGTGTGTGTGTCTTGTCAGTGTGTGTGTGTGTGTGTTGTCGGTGTGTGTGTGTTTATGTGTTGTCCGTGTGTGTGTGTGTGTTGTCGGTGTGTGTGTGTGTTGTGGGTGTGTGTGTGTGTTGTCGGTGTGTGTGTGTGTGTGTGTGTGTGTGTTGTCGGTGTGTGTGTGTGTGTGTTGTCGGTGTGTGTGTGTGTTGTCGGTGTGTGTGTGTGTGTGTGTGTGTGTGTTGTCGGTGTGTGTGTCAGTGTGTGTTGTCGGTGTGTGTGTGTGTGTGTTGTCGGTGTGTGTGTGTGTGTGTGTGTTGTCGGTGTGTGTGTGTTGTCGGTGTGTGTGTGTGTGTGTGTGTGTGTGTGTTGTCGGTGTGTGTGTGTGTGTCTTGTCAGTGTGTGTGTGTGTGTTGTCGGTGTGTGTGTGTGTTTATGTGTTGTCGGTGTGTGTGTGTGTGTTGTCGGTGTGTGTGTGTGTTGTCGGTGTGTGTGTGTGTGTTGTCGGTGTGTGTGTGTGTGTGTGTGTGTTGTCGGTGTGTGTGTGTGTGTGTTGTCGGTGTGTGTGTGTGTGTTGTCGGTGTGTGTGTGTGTGTGTGTTGTCGGTGTGTGTGTGTGTGTTGTGTGTGTGTGTGTTGTCAGTGTGTGTGTGTGTGTTGTCGGTGTGTGTGTGTGTGTGTGTGTGTTGTCGGTGTGTGTGTGTTGTCGGTGTGTGTGTGTGTGTGTTGTCGGTGTGTGTGTGTGTGTTTTGTCGGTGTGTGTGTGTGTGTGTTGTCAGTGTGTGTGTGTGTGTTGTCGGTGTGTGTGTGTGTGTGTGTGTGTTGTCGGTGTGTGTGTGTGTGTTGTCGGTGTGTGTGTGTGTGTTGTCGGTGTGTGTGTGTTGTCGGTATGTGTGTTGCTGGAGTGTGCGTGGGTGTGTTGTCGGTGTGTGTGTGTGTTGTCGGTGTGTGTGTGTGTGTTGTCGGTGTGTGTGTGTGTGTTGTCGGTGTGTGTGTGTGTGTGTTGTCGGTGTGTGTGTGTGTGTTGTCGGTATGTGTGTGTGTGTGTTGTCGGTGTGTTTGTGTGTGTGTGTTGTCGGTGTGTGTGTGTGTTGTCGGTGTGTTTGTGTGTGTTGTGTGTGTGTGTGTTGTCGGTGTGTGTGTGTGTGTGTGTTGTCGGTGTGTGTGTGTGTGTTGTCGGTGTGTGTGTGTTGTCGGTGTGTGTGTGTGTGTGTGTTGTCGCTGTGTGTGTGTGTGTGTTGTTTGTGTGTGTGTTGTCGGTGTGTGTGTGTGTTGTCGGTGTGTGTGTGTGTGTGTTGTCGGTGTGTGTGTGTGTGTGTTGTCGGTGTGTGTGTGTGTGTGTGTGTGTGTGTTGTCGGTGTGTGTGTCAGTGTGTGTTGTTGGTGTGTGTGTGTGTGTGTGTGTTGTCGGTGTGTGTGTGTGTGTGTTGTCGGTGTGTGTGTGTGTGTGTTGTGTGTGTGTGTGTTGTCGGTGTGTGTGTGTGTTGTCGGAGTGTGTGTGTGTGTGTTGTCGGTGTGTGTGTGTGTGTTGTCAGTGTGTGTGTGTGTGTTATCGGTGTGTGTGAGTGTGTGTGTGTGTGTTGTCGGTGTGTGTGTGTGTCTGTGTTGTCGGTGTGTGTGTGTGTGTTGTCGGTGTCTGTGTTTGTTGTCGGTGTGTGTGAGTGTGTTGCTGGTGTGTGTGTGTGTGTGTGTTGTCGGAGTGTGTGTGTGTGTGTTGTCGGTGTGTGTGTGTGTTGTCGGTGTGTGTGTGTGTTGTCGGTGAGTGTGTGTGTGTTGTCAGTGTGTGTGTGTGTGTGTTGTCGGTGTGTGTGTGTGTGTGTTGTCTGTGTGTGTGTGTGTGTTGTCGGTATGTGTGTGTGTGTGTGTGTTGTCGGTTTGTGTGTGTTGTCGGTGTGTGTGTGTGTGTGTGTGTTGTCGGTGTGTGTGTGTGTGTCTTGTCAGTGTGTGTGTGTGTGTGTTGTCGGTGTGTGTGTGTTTATGTGTTGTCGGTGTGTGTGTGTGTGTTGTCGGTGTGTGTGTTGTGGGTGTGTGTGTGTGTGTGTTGTCGGTGTGTGTGTGTGTGTGTGTGTGTGTTGTCGGTGTGTGTGTGTGTGTTGTCGGTGTGTGTGTGTGTGTTGTCGGTGTGTGTGTGTGTGTGTGTGTGTGTGTGTGTTGTCGGTGTGTGTGTCAGTGTGTGTTGTCGGTGTGTGTGTGTGTGTTGTCGGTGTGTGTGTGTGTGTTGTCGGTGTGTGTGTGTTGTCGGTGTGTGTGTGTGTGTGTGTGTGTTGTCGGTGTGTGTGTGTGTGTCTTGTCAGTGTGTGTGTGTGTGTTGTCGGTGTGTGTGTGTTTATGTGTTGTCGGTGTGTGTGTGTGTGTGTGTTGTCGGTGTGTGTGTGTGTTGTCGGTGTGTGTGTGTGTGTTGTCGGTGTGTGTGTGTGTGTGTGTGTGTGTTGTCGGTGTGTGTGTGTGTGTGTTGTCGGTGTGTGTGTGTGTGTGTTGTCGGTGTGTGTGTGTGTGTGTGTTGTCGGTGTGTGTGTGTGTGTTGTGTGTGTGTGTGTTGTCAGTGTGTGTGTGTGTGTTGTCGGTGTGTGTGTGTGTGTGTGTTGTCGGTGTGTGTGTGTTGTCGATGTGTGTGTGTGTGTGTTGTCGGTGTGTGTGTGTGTGTTGTCGGTGTGTGTGTGTGTGTGTTGTCAGTGTGTGTGTGTGTGTTGTCGGTGTGTGTGTGTGTGTGTGTTGTCGGTGTGTGTGTGTGTGTTGTAGGTGTGTGTGTGTGTGTTGTCGGTGTGTGTGTGTTGTCGGTATGTGTGTTGCTGGAGTGTGCGTGGGTGTGTTGTCGGTGTGTGTGTGTGTGTTGTCGGTGTGTGTGTGTGTGTGTTGTCGGTGTGTGTGTGTGTGTTGTCGGTATGTGTGTGTGTGTGTTGTCGGTGTGTTTGTGTGTGTGTGTTGTCGGTGTGTGTGTGTGTGTGTTGTCGGTGTGTTTGTGTGTGTTGTGTGTGTGTGTGTTGTCGGTGTGTGTGTGTGTGTGTGTTGTCGGTGTGTGTGTGTGTGTTGTCGGTGTGTGTGTGTTGTCGGTGTGTGTGTGTGTGTGTGTTGTCGCTGTGTGTGTGTGTGTGTTGTTTGTGTGTGTGTTGTCGGTGTGTGTGTGTGTTGTCGTTGTGTGTGTGTGTGTGTTGTCGGTGTGTGTGTGTGTGTGTTGTCGGTGTGTGTGTGTGTGTGTTGTCGGTGTGTGTGTGTGTGTGTTGTGTGTGTGTGTGTTGTCGGTGTGTGTGTGTGTTGTCGGTGTGTGTGTGTGTTGTCGGAGTGTGTGTGTGTATGTTGTCGGTGTGTGTGTGTGTGTTGTCAGTGTGTGTGTGTGTGTTATCGGTGTGTGTGAGTGTGTGTGTGTGTGTTGTCGGTGTGTGTGTGTGTCTGTGTTGTCGGTGTGTGTGTGTGTGTTGTCGGTGTGTGTGTGTGTTGTCGGTGTGTGTGAGTGTGTTGCTGGTGTGTGTGTGTGTGTGTGTTGTCGGAGTGTGTGTGTGTGTGTTGTCGGTGTGTGTGTGTGTTGTCGGTGTGTGTGTGTGTTGTCGGTGTGTGTGTGTGTGTTGTCAGTGTGTGTGTGTGTGTGTTGTCGGTGTGTGTGTGTGTGTGTTGTCTGTGTGTGTGTGTGTGTGTTGTCGGTATGTGTGTGTGTGTGTGTGTTGTCGGTGTGTGTGTGTTGTCGGTGTGTGTGTGTGTGTGTGTGTGTGTTGTCGGTGTGTGTGTGTTTGTCTTGTCAGTGTGTGTGTGTGTGTGTTGTCGGTGTGTGTGTGTTTATGTGTTGTCGGTGTGTGTGTGTGTTGTCGGTGTGTGTGTGTTTATGTGTTGTCGGTGTGTGTGTGTGTGTGTGTTGTCGGTGTGTGTGTGTGTTGTCGGTGTGTGTGTGTGTGTTGTCGGTGTGTGTGTGTGTGTGTGTGTGTTGTCGGTGTGTGTGTGTGTGTGTTGTCGGTGTGTGTGTGTGTGTGTTGTCGGTGTGTGTGTGTGTGTGTGTTGTCGGTGTGTGTGTGTGTGTTGTGTGTGTATGTCTTGTCAGTGTGTGTGTGTGTGTTGTCGGTGTGTGTGTGTTTATGTGTTGTCGGTGTGTGTGTGTGTGTGTTGTCGGTGTGTGTGTGTGTTGTCGGTGTGTGTGTGTGTGTTGTCGGTGTGTGTGTGTGTGTGTGTGTGTTGTCGGTGTGTGTGTGTGTGTGTTGTCGGTGTGTGTGTGTGTGTGTTGTCGGTGTGTGTGTGTGTGTGTGTTGTCGGTGTGTGTGTGTGTGTTGTGTGTGTGTGTGTTGTCAGTGTGTGTGTGTGTGTTGTCGGTGTGTGTGTGTGTGTGTGTGTGTTGTCGGTGTGTGTGTGTTGTCGATGTGTGTGTGTGTGTGTGTTGTCGGTGTGTGTGTGTGTGTGTTGTCGGTGTGTGTGTGTGTGTGTTGTCAGTGTGTGTGTGTGTGTTGTCGGTGTGTGTGTGTGTGTGTGTTGTCGGTGTGTGTGTGTGTGTTGTCGGTGTGTGTGTGTGTGTTGTCGGTGTGTGTGTGTTGTCGGTATGTGTGTTGCTGGAGTGTGCGTGGGTGTGTTGTCGGTGTGTGTGTGTGTGTTGTCGGTGTGTGTGTGTGTGTGTTGTCGGTGTGTGTGTGTGTGTTGTCGGTATGTGTGTGTGTGTGTTGTCGGTGTGTTTGTGTGTGTGTGTTGTCGGTGTGTGTGTGTGTGTGTTGTCGGTGTGTTTGTGTGTGTTGTGTGTGTGTGTGTTGTCGGTGTGTGTGTGTGTGTGTGTTGTTGGTGTGTGTGTGTGTGTTGTCGGTGTGTGTGTGTTGTCGGTGTGTGTGTGTGTGTGTGTTGTCGCTGTGTGTGTGTGTGTGTTGTTTGTGTGTGTGTTGTCGGTGTGTGTGTGTGTTGTCGTTGTGTGTGTGTGTGTGTTGTCGGTGTGTGTGTGTGTGTGTTGTCGGTGTGTGTGTGTGTGTGTGTGTGTGTTGTCGGTGTGTGTGTCAGTGTGTGTTGTTGGTGTGTGTGTGTGTGTGTGTGTTGTCGGTGTGTGTGTGTGTGTGTTGTCGGTGTGTGTGTGTGTGTGTTGTCGGTGTGTGTGTGTGTGTGTTGTCAGTGTGTATGTGTGTGTTGTCGGTGTGTGTGTGTGTGTGTGTTGTCGGTGTGTGTGTGTGTGTTGTCGGTGTGTGTGTGTGTGTTGTCGGTGTGTGTGTGTTGTCGGTATGTGTGTTGCTGGAGTGTGCGTGGGTGTGTTGTCGGTGTGTGTGTGTGTGTTGTCGGTGTGTGTGTGTGTGTGTTGTCGGTGTGTGTGTGTGTGTTGTCGGTATGTGTGTGTGTGTGTTGTCGGTGTGTTTGTGTGTGTGTGTTGTCGGTGTGTGTGTGTGTGTGTTGTCGGTGTGTTTGTGTGTGTTGTGTGTGTGTGTGTTGTCGGTGTGTGTGTGTGTGTGTGTTGTCGGTGTGTGTGTGTGTGTTGTCGGTGTGTGTGTGTTGTCGGTGTGTGTGTGTGTGTGTGTTGTCGCTGTGTGTGTGTGTGTGTTGTTTGTGTGTGTGTTGTTGGTGTGTGTGTGTGTTGTCGTTGTGTGTGTGTGTGTGTTGTCGGTGTGTGTGTGTGTGTGTTGTCGGTGTGTGTGTGTGTGTGTGTGTGTGTGTTGTCGGTGTGTGTGTCAGTGTGTGTTGTTGGTGTGTGTGTGTGTGTGTGTGTTGTCGGTGTGTGTGTGTGTGTGTTGTCGGTGTGTGTGTGTGTGTGTTGTGTGTGTGTGTGTTGTCGGTGTGTGTGTGTGTTGTCGGTGTGTGTGTGTGTTGTCGGAGTGTGTGTGTGTATGTTGTCGGTGTGTGTGTGTGTGTTGTCAGTGTGTGTGTGTGTGTTATCGGTGTGTGTGAGTGTGTGTGTGTTGTCGGTGTGTGTGTGTGTGTGTGTTGTCGGTGTGTTTGTGTGTGTGTGTTGTCGGTGTGTGTGTGTGTGTGTTGTCGGTGTGTTTGTGTGTGTTGTGTGTGTGTGTGTTGTCGGTGTGTGTGTGTGTGTGTGTTGTCGGTGTGTGTGTGTGTGTTGTCGGTGTGTGTGTGTTGTCGGTGTGTGTGTGTGTGTGTGTTGTCGCTGTGTGTGTGTGTGTGTTGTTTGTGTGTGTGTTGTCGGTGTGTGTGTGTGTTGTCGTTGTGTGTGTGTGTGTGTTGTCGGTGTGTGTGTGTGTGTGTTGTCGGTGTGTGTGTGTGTGTGTTGTCGGTGTGTGTGTGTGTGTGTTGTGTGTGTGTGTGTTGTCGGTGTGTGTGTGTGTTGTCGGTGTGTGTGTGTGTTGTCGGAGTGTGTGTGTGTATGTTGTCGGTGTGTGTGTGTGTGTTGTCAGTGTGTGTGTGTGTGTTATCGGTGTGTGTGAGTGTGTGTGTGTGTGTTGTCGGTGTGTGTGTGTGTCTGTGTTGTCGGTGTGTGTGTGTGTGTTGTCGGTGTGTGTGTGTGTTGTCGGTGTGTGTGAGTGTGTTGCTGGTGTGTGTGTGTGTGTGTGTTGTCGGAGTGTATGTGTGTGTGTTGTCGGTGTGTGTGTGTGTTGTCGGTGTGTGTGTGTGTTGTCGGTGTGTGTGTGTGTGTTGTCAGTGTGTGTGTGTGTGTGTTGTCGGTGTGTGTGTGTGTGTGTTGTCTGTGTGTGTGTGTGTGTGTTGTCGGTATGTGTGTGTGTGTGTGTGTTGTCGGTGTGTGTGTGTTGTCGGTGTGTGTGTGTGTGTGTGTGTGTGTTGTCGGTGTGTGTGTGTTTGTCTTGTCAGTGTGTGTGTGTGTGTGTTGTCGGTGTGTGTGTGTTTATGTGTTGTCGGTGTGTGTGTGTGTTGTCGGTGTGTGTGTGTTTATGTGTTGTCGGTGTGTGTGTGTGTGTGTGTTGTCGGTGTGTGTGTGTGTTGTCGGTGTGTGTGTGTGTGTTGTCGGTGTGTGTGTGTGTGTGTGTGTGTTGTCGGTGTGTGTGTGTGTGTGTTGTCGGTGTGTGTGTGTGTGTGTTGTCGGTGTGTGTGTGTGTGTGTGTTGTCGGTGTGTGTGTGTGTGTTGTGTGTGTATGTCTTGTCAGTGTGTGTGTGTGTGTTGTCGGTGTGTGTGTGTTTATGTGTTGTCGGTGTGTGTGTGTGTGTGTGTTGTCGGTGTGTGTGTGTGTTGTCGGTGTGTGTGTGTGTGTGTGTTGTCGGTGTGTTTGTGTGTGTGTGTTGTCGGTGTGTGTGTGTGTGTGTTGTCGGTGTGTTTGTGTGTGTTGTGTGTGTGTGTGTTGTCGGTGTGTGTGTGTGTGTGTGTTGTCGGTGTGTGTGTGTGTGTTGTCGGTGTGTGTGTGTTGTCGGTGTGTGTGTGTGTGTGTGTTGTCGCTGTGTGTGTGTGTGTGTTGTTTGTGTGTGTGTTGTCGGTGTGTGTGTGTGTTGTCGTTGTGTGTGTGTGTGTGTTGTCGGTGTGTGTGTGTGTGTGTTGTCGGTGTGTGTGTGTGTTGTCGGTGTGTGTTTGTGTGTGTTGTCGGTGTGTGTGTGTGTGTGTTGTCGGTGTGTGTGTGTGTGTTGTGTGTGTGTTGTCAGTGTGTGTGTGTGTGTGTTGTCGGTGTGTGTGTGTGTGTGTGTGTTGTCGGTGTGTGTGTGTTGTCGTTGTGTGTGTGTGTGTGTGTTGTCGGTGTGTGTGTGTGTGTGTTGTCGGTGTGTGTGTGTGTTGTCAGTGTGTGTGTGTGTGTTGTCGGTGTGTGTGTGTGTGTGTTGTCGGTGTGTGTGTGTGTGTGTGTGTTGTCGGTGTGTGTGTGTGTTGTTGGTGTGTGTGTGTGTGTTGTCGGTGTGTGTGTGTGTGTGTTGTCGGTGTGTGTGTGTGTGTTGTCGGTGTGTGTGTGTGTGTTGTCGGTGTGTGTGTGTGTGTGTGTGTTGTCGGTGTGTGTGTGTGTGTGTTGTCGGTGTGTGTGTGTGTGTTGTGTGTGTGTGTGTTGTCGGTGTGTGTGTGTGTGTGTGTTGTCGGTGTGTGTGTGTGTGTTGTCGGTGTGTGTGTGTGTGTGTGTGTGTGTTGTCGGTGTGTGTGTGTGTGTGTGTTGTCGGTGTGTGTGTGTGTTGTGTGTGTGTGTGTTGTCGGTGTGTGTGTGTGTGTGTTGTCGGTGTGTGTGTGTGTGTGTTGTCGGTGTGTGTGTGTGTGTGTTGTCGGTGTGTGTGTGTGTGTTGTCGTTGTGTGTGTGTGTGTTGTCGGTGTGTGTGTGTGTGTGTTGTCGGTGTGTGTGTGTGTGTGTGTGTGTTGTCGGTGTGTGTGTGTGTGTTGTGTGTGTGTGTGTTGTCGGTGTGTGTGTGTGTGTGTTGTCGGTGTGTGTTTGTGTGTGGTAGGTGTGTGTGTGTGTGTGTTGTCGGTGTGTGTGTGTGTGTTGTCGGTGTGTGTGTGTGTGTGTGTGTGTGTGTTGTCGGTGTGTGTGTGTGTTGTGTGTGTGTGTGTTGTCGGTGTGTGTGTGTGTGTGTTGTCGGTGTGTGTGTGTGTTTGTGTTGTCGGTGTGTGTGTGTGTGTGTGTTGTCGGTGTGTGTGTGTGTGTTGTCGGTGTGTGTGTGTGTGTTGTCGGTGTGTGTGTGTGTGTTGTTGGTGTGTGTGTGTGTTGTCGGTGTGTGTGTGTTGTCGGTGCGTGTGTGTGTGTGTGTTGTCGGTGTGTGTGTGTGTGTGTTGTCGGTGTGTGTGTGTGTGTGTGTGTGTTGTCGGTGTGTTTGTGTGTGTGTGTTGTCGGTGTGTGTGTGTTGTCGGTGTGTGTGTGTGTGTGTGTTGTCGGTGTGTTGTCGGTGTGTGTGTGTGTTGTCGGTGTGTGTGTGTGTGTTGTCGGTGTGTGTGTGTGTGTGTGTTGTCGGTGTGTGTGTGTGTTGTGTGTGTGTGTGTGTGTTGTCGGTGTGTGTGTGTGTGTGTTGTCGGTGTGTGTGTGTGTGTGTCTTGTCGGTGTGTGTGTGTTGTCGTTGTGTGTGTGTGTGTGTGTGGTAGGTGTGTGTGTGTGTTGTCGGTGTGTGTGTGTGTGTGTTGTCGGTGTGTGTGTGTGTTGTCGGTGTGTGTGTGTGTGTTGTCGGTGTGTGTGTGTGTGTGTTGTTGGTGTGTGTGTGTGTGTGTGTGTGTGTTGTCGGTGTGTGTGTGTTGTCGGTGTGTGTGTGTGTGTGTGTTGTCGGTGTGTGTGTGTGTGTTGTCGGTGTGTGTGTGTGTGTTGTCGGTGTGTGTGTGTGTGTGTGTGTGTGTGTGTTGTCGGTGTGTGTGTCAGTGTGTGTTGTTGGTGTGTGTGTGTGTGTGTGTTGTCGGGTGTGTGTGTGTGTGTGTTGTGTGTGTGTGTGTTGTCGGTGTGTGTGTGAGTTGTCGGTGTGTGTGTGTGTTGTCGGAGTGTGTGTGTGTGTGTTGTCGGTGTGTGTGTGTGTTGTCAGTGTGTGTGTGTGTGTTATCGGTGTGTGTGAGTGTGTGTGTGTGTGTTGTCGGTGTGTGTGTGTGTCTGTGTTGTCGGTGTGTGTGTGTGTGTTGTCGGTGTGTGTGTGTGTTGTCGGTGTGTGTGAGTGTGTTGCTGGTGTGTGTGTGTGTGTGTGTGTTGTCGGTGTGTGTGTGTGTGTGTTGTCGGTGTGTGTGTGTGTTGTCGGTGTGTGTGTGTGTTGTCGGTGTGTGTGTGTGTGTTGTCAGTGTGTGTGTGTGTGTTGTCGGTGTGTGTGTGTGTGTGTGTTGTCGGTGTGTGTGTGTGTGTGTTGTCGGTGTGTGTGTGTGTGTGTGTGTTGTCGGTGTGTGTGTGTTGTCGGTGTGTGTGTGTGTGTGTGTGTTGTCGGTGTGTGTGTGTGTGTCTTGTCAGTGTGTGTGTGTGTGTTGTCGGTGTGTGTGTGTTTATGTGTTGTCGGTGTGTGTGTGTGTGTGTGTTGTCGGTGTGTGTGTGTGTTGTCGGTGTGTGTGTGTGTGTTGTCGGTGTGTGTGTGTGTGTGTGTGTGTGTTGTCGGTGTGTGTGTGTGTGTGTTGTCGGTGTGTGTGTGTGTGTGTTGTCGGTGTGTGTGTGTGTGTGTGTTGTCGGTGTGTGTGTGTGTGTTGTGTGTGTGTGTGTTGTCAGTGTGTGTGTGTGTGTTGTCGGTGTGTGTGTGTGTGTGTGTGTGTTGTCGGTATTGTTTGTGTTGTCGGTGTGTGTGTGTGTGTTGTCGGTGTGTGTGTGTGTTGTCGGTGTGTGTGTGTGTTGTCAGTGTGTGTGTGTGTGTTGTCGGTGTGTGTGTGTGTGTGTGTTGTCGGTGTGTGTGTGTGTGTTGTCGGTGTGTGTGTGTGTGTTGTCGGTGTGTGTGTGTTGTCGGTATGTGTGTTGCTGGAGTGTGCGTGGGTGTGTTGTCGGTGTGTGTGTGTTGTCGGTGTGTGTGTGTGTGTTGTCGGTGTGTGTGTGTGTGTTGTCGGTGTGTGTGTGTGTGTGTTGTCGGTGTGTGTGTGTGTTGTCGGTATGTGTGTGTGTGTGTTGTCGGTGTGTTTGTGTGTGTGTGTTGTCGGTGTGTGTGTGTGTGTGTTGTCGGTGTGTTTGTGTGTGTTGTGTGTGTGTGTGTTGTCGGTGTGTGTGTGTGTGTGTGTTGTCGGTGTGTGTGTGTTGTCGGTGTGTGTGTGTGTGTGTTGTCGCTGTGTGTGTGTGTGTGTTGTTTGTGTGTGTGTTGTCGGTGTGTGTGTGTGTTGTCGGTGTGTGTGTGTGTGTGTGTTGTTGGTGTGTGTGTGTGTGTGTGTGTGTGTTGTCGGTGTGTGTGTGTTGTCGGTGTGTGTGTGTGTGTGTGTTGTCGGTGTGTGTGTGTGTGTTGTCGGTGTGTGTGTGTGTGTTGTCGGTGTGTGTGTGTGTGTGTGTGTGTGTGTTGTCGGTGTGTGTGTCAGTGTGTGTTGTTGGTGTGTGTGTGTGTGTGTGTTGTCGGTGTGTGTGTGTGTGTGTTGTCGGTGTGTGTGTGTGTGTGTTGTGTGTGTGTGTGTTGTCGGTGTGTGTGTGAGTTGTCGGTGTGTGTGTGTGTTGTCGGAGTGTGTGTGTGTGTGTGTTGTCGGTGTGTGTGTGTGTTGTCAGTGTGTGTGTGTGTGTTATCGGTGTGTGTGAGTGTGTGTGTGTGTGTTGTCGGTGTGTGTGTGTGTCTGTGTTGTCGGTGTGTGTGTGTGTGTTGTCGGTGTGTGTGTGTGTTGTCGGTGTGTGTGAGTGTGTTGCTGGTGTGTGTGTGTGTGTGTGTGTTGTCGGTGTGTGTGTGTGTGTGTTGTCGGTGTGTGTGTGTGTTGTCGGTGTGTGTGTGTGTTGTCGGTGTGTGTGTGTGTGTTGTCAGTGTGTGTGTGTGTGTTGTCGGTGTGTGTGTGTGTGTGTGTTGTCGGTGTGTGTGTGTGTGTGTTGTCGGTGTGTGTGTGTGTGTGTGTGTTGTCGGTGTGTGTGTGTTGTCGGTGTGTGTGTGTGTGTGTGTGTTGTCGGTGTGTGTGTGTGTGTCTTGTCAGTGTGTGTGTGTGTGTTGTCGGTGTGTGTGTGTTTATGTGTTGTCGGTGTGTGTGTGTGTGTGTGTTGTCGGTGTGTGTGTGTGTTGTCGGTGTGTGTGTGTGTGTTGTCGGTGTGTGTGTGTGTGTGTGTGTTGTCGGTGTGTGTGTGTGTGTGTTGTCGGTGTGTGTGTGTGTGTGTGTGTGTTGTCGGTATTGTTTGTGTTGTCGGTGTGTGTGTGTGTGTTGTCGGTGTGTGTGTGTGTGTGTTGTCGGTGTGTGTGTGTGTTGTCAGTGTGTGTGTGTGTGTTGTCGGTGTGTGTGTGTGTGTTGTCGGTGTGTGTGTGTGTGTTGTCGGTGTGTGTGTGTGTGTTGTCGGTGTGTGTGTGTTGTCGGTATGTGTATTGCTGGAGTGTGCGTGGGTGTGTTGTCATGTGTGTGTGTGTTGTCGGTGTGTGTGTGTGTGTTGTCGGTGTGTGTGTGTGTGTTGTCGGTGTGTGTGTGTGTGTGTTGTCGGTGTGTGTGTGTGTGTTGTCGGTATGTGTGTGTGTGTGTTGTCGGTGTGTTTGTGTGTGTGTGTTGTCGGTGTGTGTGTGTGTGTGTTGTCGGTGTGTTTGTGTGTGTTGTGTGTGTGTGTGTTGTCGGTGTGTGTGTGTGTGTGTGTTGTCGGTGTGTGTGTGTTGTCGGTGTGTGTGTGTGTGTGTGTTGTCGCTGTGTGTGTGTGTGTGTTGTTTGTGTGTGTGTTGTCGGTGTGTGTGTGTGTTGTCGGTGTGTGTGTGTGTGTGTTGTCGGTGTGTGTGTGTGTTGTCGGTGTGTGTGTGTGTGTGTGTGTTGTCGGTGTGTGTGTCAGTGTGTGTTGTTGGTGTGTGTGTGTGTGTGTTGTCGGTGTGTGTGTGTGTGTGTTGTCGGTGTGTGTGTGTGTGTGTTGTGTGTGTGTGTTGTCGGTGTGTGTGTGTGTTGTCGGTGTGTGTGTGTGTTGTCGGAGTGTGTGTGTGTGTGTTGTCGGTGTGTGTGTGTGTGTTGTCAGTGTGTGTGTGTGTGTTATCGGTGTGTGTGAGTGTGTGTGTGTGTGTTGTCGGTGTGTGTGTGTGTCTGTGTTGTCGGTGTGTGTGTGTGTGTTGTCGGTGTGTGTGTGTGTTGTCGGTGTGTGTGAGTGTGTTGCTGGTGTGTGTGTGTGTGTGTGTTGTCGGAGTGTGTGTGTGTGTGTTGTCGGTGTGTGTGTGTGTTGTCGGTGTGTGTGTGTGTTGTCGGTGTGTGTGTGTGTGTGTTGTCAGTGTGTGTGTGTGTGTGTTGTCGGTGTGTGTGTGTGTTGTCTGTGTGTGTGTGTGTGTGTTGTCGGTATGTGTGTGTGTTGTCGGTGTGTGTGTGTTGTCGGTGTGTGTGTGTGTGTGTGTTGTCGGTGTGTGTGTGTGTGTCTTGTCAGTGTGTGTGTGTGTGTGTTGTCGGTGTGTGTGTGTTTATGTGTTGTCCGTGTGTGTGTGTGTGTTGTCGGTGTGTGTGTGTGTTGTGGGTGTGTGTGTGTGTTGTCGGTGTGTGTGTGTGTGTGTGTGTGTGTGTTGTCGGTGTGTGTGTGTGTGTGTTGTCGGTGTGTGTGTGTGTTGTCGGTGTGTGTGTGTGTGTGTGTGTGTGTGTTGTCGGTGTGTGTGTCAGTGTGTGTTGTCGGTGTGTGTGTGTGTGTGTTGTCGGTGTGTGTGTGTGTGTGTGTGTTGTCGGTGTGTGTGTGTTGTCGGTGTGTGTGTGTGTGTGTGTGTGTGTGTGTTGTCGGTGTGTGTGTGTGTGTCTTGTCAGTGTGTGTGTGTGTGTTGTCGGTGTGTGTGTGTGTTTATGTGTTGTCGGTGTGTGTGTGTGTGTTGTCGGTGTGTGTGTGTGTTGTCGGTGTGTGTGTGTGTGTTGTCGGTGTGTGTGTGTGTGTGTGTGTGTTGTCGGTGTGTGTGTGTGTGTGTTGTCGGTGTGTGTGTGTGTGTTGTCGGTGTGTGTGTGTGTGTGTGTTGTCGGTGTGTGTGTGTGTGTTGTGTGTGTGTGTGTTGTCAGTGTGTGTGTGTGTGTTGTCGGTGTGTGTGTGTGTGTGTGTGTGTTGTCGGTGTGTGTGTGTTGTCGGTGTGTGTGTGTGTGTGTTGTCGGTGTGTGTGTGTGTGTTTTGTCGGTGTGTGTGTGTGTGTGTTGTCAGTGTGTGTGTGTGTGTTGTCGGTGTGTGTGTGTGTGTGTGTGTGTTGTCGGTGTGTGTGTGTGTGTTGTCGGTGTGTGTGTGTGTGTTGTCGGTGTGTGTGTGTTGTCGGTATGTGTGTTGCTGGAGTGTGCGTGGGTGTGTTGTCGGTGTGTGTGTGTGTTGTCGGTGTGTGTGTGTGTGTTGTCGGTGTGTGTGTGTGTGTTGTCGGTGTGTGTGTGTGTGTGTTGTCGGTGTGTGTGTGTGTGTTGTCGGTATGTGTGTGTGTGTGTTGTCGGTGTGTTTGTGTGTGTGTGTTGTCGGTGTGTGTGTGTGTTGTCGGTGTGTTTGTGTGTGTTGTGTGTGTGTGTGTTGTCGGTGTGTGTGTGTGTGTGTGTTGTCGGTGTGTGTGTGTGTGTTGTCGGTGTGTGTGTGTTGTCGGTGTGTGTGTGTGTGTGTGTTGTCGCTGTGTGTGTGTGTGTGTTGTTTGTGTGTGTGTTGTCGGTGTGTGTGTGTGTTGTCGGTGTGTGTGTGTGTGTGTTGTCGGTGTGTGTGTGTGTGTGTTGTCGGTGTGTGTGTGTGTGTGTGTTGTCGGTGTGTGTGTGTGTGTCTTGTCAGTGTGTGTGTGTGTGTGTTGTCGGTGTGTGTGTGTTTATGTGTTGTCCGTGTGTGTGTGTGTGTTGTCGGTGTGTGTGTGTGTTGTGGGTGTGTGTGTGTGTTGTCGGTGTGTGTGTGTGTGTGTGTGTGTGTGTTGTCGGTGTGTGTGTGTGTGTGTTGTCGGTGTGTGTGTGTGTTGTCGGTGTGTGTGTGTGTGTGTGTGTGTGTGTTGTCGGTGTGTGTGTCAGTGTGTGTTGTCGGTGTGTGTGTGTGTGTGTTGTCGGTGTGTGTGTGTGTGTGTGTGTTGTCGGTGTGTGTGTGTTGTCGGTGTGTGTGTGTGTGTGTGTGTGTGTGTGTTGTCGGTGTGTGTGTGTGTGTCTTGTCAGTGTGTGTGTGTGTGTTGTCGGTGTGTGTGTGTGTTTATGTGTTGTCGGTGTGTGTGTGTGTGTTGTCGGTGTGTGTGTGTGTTGTCGGTGTGTGTGTGTGTGTTGTCGGTGTGTGTGTGTGTGTGTGTGTGTTGTCGGTGTGTGTGTGTGTGTGTTGTCGGTGTGTGTGTGTGTGTTGTCGGTGTGTGTGTGTGTGTGTGTTGTCGGTGTGTGTGTGTGTGTTGTGTGTGTGTGTGTTGTCAGTGTGTGTGTGTGTGTTGTCGGTGTGTGTGTGTGTGTGTGTGTGTTGTCGGTGTGTGTGTGTTGTCGGTGTGTGTGTGTGTGTGTTGTCGGTGTGTGTGTGTGTGTTTTGTCGGTGTGTGTGTGTGTGTGTTGTCAGTGTGTGTGTGTGTGTTGTCGGTGTGTGTGTGTGTGTGTGTGTGTTGTCGGTGTGTGTGTGTGTGTTGTCGGTGTGTGTGTGTGTGTTGTCGGTGTGTGTGTGTTGTCGGTATGTGTGTTGCTGGAGTGTGCGTGGGTGTGTTGTCGGTGTGTGTGTGTGTTGTCGGTGTGTGTGTGTGTGTTGTCGGTGTGTGTGTGTGTGTTGTCGGTGTGTGTGTGTGTGTGTTGTCGGTGTGTGTGTGTGTGTTGTCGGTATGTGTGTGTGTGTGTTGTCGGTGTGTTTGTGTGTGTGTGTTGTCGGTGTGTGTGTGTGTTGTCGGTGTGTTTGTGTGTGTTGTGTGTGTGTGTGTTGTCGGTGTGTGTGTGTGTGTGTGTTGTCGGTGTGTGTGTGTGTGTTGTCGGTGTGTGTGTGTTGTCGGTGTGTGTGTGTGTGTGTGTTGTCGCTGTGTGTGTGTGTGTGTTGTTTGTGTGTGTGTTGTCGGTGTGTGTGTGTGTTGTCGGTGTGTGTGTGTGTGTGTTGTCGGTGTGTGTGTGTGTGTGTTGTCGGTGTGTGTGTGTGTGTGTGTGTGTGTGTTGTCGGTGTGTGTGTCAGTGTGTGTTGTTGGTGTGTGTGTGTGTGTGTGTGTTGTCGGTGTGTGTGTGTGTGTGTTGTCGGTGTGTGTGTGTGTGTGTTGTGTGTGTGTGTGTTGTCGGTGTGTGTGTGTGTTGTCGGAGTGTGTGTGTGTGTGTTGTCGGTGTGTGTGTGTGTGTTGTCAGTGTGTGTGTGTGTGTTATCGGTGTGTGTGAGTGTGTGTGTGTGTGTTGTCGGTGTGTGTGTGTGTCTGTGTTGTCGGTGTGTGTGTGTGTGTTGTCGGTGTCTGTGTTTGTTGTCGGTGTGTGTGAGTGTGTTGCTGGTGTGTGTGTGTGTGTGTGTTGTCGGAGTGTGTGTGTGTGTGTTGTCGGTGTGTGTGTGTGTTGTCGGTGTGTGTGTGTGTTGTCGGTGAGTGTGTGTGTGTTGTCAGTGTGTGTGTGTGTGTGTTGTCGGTGTGTGTGTGTGTGTGTTGTCTGTGTGTGTGTGTGTGTTGTCGGTATGTGTGTGTGTGTGTGTGTTGTCGGTTTGTGTGTGTTGTCGGTGTGTGTGTGTGTGTGTGTGTTGTCGGTGTGTGTGTGTGTGTCTTGTCAGTGTGTGTGTGTGTGTGTTGTCGGTGTGTGTGTGTTTATGTGTTGTCGGTGTGTGTGTGTGTGTTGTCGGTGTGTGTGTTGTGGGTGTGTGTGTGTGTGTGTTGTCGGTGTGTGTGTGTGTGTGTGTGTGTGTTGTCGGTGTGTGTGTGTGTGTTGTCGGTGTGTGTGTGTGTGTTGTCGGTGTGTGTGTGTGTGTGTGTGTGTGTGTTGTCGGTGTGTGTGTCAGTGTGTGTTGTCGGTGTGTGTGTGTGTGTTGTCGGTGTGTGTGTGTGTGTTGTCGGTGTGTGTGTGTTGTCGGTGTGTGTGTGTGTGTGTGTGTGTTGTCGGTGTGTGTGTGTGTGTCTTGTCAGTGTGTGTGTGTGTGTTGTCGGTGTGTGTGTGTTTATGTGTTGTCGGTGTGTGTGTGTGTGTGTGTTGTCGGTGTGTGTGTGTGTTGTCGGTGTGTGTGTGTGTGTTGTCGGTGTGTGTGTGTGTGTGTGTGTGTGTTGTCGGTGTGTGTGTGTGTGTGTTGTCGGTGTGTGTGTGTGTGTGTTGTCGGTGTGTGTGTGTGTGTGTGTTGTCGGTGTGTGTGTGTGTGTTGTGTGTGTGTGTGTTGTCAGTGTGTGTGTGTGTGTTGTCGGTGTGTGTGTGTGTGTGTGTTGTCGGTGTGTGTGTGTTGTCGATGTGTGTGTGTGTGTGTTGTCGGTGTGTGTGTGTGTGTTGTCGGTGTGTGTGTGTGTGTGTTGTCAGTGTGTGTGTGTGTGTTGTCGGTGTGTGTGTGTGTGTGTGTTGTCGGTGTGTGTGTGTGTGTTGTAGGTGTGTGTGTGTGTGTTGTCGGTGTGTGTGTGTTGTCGGTATGTGTGTTGCTGGAGTGTGCGTGGGTGTGTTGTCGGTGTGTGTGTGTGTGTTGTCGGTGTGTGTGTGTGTGTGTTGTCGGTGTGTGTGTGTGTGTTGTCGGTATGTGTGTGTGTGTGTTGTCGGTGTGTTTGTGTGTGTGTGTTGTCGGTGTGTGTGTGTGTGTGTTGTCGGTGTGTTTGTGTGTGTTGTGTGTGTGTGTGTTGTCGGTGTGTGTGTGTGTGTGTGTTGTCGGTGTGTGTGTGTGTGTTGTCGGTGTGTGTGTGTTGTCGGTGTGTGTGTGTGTGTGTGTTGTCGCTGTGTGTGTGTGTGTGTTGTTTGTGTGTGTGTTGTCGGTGTGTGTGTGTGTTGTCGTTGTGTGTGTGTGTGTGTTGTCGGTGTGTGTGTGTGTGTGTTGTCGGTGTGTGTGTGTGTGTGTTGTCGGTGTGTGTGTGTGTGTGTTGTGTGTGTGTGTGTTGTCGGTGTGTGTGTGTGTTGTCGGTGTGTGTGTGTGTTGTCGGAGTGTGTGTGTGTATGTTGTCGGTGTGTGTGTGTGTGTTGTCAGTGTGTGTGTGTGTGTTATCGGTGTGTGTGAGTGTGTGTGTGTGTGTTGTCGGTGTGTGTGTGTGTCTGTGTTGTCGGTGTGTGTGTGTGTGTTGTCGGTGTGTGTGTGTGTTGTCGGTGTGTGTGAGTGTGTTGCTGGTGTGTGTGTGTGTGTGTGTTGTCGGAGTGTGTGTGTGTGTGTTGTCGGTGTGTGTGTGTGTTGTCGGTGTGTGTGTGTGTTGTCGGTGTGTGTGTGTGTGTTGTCAGTGTGTGTGTGTGTGTGTTGTCGGTGTGTGTGTGTGTGTGTTGTCTGTGTGTGTGTGTGTGTGTTGTCGGTATGTGTGTGTGTGTGTGTGTTGTCGGTGTGTGTGTGTTGTCGGTGTGTGTGTGTGTGTGTGTGTGTGTTGTCGGTGTGTGTGTGTTTGTCTTGTCAGTGTGTGTGTGTGTGTGTTGTCGGTGTGTGTGTGTTTATGTGTTGTCGGTGTGTGTGTGTGTTGTCGGTGTGTGTGTGTTTATGTGTTGTCGGTGTGTGTGTGTGTGTGTGTGTTGTCGGTGTGTGTGTGTGTTGTCGGTGTGTGTGTGTGTGTTGTCGGTGTGTGTGTGTGTGTGTGTGTGTTGTCGGTGTGTGTGTGTGTGTGTTGTCGGTGTGTGTGTGTGTGTGTTGTCGGTGTGTGTGTGTGTGTGTGTTGTCGGTGTGTGTGTGTGTGTTGTGTGTGTATGTCTTGTCAGTGTGTGTGTGTGTGTTGTCGGTGTGTGTGTGTTTATGTGTTGTCGGTGTGTGTGTGTGTGTGTTGTCGGTGTGTGTGTGTGTTGTCGGTGTGTGTGTGTGTGTTGTCGGTGTGTGTGTGTGTGTGTGTGTGTTGTCGGTGTGTGTGTGTGTGTGTTGTCGGTGTGTGTGTGTGTGTGTTGTCGGTGTGTGTGTGTGTGTGTGTTGTCGGTGTGTGTGTGTGTGTTGTGTGTGTGTGTGTTGTCAGTGTGTGTGTGTGTGTTGTCGGTGTGTGTGTGTGTGTGTGTGTGTTGTCGGTGTGTGTGTGTTGTCGATGTGTGTGTGTGTGTGTGTTGTCGGTGTGTGTGTGTGTGTGTTGTCGGTGTGTGTGTGTGTGTGTTGTCAGTGTGTGTGTGTGTGTTGTCGGTGTGTGTGTGTGTGTGTGTTGTCGGTGTGTGTGTGTGTGTTGTCGGTGTGTGTGTGTGTGTTGTCGGTGTGTGTGTGTTGTCGGTATGTGTGTTGCTGGAGTGTGCGTGGGTGTGTTGTCGGTGTGTGTGTGTGTGTTGTCGGTGTGTGTGTGTGTGTGTTGTCGGTGTGTGTGTGTGTGTTGTCGGTATGTGTGTGTGTGTGTTGTCGGTGTGTTTGTGTGTGTGTGTTGTCGGTGTGTGTGTGTGTGTGTTGTCGGTGTGTTTGTGTGTGTTGTGTGTGTGTGTGTTGTCGGTGTGTGTGTGTGTGTGTGTTGTTGGTGTGTGTGTGTGTGTTGTCGGTGTGTGTGTGTTGTCGGTGTGTGTGTGTGTGTGTGTTGTCGCTGTGTGTGTGTGTGTGTTGTTTGTGTGTGTGTTGTCGGTGTGTGTGTGTGTTGTCGTTGTGTGTGTGTGTGTGTTGTCGGTGTGTGTGTGTGTGTGTTGTCGGTGTGTGTGTGTGTGTGTGTGTGTGTTGTCGGTGTGTGTGTCAGTGTGTGTTGTTGGTGTGTGTGTGTGTGTGTGTGTTGTCGGTGTGTGTGTGTGTGTGTTGTCGGTGTGTGTGTGTGTGTGTTGTCGGTGTGTGTGTGTGTGTGTTGTCAGTGTGTATGTGTGTGTTGTCGGTGTGTGTGTGTGTGTGTGTTGTCGGTGTGTGTGTGTGTGTTGTCGGTGTGTGTGTGTGTGTTGTCGGTGTGTGTGTGTTGTCGGTATGTGTGTTGCTGGAGTGTGCGTGGGTGTGTTGTCGGTGTGTGTGTGTGTGTTGTCGGTGTGTGTGTGTGTGTGTTGTCGGTGTGTGTGTGTGTGTTGTCGGTATGTGTGTGTGTGTGTTGTCGGTGTGTTTGTGTGTGTGTGTTGTCGGTGTGTGTGTGTGTGTGTTGTCGGTGTGTTTGTGTGTGTTGTGTGTGTGTGTGTTGTCGGTGTGTGTGTGTGTGTTGTCGGTGTGTGTGTGTGTGTTGTCGGTGTGTGTGTGTTGTCGGTGTGTGTGTGTGTGTGTGTTGTCGCTGTGTGTGTGTGTGTGTTGTTTGTGTGTGTGTTGTTGGTGTGTGTGTGTGTTGTCGTTGTGTGTGTGTGTGTGTTGTCGGTGTGTGTGTGTGTGTGTTGTCGGTGTGTGTGTGTGTGTGTGTGTGTGTGTTGTCGGTGTGTGTGTCAGTGTGTGTTGTTGGTGTGTGTGTGTGTGTGTGTGTTGTCGGTGTGTGTGTGTGTGTGTTGTCGGTGTGTGTGTGTGTGTGTTGTGTGTGTGTGTGTTGTCGGTGTGTGTGTGTGTTGTCGGTGTGTGTGTGTGTTGTCGGAGTGTGTGTGTGTATGTTGTCGGTGTGTGTGTGTGTGTTGTCAGTGTGTGTGTGTGTGTTATCGGTGTGTGTGAGTGTGTGTGTGTTGTCGGTGTGTGTGTGTGTGTGTGTTGTCGGTGTGTTTGTGTGTGTGTGTTGTCGGTGTGTGTGTGTGTGTGTTGTCGGTGTGTTTGTGTGTGTTGTGTGTGTGTGTGTTGTCGGTGTGTGTGTGTGTGTGTGTTGTCGGTGTGTGTGTGTGTGTTGTCGGTGTGTGTGTGTTGTCGGTGTGTGTGTGTGTGTGTGTTGTCGCTGTGTGTGTGTGTGTGTTGTTTGTGTGTGTGTTGTCGGTGTGTGTGTGTGTTGTCGTTGTGTGTGTGTGTGTGTTGTCGGTGTGTGTGTGTGTGTGTTGTCGGTGTGTGTGTGTGTGTGTTGTCGGTGTGTGTGTGTGTGTGTTGTGTGTGTGTGTGTTGTCGGTGTGTGTGTGTGTTGTCGGTGTGTGTGTGTGTTGTCGGAGTGTGTGTGTGTATGTTGTCGGTGTGTGTGTGTGTGTTGTCAGTGTGTGTGTGTGTGTTATCGGTGTGTGTGAGTGTGTGTGTGTGTGTTGTCGGTGTGTGTGTGTGTCTGTGTTGTCGGTGTGTGTGTGTGTGTTGTCGGTGTGTGTGTGTGTTGTCGGTGTGTGTGAGTGTGTTGCTGGTGTGTGTGTGTGTGTGTGTTGTCGGAGTGTATGTGTGTGTGTTGTCGGTGTGTGTGTGTGTTGTCGGTGTGTGTGTGTGTTGTCGGTGTGTGTGTGTGTGTTGTCAGTGTGTGTGTGTGTGTGTTGTCGGTGTGTGTGTGTGTGTGTTGTCTGTGTGTGTGTGTGTGTGTTGTCGGTATGTGTGTGTGTGTGTGTGTTGTCGGTGTGTGTGTGTTGTCGGTGTGTGTGTGTGTGTGTGTGTGTGTTGTCGGTGTGTGTGTGTTTGTCTTGTCAGTGTGTGTGTGTGTGTGTTGTCGGTGTGTGTGTGTTTATGTGTTGTCGGTGTGTGTGTGTGTTGTCGGTGTGTGTGTGTTTATGTGTTGTCGGTGTGTGTGTGTGTGTGTGTTGTCGGTGTGTGTGTGTGTTGTCGGTGTGTGTGTGTGTGTTGTCGGTGTGTGTGTGTGTGTGTGTGTGTTGTCGGTGTGTGTGTGTGTGTGTTGTCGGTGTGTGTGTGTGTGTGTTGTCGGTGTGTGTGTGTGTGTGTGTTGTCGGTGTGTGTGTGTGTGTTGTGTGTGTATGTCTTGTCAGTGTGTGTGTGTGTGTTGTCGGTGTGTGTGTGTTTATGTGTTGTCGGTGTGTGTGTGTGTGTGTGTTGTCGGTGTGTGTGTGTGTTGTCGGTGTGTGTGTGTGTGTGTGTTGTCGGTGTGTTTGTGTGTGTGTGTTGTCGGTGTGTGTGTGTGTGTGTTGTCGGTGTGTTTGTGTGTGTTGTGTGTGTGTGTGTTGTCGGTGTGTGTGTGTGTGTGTGTTGTCGGTGTGTGTGTGTGTGTTGTCGGTGTGTGTGTGTTGTCGGTGTGTGTGTGTGTGTGTGTTGTCGCTGTGTGTGTGTGTGTGTTGTTTGTGTGTGTGTTGTCGGTGTGTGTGTGTGTTGTCGTTGTGTGTGTGTGTGTGTTGTCGGTGTGTGTGTGTGTGTGTTGTCGGTGTGTGTGTGTGTGTGTTGTCGGTGTGTGTGTGTGTGTGTTGTGTGTGTGTGTGTTGTCGGTGTGTGTGTGTGTTGTCGGTGTGTGTGTGTGTTGTCGGAGTGTGTGTGTGTATGTTGTCGGTGTGTGTGTGTGTGTTGTCAGTGTGTGTGTGTGTGTTATCGGTGTGTGTGAGTGTGTGTGTGTGTGTTGTCGGTGTGTGTGTGTGTCTGTGTTGTCGGTGTGTGTGTGTGTGTTGTCGGTGTGTGTGTGTGTTGTCGGTGTGTGTGAGTGTGTTGCTGGTGTGTGTGTGTGTGTGTGTTGTCGGAGTGTGTGTGTGTGTGTTGTCGGTGTGTGTGTGTGTTGTCGGTGTGTGTGTGTGTTGTCGGTGTGTGTGTGTGTGTTGTCAGTGTGTGTGTGTGTGTGTTGTCGGTGTGTGTGTGTGTGTGTTGTCTGTGTGTGTGTGTGTGTGTTGTCGGTATGTGTGTGTGTGTGTGTGTTGTCGGTGTGTGTGTGTTGTCGGTGTGTGTGTGTGTGTGTGTGTGTGTTGTCGGTGTGTGTGTGTTTGTCTTGTCAGTGTGTGTGTGTGTGTGTTGTCGGTGTGTGTGTGTTTATGTGTTGTCGGTGTGTGTGTGTGTTGTCGGTGTGTGTGTGTTTATGTGTTGTCGGTGTGTGTGTGTGTGTGTGTTGTCGGTGTGTGTGTGTGTTGTCGGTGTGTGTGTGTGTGTTGTCGGTGTGTGTGTGTGTGTGTGTGTGTTGTCGGTGTGTGTGTGTGTGTGTTGTCGGTGTGTGTGTGTGTGTGTTGTCGGTGTGTGTGTGTGTGTGTGTTGTCGGTGTGTGTGTGTGTGTTGTGTGTGTATGTCTTGTCAGTGTGTGTGTGTGTGTTGTCGGTGTGTGTGTGTTTATGTGTTGTCGGTGTGTGTGTGTGTGTGTGTTGTCGGTGTGTGTGTGTGTTGTCGGTGTGTGTGTGTGTGTTGTCGGTGTGTGTGTGTGTGTGTGTGTGTTGTCGGTGTGTGTGTGTGTGTGTTGTCGGTGTGTGTGTGTGTGTGTTGTCGGTGTGTGTGTGTGTGTGTGTTGTCGGTGTGTGTGTGTGTGTTGTGTGTGTGTGTGTTGTCAGTGTGTGTGTGTGTGTTGTCGGTGTGTGTGTGTGTGTGTGTGTGTTGTCGGTGTGTGTGTGTTGTCGATGTGTGTGTGTGTGTGTGTTGTCGGTGTGTGTGTGTGTGTGTTGTCGGTGTGTGTGTGTGTGTGTTGTCAGTGTGTGTGTGTGTGTTGTCGGTGTGTGTGTGTGTGTGTGTTGTCGGTGTGTGTGTGTGTGTTGTCGGTGTGTGTGTGTGTGTTGTCGGTGTGTGTGTGTTGTCGGTATGTGTGTTGCTGGAGTGTGCGTGGGTGTGTTGTCGGTGTGTGTGTGTGTGTTGTCGGTGTGTGTGTGTGTGTGTTGTCGGTGTGTGTGTGTGTGTTGTCGGTATGTGTGTGTGTGTGTTGTCGGTGTGTTTGTGTGTGTGTGTTGTCGGTGTGTGTGTGTGTGTGTTGTCGGTGTGTTTGTGTGTGTTGTGTGTGTGTGTGTTGTCGGTGTGTGTGTGTGTGTGTGTTGTCGGTGTGTGTGTGTGTGTTGTCGGTGTGTGTGTGTTGTCGGTGTGTGTGTGTGTGTGTGTTGTCGCTGTGTGTGTGTGTGTGTTGTTTGTGTGTGTGTTGTCGGTGTGTGTGTGTGTTGTCGTTGTGTGTGTGTGTGTGTTGTCGGTGTGTGTGTGTGTGTGTTGTCGGTGTGTGTGTGTGTGTGTGTGTGTGTTGTCGGTGTGTGTGTCAGTGTGTGTTGTTGGTGTGTGTGTGTGTGTGTGTGTTGTCGGTGTGTGTGTGTGTGTGTTGTCGGTGTGTGTGTGTGTGTGTTGTCGGTGTGTGTGTGTGTGTGTTGTCAGTGTGTATGTGTGTGTTGTCGGTGTGTGTGTGTGTGTGTGTTGTCGGTGTGTGTGTGTGTGTTGTCGGTGTGTGTGTGTGTGTTGTCGGTGTGTGTGTGTTGTCGGTATGTGTGTTGCTGGAGTGTGCGTGGGTGTGTTGTCGGTGTGTGTGTGTGTGTTGTCGGTGTGTGTGTGTGTGTGTTGTCGGTGTGTGTGTGTGTGTTGTCGGTATGTGTGTGTGTGTGTTGTCGGTGTGTTTGTGTGTGTGTGTTGTCGGTGTGTGTGTGTGTGTGTTGTCGGTGTGTTTGTGTGTGTTGTGTGTGTGTGTGTTGTCGGTGTGTGTGTGTGTGTGTGTTGTCGGTGTGTGTGTGTGTGTTGTCGGTGTGTGTGTGTTGTCGGTGTGTGTGTGTGTGTGTGTTGTCGCTGTGTGTGTGTGTGTGTTGTTTGTGTGTGTGTTGTCGGTGTGTGTGTGTGTTGTCGTTGTGTGTGTGTGTGTGTTGTCGGTGTGTGTGTGTGTGTGTTGTCGGTGTGTGTGTGTGTGTGTGTGTGTGTGTTGTCGGTGTGTGTGTCAGTGTGTGTTGTTGGTGTGTGTGTGTGTGTGTGTGTTGTCGGTGTGTGTGTGTGTGTGTTGTCGGTGTGTGTGTGTGTGTGTTGTGTGTGTGTGTGTTGTCGGTGTGTGTGTGTGTTGTCGGTGTGTGTGTGTGTTGTCGGAGTGTGTGTGTGTATGTTGTCGGTGTGTGTGTGTGTGTTGTCAGTGTGTGTGTGTGTGTTATCGGTGTGTGTGAGTGTGTGTGTGTTGTCGGTGTGTGTGTGTGTCTGTGTTGTCGGTGTGTGTGTGTGTGTTGTCAGTGTGTGTGTGTGTGTGTTGTCGGTGTGTGTGTGTTGTCTGTGTGTGTGTGTGTGTGTTGTCGGTATGTGTGTGTGTGTGTGTGTTGTCGGTGTGTGTGTGTTGTCGGTGTGTGTGTGTGTGTGTGTGTGTGTTGTCGGTGTGTGTGTGTTTGTCTTGTCAGTGTGTGTGTGTGTGTGTTGTCGGTGTGTGTGTGTTTATGTGTTGTCGGTGTGTGTGTGTGTTGTCGGTGTGTGTGTGTTTATGTGTTGTCGGTGTGTGTGTGTGTGTGTGTGTTGTCGGTGTGTGTGTGTGTTGTCGGTGTGTGTGTGTGTGTTGTCGGTGTGTGTGTGTGTGTGTGTGTGTTGTCGGTGTGTGTGTGTGTGTGTTGTCGGTGTGTGTGTGTGTGTGTTGTCGGTGTGTGTGTGTGTGTGTGTTGTCGGTGTGTGTGTGTGTGTTGTGTGTGTATGTCTTGTCAGTGTGTGTGTGTGTGTTGTCGGTGTGTGTGTGTTTATGTGTTGTCGGTGTGTGTGTGTGTGTGTGTTGTCGGTGTGTGTGTGTGTTGTCGGTGTGTGTGTGTGTGTTGTCGGTGTGTGTGTGTGTGTGTGTGTGTTGTCGGTGTGTGTGTGTGTGTGTTGTCGGTGTGTGTGTGTGTGTGTTGTCGGTGTGTGTGTGTGTGTGTGTTGTCGGTGTGTGTGTGTGTGTTGTGTGTGTGTGTGTTGTCAGTGTGTGTGTGTGTGTTGTCGGTGTGTGTGTGTGTGTGTGTGTGTTGTCGGTGTGTGTGTGTTGTCGATGTGTGTGTGTGTGTGTGTTGTCGGTGTGTGTGTGTGTGTGTTGTCGGTGTGTGTGTGTGTGTGTTGTCAGTGTGTGTGTGTGTGTTGTCGGTGTGTGTGTGTGTGTGTGTTGTCGGTGTGTGTGTGTGTGTTGTCGGTGTGTGTGTGTGTGTTGTCGGTGTGTGTGTGTTGTCGGTATGTGTGTTGCTGGAGTGTGCGTGGGTGTGTTGTCGGTGTGTGTGTGTGTGTTGTCGGTGTGTGTGTGTGTGTGTTGTCGGTGTGTGTGTGTGTGTTGTCGGTATGTGTGTGTGTGTGTTGTCGGTGTGTTTGTGTGTGTGTGTTGTCGGTGTGTGTGTGTGTGTGTTGTCGGTGTGTTTGTGTGTGTTGTGTGTGTGTGTGTTGTCGGTGTGTGTGTGTGTGTGTGTTGTCGGTGTGTGTGTGTGTGTTGTCGGTGTGTGTGTGTTGTCGGTGTGTGTGTGTGTGTGTGTTGTCGCTGTGTGTGTGTGTGTGTTGTTTGTGTGTGTGTTGTCGGTGTGTGTGTGTGTTGTCGTTGTGTGTGTGTGTGTGTTGTCGGTGTGTGTGTGTGTGTGTTGTCGGTGTGTGTGTGTGTGTGTGTGTGTGTTGTCGGTGTGTGTGTCAGTGTGTGTTGTTGGTGTGTGTGTGTGTGTGTGTGTTGTCGGTGTGTGTGTGTGTGTGTTGTCGGTGTGTGTGTGTGTGTGTTGTCGGTGTGTGTGTGTGTGTGTTGTCAGTGTGTATGTGTGTGTTGTCGGTGTGTGTGTGTGTGTGTGTTGTCGGTGTGTGTGTGTGTGTTGTCGGTGTGTGTGTGTGTGTTGTCGGTGTGTGTGTGTTGTCGGTATGTGTGTTGCTGGAGTGTGCGTGGGTGTGTTGTCGGTGTGTGTGTGTGTGTTGTCGGTGTGTGTGTGTGTGTGTTGTCGGTGTGTGTGTGTGTGTTGTCGGTATGTGTGTGTGTGTGTTGTCGGTGTGTTTGTGTGTGTGTGTTGTCGGTGTGTGTGTGTGTGTGTTGTCGGTGTGTTTGTGTGTGTTGTGTGTGTGTGTGTTGTCGGTGTGTGTGTGTGTGTGTGTTGTCGGTGTGTGTGTGTGTGTTGTCGGTGTGTGTGTGTTGTCGGTGTGTGTGTGTGTGTGTGTTGTCGCTGTGTGTGTGTGTGTGTTGTTTGTGTGTGTGTTGTCGGTGTGTGTGTGTGTTGTCGTTGTGTGTGTGTGTGTGTTGTCGGTGTGTGTGTGTGTGTGTTGTCGGTGTGTGTGTGTGTGTGTGTGTGTGTGTTGTCGGTGTGTGTGTCAGTGTGTGTTGTTGGTGTGTGTGTGTGTGTGTGTGTTGTCGGTGTGTGTGTGTGTGTGTTGTCGGTGTGTGTGTGTGTGTGTTGTGTGTGTGTGTGTTGTCGGTGTGTGTGTGTGTTGTCGGTGTGTGTGTGTGTTGTCGGAGTGTGTGTGTGTATGTTGTCGGTGTGTGTGTGTGTGTTGTCAGTGTGTGTGTGTGTGTTATCGGTGTGTGTGAGTGTGTGTGTGTTGTCGGTGTGTGTGTGTGTCTGTGTTGTCGGTGTGTGTGTGTGTGTTGTCGGTGTGTGTGTGTTGTCGGTGTGTGTGAGTGTGTTGCTGGTGTGTGTGTGTGTGTGTGTTGTCGGAGTGTGTGTGTGTGTGTTGTCGGTGTGTGTGTGTGTTGTCGGTGTGTGTGTGTGTTGTCGGTGTGTGTGTGTGTGTTGTCAGTGTGTGTGTGTGTGTGTTGTCGGTGTGTGTGTGTGTGTGTTGTCTGTGTGTGTGTGTGTGTGTTGTCGGTATGTGTGTGTGTGTGTGTGTTGTCGGTGTGTGTGTGTTGTCGGTGTGTGTGTGTGTGTGTGTGTGTGTTGTCGGTGTGTGTGTGTTTGTCTTGTCAGTGTGTGTGTGTGTGTGTTGTCGGTGTGTGTGTGTTTATGTGTTGTCGGTGTGTGTGTGTGTTGTCGGTGTGTGTGTGTTTATGTGTTGTCGGTGTGTGTGTGTGTGTGTGTGTGTTGTCGGTGTGTGTGTGTGTTGTCGGTGTGTGTGTGTGTGTTGTCGGTGTGTGTGTGTGTGTGTGTGTGTTGTCGGTGTGTGTGTGTGTGTGTTGTCGGTGTGTGTGTGTGTGTGTTGTCGGTGTGTGTGTGTGTGTGTGTTGTCGGTGTGTGTGTATGTGTTGTGTGTGTGTGTCTTGTCAGTGTGTGTGTGTGTGTTGTCGGTGTGTGTGTGTTTATGTGTTGTCGGTGTGTGTGTGTGTGTGTGTTGTCGGTGTGTGTGTGTGTTGTCGGTGTGTGTGTGTGTGTTGTCGGTGTGTGTGTGTGTGTGTGTGTGTTGTCGGTGTGTGTGTGTGTGTGTTGTCGGTGTGTGTGTGTGTGTGTTGTCGGTGTGTGTGTGTGTGTGTGTTGTCGGTGTGTGTGTGTGTGTTGTGTGTGTGTGTGTTGTCAGTGTGTGTGTGTGTGTTGTCGGTGTGTGTGTGTGTGTGTGTGTGTTGTCGGTGTGTGTGTGTTGTCGATGTGTGTGTGTGTGTGTGTTGTCGGTGTGTGTGTGTGTTGTCGGTGTGTGTGTGTGTGTGTTGTCAGTATGTGTGTGTGTGTTGTCGGTGTGTGTGTGTGTGTGTGTTGTCGGTGTGTGTGTGTGTGTTGTCGGTGTGTGTGTGTGTGTTGTCGGTGTGTGTGTGTTGTCGGTATGTGTGTTGCTGGAGTGTGCGTGGGTGTGTTGTCGGTGTGTGTGTGTGTGTTGTCGGTGTGTGTGTGTGTGTGTTGTCGGTGTGTGTGTGTGTGTTGTCGGTATGTGTGTGTGTGTGTTGTCGGTGTGTTTGTGTGTGTGTGTTGTCGGTGTGTGTGTGTGTGTGTGTTGTCAGTGTGTTTGTGTGTGTTGTGTGTGTGTGTGTTGTCGGTGTGTGTGTGTGTGTGTGTTGTCGGTGTGTGTGTGTGTGTTGTCGGTGTGTGTGTGTGTTGTGGGTGTGTGTGTGTGTGTGTTGTCGGTGTGTGTGTGTGTGTGTGTGTGTGTGTGTTGTTTGTGTGTGTGTTGTCGGTGTGTGTGTGTGTTGTCGTTGTGTGTGTGTGTGTGTTGTCGGTGTGTGTGTGTGTGTGTGTTGTCGGTGTGTGTGTGTGTGTGTGTGTGTGTGTTGTCGGTGTGTGTGTCAGTGTGTGTTGTTGGTGTGTGTGTGTGTGTGTGTTGTCGGTGTGTGTGTGTGTGTGTTGTCGGTGTATGTGTGTGTGTGTTGTGTGTGTGTGTGTTGTCGGTGTGTGTGTGTGTTGTCGGTGTGTGTGTGTGTTGTCGGTGTGTGTGTGTGTTGTCGGTGTGTGTGTGTGTTGTCGGTGTGTGTGTGTGTGTTGTCAGTGTGTGTGTGTGTGTTATCGGTGTGTGTGAGTGTGTGTGTGTGTGTTGTCGGTGTGTGTGTGTGTCTGTGTTGTCGGTGTGTGTGTGTGTGTTGTCGGTGTGTGTGTGTGTTGTCGGTGTGTGTGAGTGTGTTGCTGGTGTGTGTGTGTGTGTGTGTGTTGTCGGAGTGTGTGTGTGTGTGTTGTCGGTGTGTGTGTGTGTTGTCGGTGTGTGTGTGTGTTGTCGGTGTGTGTGTGTGTGTTGTCAGTGTGTGTGTGTGTGTGTTGTCGGTGTGTGTGTGTGTGTGTTGTCTGTGTGTGTGTGTGTGTGTTGTCGGTATGTGTGTGTGTGTGTGTGTTGTCGGTGTGTGTGTGTTGTCGGTGTGTGTGTGTGTGTGTGTGTGTGTTGTCGGTGTGTGTGTGTTTGTCTTGTCAGTGTGTGTGTGTGTGTGTTGTCGGTGTGTGTGTGTTTATGTGTTGTCGGTGTGTGTGTGTGTTGTCGGTGTGTGTGTGTTTATGTGTTGTCGGTGTGTGTGTGTGTGTGTGTTGTCGGTGTGTGTGTGTGTTGTCGGTGTGTGTGTGTGTGTTGTCGGTGTGTGTGTGTGTGTGTGTGTGTTGTCGGTGTGTGTGTGTGTGTGTTGTCGGTGTGTGTGTGTGTGTGTTGTCGGTGTGTGTGTGTGTGTGTGTTGTCGGTGTGTGTGTGTGTGTTGTGTGTGTGTGTCTTGTCAGTGTGTGTGTGTGTGTTGTCGGTGTGTGTGTGTTTATGTGTTGTCGGTGTGTGTGTGTGTGTGTGTTGTCGGTGTGTGTGTGTGTTGTCGGTGTGTGTGTGTGTGTTGTCGGTGTGTGTGTGTGTGTGTGTGTGTTGTCGGTGTGTGTGTGTGTGTGTTGTCGGTGTGTGTGTGTGTGTGTGTGTGTGTGTGTTGTCGGTGTGTGTGTGTTGTCGGTGTGTGTGTGTGTGTGTGTTGTCGCTGTGTGTGTGTGTGTGTGTTGTTTGTGTGTGTGTTGTCGGTGTGTGTGTGTGTTGTCGTTGTGTGTGTGTGTGTGTTGTCGGTGTGTGTGTGTTGTCGGTATGTGTGTTGCTGGAGTGTGCGTGGGTGTGTTGTCGGTGTGTGTGTGTGTGTTGTCGGTGTGTGTGTGTGTGTGTTGTCGGTGTGTGTGTGTGTGTTGTCGGTATGTGTGTGTGTGTGTTGTCGGTGTGTTTGTGTGTGTGTGTTGTCGGTGTGTGTGTGTGTGTGTTGTCGGTGTGTTTGTGTGTGTTGTGTGTGTGTGTGTTGTCGGTGTGTGTGTGTGTGTGTGTTGTCGGTGTGTGTGTGTGTGTTGTCGGTGTGTGTGTGTTGTCGGTGTGTGTGTGTGTGTGTGTTGTCGCTGTGTGTGTGTGTGTGTTGTTTGTGTGTGTGTTGTCGGTGTGTGTGTGTGTTGTCGTTGTGTGTGTGTGTGTGTTGTCGGTGTGTGTGTGTGTGTGTTGTCGGTGTGTGTGTGTGTATGTTGTCGGTGTGTGTGTGTGTGTGTTGTGTGTGTGTGTGTTGTCGGTGTGTGTGTGTGTTGTCGGTGTGTGTGTGTGTTGTCGGAGTGTGTGTGTGTATGTTGTCGGTGTGTGTGTGTGTGTTGTCAGTGTGTGTGTGTGTGTTATCGGTGTGTGTGAGTGTGTGTGTGTGTGTTGTCGGTGTGTGTGTGTGTCTGTGTTGTCGGTGTGTGTGTGTGTGTTGTCGGTGTGTGTGTGTGTTGTCGGTGTGTGTGAGTGTGTTGCTGGTGTGTGTGTGTGTGTGTGTTGTCGGAGTGTGTGTGTGTGTGTTGTCGGTGTGTGTGTGTGTTGTCGGTGTGTGTGTGTGTTGTCGGTGTGTGTGTGTGTGTTGTCAGTGTGTGTGTGTGTGTGTTGTCGGTGTGTGTGTGTGTGTGTTGTCTGTGTGTGTGTGTGTGTGTTGTCGGTATGTGTGTGTGTGTGTGTGTTGTCGGTGTGTGTGTGTTGTCGGTGTGTGTGTGTGTGTGTGTGTGTGTTGTCGGTGTGTGTGTGTTTGTCTTGTCAGTGTGTGTGTGTGTGTGTTGTCGGTGTGTGTGTGTTTATGTGTTGTCGGTGTGTGTGTGTGTTGTCGGTGTGTGTGTGTTTATGTGTTGTCGGTGTGTGTGTGTGTGTGTGTTGTCGGTGTGTGTGTGTGTTGTCGGTGTGTGTGTGTGTGTTGTCGGTGTGTGTGTGTGTGTGTGTGTGTTGTCGGTGTGTGTGTGTGTGTGTTGTCGGTGTGTGTGTGTGTGTGTTGTCGGTGTGTGTGTGTGTGTGTGTTGTCGGTGTGTGTGTGTGTGTTGTGTGTGTATGTCTTGTCAGTGTGTGTGTGTGTGTTGTCGGTGTGTGTGTGTTTATGTGTTGTCGGTGTGTGTGTGTGTGTGTTGTCGGTGTGTGTGTGTGTTGTCGGTGTGTGTGTGTGTGTTGTCGGTGTGTGTGTGTGTGTGTGTGTGTTGTCGGTGTGTGTGTGTGTGTGTTGTCGGTGTGTGTGTGTGTGTGTTGTCGGTGTGTGTGTGTGTGTGTGTTGTCGGTGTGTGTGTGTGTGTTGTGTGTGTGTGTGTTGTCAGTGTGTGTGTGTGTGTTGTCGGTGTGTGTGTGTGTGTGTGTGTGTTGTCGGTGTGTGTGTGTTGTCGATGTGTGTGTGTGTGTGTGTTGTCGGTGTGTGTGTGTGTGTGTTGTCGGTGTGTGTGTGTGTGTGTTGTCAGTGTGTGTGTGTGTGTTGTCGGTGTGTGTGTGTGTGTGTGTTGTCGGTGTGTGTGTGTGTGTTGTCGGTGTGTGTGTGTGTGTTGTCGGTGTGTGTGTGTTGTCGGTATGTGTGTTGCTGGAGTGTGCGTGGGTGTGTTGTCGGTGTGTGTGTGTGTGTTGTCGGTGTGTGTGTGTGTGTGTTGTCGGTGTGTGTGTGTGTGTTGTCGGTATGTGTGTGTGTGTGTTGTCGGTGTGTTTGTGTGTGTGTGTTGTCGGTGTGTGTGTGTGTGTGTTGTCGGTGTGTTTGTGTGTGTTGTGTGTGTGTGTGTTGTCGGTGTGTGTGTGTGTGTGTGTTGTTGGTGTGTGTGTGTGTGTTGTCGGTGTGTGTGTGTTGTCGGTGTGTGTGTGTGTGTGTGTTGTCGCTGTGTGTGTGTGTGTGTTGTTTGTGTGTGTGTTGTCGGTGTGTGTGTGTGTTGTCGTTGTGTGTGTGTGTGTGTTGTCGGTGTGTGTGTGTGTGTGTTGTCGGTGTGTGTGTGTGTGTGTGTGTGTGTTGTCGGTGTGTGTGTCAGTGTGTGTTGTTGGTGTGTGTGTGTGTGTGTGTGTTGTCGGTGTGTGTGTGTGTGTGTTGTCGGTGTGTGTGTGTGTGTGTTGTCGGTGTGTGTGTGTGTGTGTTGTCAGTGTGTATGTGTGTGTTGTCGGTGTGTGTGTGTGTGTGTGTTGTCGGTGTGTGTGTGTGTGTTGTCGGTGTGTGTGTGTGTGTTGTCGGTGTGTGTGTGTTGTCGGTATGTGTGTTGCTGGAGTGTGCGTGGGTGTGTTGTCGGTGTGTGTGTGTGTGTTGTCGGTGTGTGTGTGTGTGTGTTGTCGGTGTGTGTGTGTGTGTTGTCGGTATGTGTGTGTGTGTGTTGTCGGTGTGTTTGTGTGTGTGTGTTGTCGGTGTGTGTGTGTGTGTGTTGTCGGTGTGTTTGTGTGTGTTGTGTGTGTGTGTGTTGTCGGTGTGTGTGTGTGTGTGTGTTGTCGGTGTGTGTGTGTGTGTTGTCGGTGTGTGTGTGTTGTCGGTGTGTGTGTGTGTGTGTGTTGTCGCTGTGTGTGTGTGTGTGTTGTTTGTGTGTGTGTTGTCGGTGTGTGTGTGTGTTGTCGTTGTGTGTGTGTGTGTGTTGTCGGTGTGTGTGTGTGTGTGTTGTCGGTGTGTGTGTGTGTGTGTGTGTGTGTGTTGTCGGTGTGTGTGTCAGTGTGTGTTGTTGGTGTGTGTGTGTGTGTGTGTGTTGTCGGTGTGTGTGTGTGTGTGTTGTCGGTGTGTGTGTGTGTGTGTTGTGTGTGTGTGTGTTGTCGGTGTGTGTGTGTGTTGTCGGTGTGTGTGTGTGTTGTCGGAGTGTGTGTGTGTATGTTGTCGGTGTGTGTGTGTGTGTTGTCAGTGTGTGTGTGTGTGTTATCGGTGTGTGTGAGTGTGTGTGTGTTGTCGGTGTGTGTGTGTGTGTGTGTTGTCGGTGTGTTTGTGTGTGTGTGTTGTCGGTGTGTGTGTGTGTGTGTTGTCGGTGTGTTTGTGTGTGTTGTGTGTGTGTGTGTTGTCGGTGTGTGTGTGTGTGTGTGTTGTCGGTGTGTGTGTGTGTGTTGTCGGTGTGTGTGTGTTGTCGGTGTGTGTGTGTGTGTGTGTTGTCGCTGTGTGTGTGTGTGTGTTGTTTGTGTGTGTGTTGTCGGTGTGTGTGTGTGTTGTCGTTGTGTGTGTGTGTGTGTTGTCGGTGTGTGTGTGTGTGTGTTGTCGGTGTGTGTGTGTGTGTGTTGTCGGTGTGTGTGTGTGTGTGTTGTGTGTGTGTGTGTTGTCGGTGTGTGTGTGTGTTGTCGGTGTGTGTGTGTGTTGTCGGAGTGTGTGTGTGTATGTTGTCGGTGTGTGTGTGTGTGTTGTCAGTGTGTGTGTGTGTGTTATCGGTGTGTGTGAGTGTGTGTGTGTGTGTTGTCGGTGTGTGTGTGTGTCTGTGTTGTCGGTGTGTGTGTGTGTGTTGTCGGTGTGTGTGTGTGTTGTCGGTGTGTGTGAGTGTGTTGCTGGTGTGTGTGTGTGTGTGTGTTGTCGGAGTGTATGTGTGTGTGTTGTCGGTGTGTGTGTGTGTTGTCGGTGTGTGTGTGTGTTGTCGGTGTGTGTGTGTGTGTTGTCAGTGTGTGTGTGTGTGTGTTGTCGGTGTGTGTGTGTGTGTGTTGTCTGTGTGTGTGTGTGTGTGTTGTCGGTATGTGTGTGTGTGTGTGTGTTGTCGGTGTGTGTGTGTTGTCGGTGTGTGTGTGTGTGTGTGTGTGTGTTGTCGGTGTGTGTGTGTTTGTCTTGTCAGTGTGTGTGTGTGTGTGTTGTCGGTGTGTGTGTGTTTATGTGTTGTCGGTGTGTGTGTGTGTTGTCGGTGTGTGTGTGTTTATGTGTTGTCGGTGTGTGTGTGTGTGTGTGTTGTCGGTGTGTGTGTGTGTTGTCGGTGTGTGTGTGTGTGTTGTCGGTGTGTGTGTGTGTGTGTGTGTGTTGTCGGTGTGTGTGTGTGTGTTGTCGGTGTGTGTGTGTGTGTGTTGTCGGTGTGTGTGTGTGTGTGTGTTGTCGGTGTGTGTGTGTGTGTTGTGTGTGTATGTCTTGTCAGTGTGTGTGTGTGTGTTGTCGGTGTGTGTGTGTTTATGTGTTGTCGGTGTGTGTGTGTGTGTGTGTTGTCGGTGTGTGTGTGTGTTGTCGGTGTGTGTGTGTGTGTGTGTTGTCGGTGTGTTTGTGTGTGTGTGTTGTCGGTGTGTGTGTGTGTGTGTTGTCGGTGTGTTTGTGTGTGTTGTGTGTGTGTGTGTTGTCGGTGTGTGTGTGTGTGTGTGTTGTCGGTGTGTGTGTGTGTGTTGTCGGTGTGTGTGTGTTGTCGGTGTGTGTGTGTGTGTGTGTTGTCGCTGTGTGTGTGTGTGTGTTGTTTGTGTGTGTGTTGTCGGTGTGTGTTGTCGGTGTGTGTGTGTGTTGTCGTTGTGTGTGTGTGTGTGTTGTCGGTGTGTGTGTGTGTGTGTTGTCGGTGTGTGTGTGTGTGTGTTGTCGGTGTGTGTGTGTGTGTGTTGTGTGTGTGTGTGTTGTCGGTGTGTGTGTGTGTTGTCGGTGTGTGTGTGTGTTGTCGGAGTGTGTGTGTGTATGTTGTCGGTGTGTGTGTGTGTGTTGTCAGTGTGTGTGTGTGTGTTATCGGTGTGTGTGAGTGTGTGTGTGTGTGTTGTCGGTGTGTGTGTGTGTCTGTGTTGTCGGTGTGTGTGTGTGTGTTGTCGGTGTGTGTGTGTGTTGTCGGTGTGTGTGAGTGTGTTGCTGGTGTGTGTGTGTGTGTGTGTTGTCGGAGTGTGTGTGTGTGTGTTGTCGGTGTGTGTGTGTGTTGTCGGTGTGTGTGTGTGTTGTCGGTGTGTGTGTGTGTGTTGTCAGTGTGTGTGTGTGTGTGTTGTCGGTGTGTGTGTGTGTGTGTTGTCTGTGTGTGTGTGTGTGTGTTGTCGGTATGTGTGTGTGTGTGTGTGTTGTCGGTGTGTGTGTGTTGTCGGTGTGTGTGTGTGTGTGTGTGTGTGTTGTCGGTGTGTGTGTGTTTGTCTTGTCAGTGTGTGTGTGTGTGTGTTGTCGGTGTGTGTGTGTTTATGTGTTGTCGGTGTGTGTGTGTGTTGTCGGTGTGTGTGTGTTTATGTGTTGTCGGTGTGTGTGTGTGTGTGTGTTGTCGGTGTGTGTGTGTGTTGTCGGTGTGTGTGTGTGTGTTGTCGGTGTGTGTGTGTGTGTGTGTGTGTTGTCGGTGTGTGTGTGTGTGTGTTGTCGGTGTGTGTGTGTGTGTGTTGTCGGTGTGTGTGTGTGTGTGTGTGTGTTGTCGGTGTGTGTGTGTGTGTTGTGTGTGTATGTCTTGTCAGTGTGTGTGTGTGTGTTGTCGGTGTGTGTGTGTTTATGTGTTGTCGGTGTGTGTGTGTGTGTGTGTTGTCGGTGTGTGTGTGTGTTGTCGGTGTGTGTGTGTGTGTTGTCGGTGTGTGTGTGTGTGTGTGTGTGTTGTCGGTGTGTGTGTGTGTGTGTTGTCGGTGTGTGTGTGTGTGTGTTGTCGGTGTGTGTGTGTGTGTGTGTTGTCGGTGTGTGTGTGTGTGTGTGTTGTGTGTGTGTGTGTTGTCAGTGTGTGTGTGTGTGTTGTCGGTGTGTGTGTGTGTGTGTGTGTGTTGTCGGTGTGTGTGTGTTGTCGATGTGTGTGTGTGTGTGTGTTGTCGGTGTGTGTGTGTGTGTGTTGTCGGTGTGTGTGTGTGTGTGTTGTCAGTGTGTGTGTGTGTGTTGTCGGTGTGTGTGTGTGTGTGTGTTGTCGGTGTGTGTGTGTGTGTTGTCGGTGTGTGTGTGTGTGTTGTCGGTGTGTGTGTGTTGTCGGTATGTGTGTTGCTGGAGTGTGCGTGGGTGTGTTGTCGGTGTGTGTGTGTGTGTTGTCGGTGTGTGTGTGTGTGTGTTGTCGGTGTGTGTGTGTGTGTTGTCGGTATGTGTGTGTGTGTGTTGTCGGTGTGTTTGTGTGTGTGTGTTGTCGGTGTGTGTGTGTGTGTGTTGTCGGTGTGTTTGTGTGTGTTGTGTGTGTGTGTGTTGTCGGTGTGTGTGTGTGTGTGTGTTGTCGGTGTGTGTGTGTGTGTTGTCGGTGTGTGTGTGTTGTCGGTGTGTGTGTGTGTGTGTGTTGTCGCTGTGTGTGTGTGTGTGTTGTTTGTGTGTGTGTTGTCGGTGTGTGTGTGTGTTGTCGTTGTGTGTGTGTGTGTGTTGTCGGTGTGTGTGTGTGTGTGTTGTCGGTGTGTGTGTGTGTGTGTGTGTGTGTTGTCGGTGTGTGTGTCAGTGTGTGTTGTTGGTGTGTGTGTGTGTGTGTGTGTTGTCGGTGTGTGTGTGTGTGTGTTGTCGGTGTGTGTGTGTGTGTGTTGTCGGTGTGTGTGTGTGTGTGTTGTCAGTGTGTATGTGTGTGTTGTCGGTGTGTGTGTGTGTGTGTGTTGTCGGTGTGTGTGTGTGTGTTGTCGGTGTGTGTGTGTGTGTTGTCGGTGTGTGTGTGTTGTCGGTATGTGTGTTGCTGGAGTGTGCGTGGGTGTGTTGTCGGTGTGTGTGTGTGTGTTGTCGGTGTGTGTGTGTGTGTGTTGTCGGTGTGTGTGTGTGTGTTGTCGGTATGTGTGTGTGTGTGTTGTCGGTGTGTTTGTGTGTGTGTGTTGTCGGTGTGTGTGTGTGTGTGTTGTCGGTGTGTTTGTGTGTGTTGTGTGTGTGTGTGTTGTCGGTGTGTGTGTGTGTGTGTGTTGTCGGTGTGTGTGTGTGTGTTGTCGGTGTGTGTGTGTTGTCGGTGTGTGTGTGTGTGTGTGTTGTCGCTGTGTGTGTGTGTGTGTTGTTTGTGTGTGTGTTGTCGGTGTGTGTGTGTGTTGTCGTTGTGTGTGTGTGTGTGTTGTCGGTGTGTGTGTGTGTGTGTTGTCGGTGTGTGTGTGTGTGTGTGTGTGTGTGTTGTCGGTGTGTGTGTCAGTGTGTGTTGTTGGTGTGTGTGTGTGTGTGTGTGTTGTCGGTGTGTGTGTGTGTGTGTTGTCGGTGTGTGTGTGTGTGTGTTGTGTGTGTGTGTGTTGTCGGTGTGTGTGTGTGTTGTCGGTGTGTGTGTGTGTTGTCGGAGTGTGTGTGTGTATGTTGTCGGTGTGTGTGTGTGTGTTGTCAGTGTGTGTGTGTGTGTTATCGGTGTGTGTGAGTGTGTGTGTGTTGTCGGTGTGTGTGTGTGTCTGTGTTGTCGGTGTGTGTGTGTGTGTTGTCGGTGTGTGTGTGTTGTCGGTGTGTGTGAGTGTGTTGCTGGTGTGTGTGTGTGTGTGTGTTGTCGGAGTGTGTGTGTGTGTGTTGTCGGTGTGTGTGTGTGTTGTCGGTGTGTGTGTGTGTTGTCGGTGTGTGTGTGTGTGTTGTCAGTGTGTGTGTGTGTGTGTTGTCGGTGTGTGTGTGTGTGTGTTGTCTGTGTGTGTGTGTGTGTGTTGTCGGTATGTGTGTGTGTGTGTGTGTTGTCGGTGTGTGTGTGTTGTCGGTGTGTGTGTGTGTGTGTGTGTGTGTTGTCGGTGTGTGTGTGTTTGTCTTGTCAGTGTGTGTGTGTGTGTGTTGTCGGTGTGTGTGTGTTTATGTGTTGTCGGTGTGTGTGTGTGTTGTCGGTGTGTGTTTATGTGTTGTCGGTGTGTGTGTGTGTGTGTGTGTGTTGTCGGTGTGTGTGTGTGTTGTCGGTGTGTGTGTGTGTGTTGTCGGTGTGTGTGTGTGTGTGTGTGTGTTGTCGGTGTGTGTGTGTGTGTGTTGTCGGTGTGTGTGTGTGTGTGTTGTCGGTGTGTGTGTGTGTGTGTGTTGTCGGTGTGTGTGTATGTGTTGTGTGTGTGTGTCTTGTCAGTGTGTGTGTGTGTGTTGTCGGTGTGTGTGTGTTTATGTGTTGTCGGTGTGTGTGTGTGTGTGTGTTGTCGGTGTGTGTGTGTGTTGTCGGTGTGTGTGTGTGTGTTGTCGGTGTGTGTGTGTGTGTGTGTGTGTTGTCGGTGTGTGTGTGTGTGTGTTGTCGGTGTGTGTGTGTGTGTGTTGTCGGTGTGTGTGTGTGTGTGTGTTGTCGGTGTGTGTGTGTGTGTTGTGTGTGTGTGTGTTGTCAGTGTGTGTGTGTGTGTTGTCGGTGTGTGTGTGTGTGTGTGTGTGTTGTCGGTGTGTGTGTGTTGTCGATGTGTGTGTGTGTGTGTGTGTTGTCGGTGTGTGTGTGTGTTGTCGGTGTGTGTGTGTGTGTGTTGTCAGTATGTGTGTGTGTGTTGTCGGTGTGTGTGTGTGTGTGTGTTGTCGGTGTGTGTGTGTGTGTTGTCGGTGTGTGTGTGTGTGTTGTCGGTGTGTGTGTGTTGTCGGTATGTGTGTTGCTGGAGTGTGCGTGGGTGTGTTGTCGGTGTGTGTGTGTGTGTTGTCGGTGTGTGTGTGTGTGTGTTGTCGGTGTGTGTGTGTGTGTTGTCGGTATGTGTGTGTGTGTGTTGTCGGTGTGTTTGTGTGTGTGTGTTGTCGGTGTGTGTGTGTGTGTGTGTTGTCAGTGTGTTTGTGTGTGTTGTGTGTGTGTGTGTTGTCGGTGTGTGTGTGTGTGTGTGTTGTCGGTGTGTGTGTGTGTGTTGTCGGTGTGTGTGTGTGTTGTGGGTGTGTGTGTGTGTGTGTTGTCGGTGTGTGTGTGTGTGTGTGTGTGTGTGTGTTGTTTGTGTGTGTGTTGTCGGTGTGTGTGTGTGTTGTCGTTGTGTGTGTGTGTGTGTTGTCGGTGTGTGTGTGTGTGTGTGTTGTCGGTGTGTGTGTGTGTGTGTGTGTGTGTGTTGTCGGTGTGTGTGTCAGTGTGTGTTGTTGGTGTGTGTGTGTGTGTGTGTTGTCGGTGTGTGTGTGTGTGTGTTGTCGGTGTGTGTGTGTGTGTGTTGTGTGTGTGTGTGTTGTCGGTGTGTGTGTGTGTTGTCGGTGTGTGTGTGTGTTGTCGGTGTGTGTGTGTGTTGTCGGTGTGTGTGTGTGTTGTCGGTGTGTGTGTGTGTGTTGTCAGTGTGTGTGTGTGTGTTATCGGTGTGTGTGAGTGTGTGTGTGTGTGTTGTCGGTGTGTGTGTGTGTCTGTGTTGTCGGTGTGTGTGTGTGTGTTGTCGGTGTGTGTGTGTGTTGTCGGTGTGTGTGAGTGTGTTGCTGGTGTGTGTGTGTGTGTGTGTGTTGTCGGAGTGTGTGTGTGTGTGTTGTCGGTGTGTGTGTGTGTTGTCGGTGTGTGTGTGTGTTGTCGGTGTGTGTGTGTGTGTTGTCAGTGTGTGTGTGTGTGTGTTGTCGGTGTGTGTGTGTGTGTGTTGTCTGTGTGTGTGTGTGTGTGTTGTCGGTATGTGTGTGTGTGTGTGTGTTGTCGGTGTGTGTGTGTTGTCGGTGTGTGTGTGTGTGTGTGTGTGTTGTCGGTGTGTGTGTGTTTGTCTTGTCAGTGTGTGTGTGTGTGTGTTGTCGGTGTGTGTGTGTTTATGTGTTGTCGGTGTGTGTGTGTGTTGTCGGTGTGTGTGTGTTTATGTGTTGTCGGTGTGTGTGTGTGTGTGTGTTGTCGGTGTGTGTGTGTGTTGTCGGTGTGTGTGTGTGTGTTGTCGGTGTGTGTGTGTGTGTGTGTGTGTTGTCGGTGTGTGTGTGTGTGTGTTGTCGGTGTGTGTGTGTGTGTGTTGTCGGTGTGTGTGTGTGTGTGTGTTGTCGGTGTGTGTGTGTGTGTTGTGTGTGTGTGTCTTGTCAGTGTGTGTGTGTGTGTTGTCGGTGTGTGTGTGTTTATGTGTTGTCGGTGTGTGTGTGTGTGTGTGTTGTCGGTGTGTGTGTGTGTTGTCGGTGTGTGTGTGTGTGTTGTCGGTGTGTGTGTGTGTGTGTGTGTGTTGTCGGTGTGTGTGTGTGTGTGTTGTCGGTGTGTGTGTGTGTGTGTGTGTGTGTGTGTTGTCGGTGTGTGTGTGTTGTCGGTGTGTGTGTGTGTGTGTGTTGTCGCTGTGTGTGTGTGTGTGTGTTGTTTGTGTGTGTGTTGTCGGTGTGTGTGTGTGTTGTCGTTGTGTGTGTGTGTGTGTTGTCGGTGTGTGTGTGTGTGTGTTGTCGGTGTGTGTGTGTGTGTGTGTGTGTTGTCGGTGTGTGTGTCAGTGTGTGTTGTTGGTGTGTGTGTGTGTGTGTGTGTGTGTTGTCGGTGTGTGTGTGTGTGTGTTGTCGGTGTGTGTGTGTGTGTGTTGTGTGTGTGTGTGTTGTCGGTGTGTGTGTGTGTTGTCGGTGTGTGTGTGTGTTGTCGGAGTGTGTGTGTGTATGTTGTCGGTGTGTGTGTGTGTGTTGTCAGTGTGTGTGTGTGTGTTATCGGTGTGTGTGAGTGTGTGTGTTGTCGGTGTGTGTGTGTGTCTGTGTTGTCGGTGTGTGTGTGTGTGTTGTCGGTGTGTGTGTGTGTTGTCGGTGTGTGTGAGTGTGTTGCTGGTGTGTGTGTGTGTGTGTGTTGTCGGTGTGTGTGAGTGTGTTGCTGGTGTGTGTGTGTGTGTGTGTGTTGTCGGAGTGTGTGTGTGTGTGTTGTCGGTGTGTGTGTGTGTTGTCGGTGTGTGTGTGTGTTGTCGGTGTGTGTGTGTGTGTTGTCAGTGTGTGTGTGTGTGTGTTGTCGGTGTGTGTGTGTGTGTGTTGTCTGTGTGTGTGTGTGTGTGTTGTCGGTATGTGTGTGTGTGTGTGTGTTGTCGGTGTGTGTGTGTTGTCGGTGTGTGTGTGTGTGTGTGTGTGTTGTCGGTGTGTGTGTGTTTGTCTTGTCAGTGTGTGTGTGTGTGTGTTGTCGGTGTGTGTGTGTTTATGTGTTGTCGGTGTGTGTGTGTGTTGTCGGTGTGTGTGTGTTTATGTGTTGTCGGTGTGTGTGTGTGTGTGTGTTGTCGGTGTGTGTGTGTGTTGTCGGTGTGTGTGTGTGTGTTGTCGGTGTGTGTGTGTGTGTGTGTGTGTTGTCGGTGTGTGTGTGTGTGTGTTGTCGGTGTGTGTGTGTGTGTGTTGTCGGTGTGTGTGTGTGTGTGTGTTGTCGGTGTGTGTGTGTGTGTTGTGTGTGTGTGTCTTGTCAGTGTGTGTGTGTGTGTTGTCGGTGTGTGTGTGTTTATGTGTTGTCGGTGTGTGTGTGTGTGTGTTGTCGGTGTGTGTGTGTGTTGTCGGTGTGTGTGTGTGTGTTGTCGGTGTGTGTGTGTGTGTGTGTGTGTTGTCGGTGTGTGTGTGTGTGTGTTGTCGGTGTGTGTGTGTGTGTGTGTGTGTGTGTGTTGTCGGTGTGTGTGTGTTGTCGGTGTGTGTGTGTGTGTGTGTTGTCGCTGTGTGTGTGTGTGTGTGTTGTTTGTGTGTGTGTTGTCGGTGTGTGTGTGTGTTGTCGTTGTGTGTGTGTGTGTGTTGTCGGTGTGTGTGTGTGTGTGTTGTCGGTGTGTGTGTGTGTGTGTGTGTGTTGTCGGTGTGTGTGTCAGTGTGTGTTGTTGGTGTGTGTGTGTGTGTGTGTGTGTGTTGTCGGTGTGTGTGTGTGTGTGTTGTCGGTGTGTGTGTGTGTGTGTTGTGTGTGTGTGTGTTGTCGGTGTGTGTGTGTGTTGTCGGTGTGTGTGTGTGTTGTCGGAGTGTGTGTGTGTATGTTGTCGGTGTGTGTGTGTGTGTTGTCAGTGTGTGTGTGTGTGTTATCGGTGTGTGTGAGTGTGTGTGTTGTCGGTGTGTGTGTGTGTCTGTGTTGTCGGTGTGTGTGTGTGTGTTGTCGGTGTGTGTGTGTGTTGTCGGTGTGTGTGAGTGTGTTGCTGGTGTGTGTGTGTGTGTGTGTTGTCGGAGTGTGTGTGTGTGTGTTGTCGGTGTGTGTGTGTGTTGTCGGTGTGTGTGTGTGTTGTCGGTGTGTGTGTGTGTGTTGTCAGTGTGTGTGTGTGTGTGTTGTCGGTGTGTGTGTGTGTGTTGTCTGTGTGTGTGTGTGTGTGTTGTCGGTATGTGTGTGTGTGTGTGTGTGTGTTGTCGGTGTGTGTGTGTTGTCGGTGTGTGTGTGTGTGTGTGTGTGTTGTCGGTGTGTGTGTGTTTGTCTTGTCAGTGTGTGTGTGTGTGTGTTGTCGGTGTGTGTGTGTTTATGTGTTGTCGGTGTGTGTGTGTGTTGTCGGTGTGTGTGTGTGTTGTGGGTGTGTGTGTGTGTGTGTTGTCGGTGTGTGTGTGTGTGTGTGTGTGTGTGTTGTCGGTGTGTGTGTGTGTGTTGTCGGTGTGTGTGTGTGTGTTGTCGGTGTGTGTGTGTGTGTGTGTGTGTGTGTGTTGTCGGTGTGTGTGTGTGTGTGTGTTGTCGGTGTGTGTGTGTGTGTGTTGTCGGTGTGTGTGTGTGTGTGTTGTGTGTGTGTGTGTTGTCGGTGTGTGTGTGTGTTGTCGGTGTGTGTGTGTGTTGTCGGAGTGTGTGTGTGTGTGTTGTCGGTGTGTGTGTGTGTGTTGTCAGTGTGTGTGTGTGTGTTATCGGTGTGTGTGAGTGTGTGTGTGTGTGTTGTCGGTGTGTGTGTGTGTCTGTGTTGTCGGTGTGTGTGTGTGTGTGTTGTCGGTGTGTGTGTGTGTGTGTTGTCGGTGTGTGTGTGTGTGTGTTGTGTGTGTGTGTGTTGTCGGTGTGTGTGTGTGTAGTCGGTGTGTGTGTGTGTTGTCGGAGTGTGTGTGTGTGTGTTGTCGGTGTGTGTGTGTGTGTTGTCAGTGTGTGTGTGTGTGTTATCGGTGTGTGTGAGTGTGTGTGTGTGTGTTGTCGGTGTGTGTGTGTGTCTGTGTTGTCGGTGTGTGTGTGTGTGTTGTCGGTGTGTGTGTGTGTTGTCGGTGTGTGTGAGTGTGTTGCTGGTGTGTGTGTGTGTGTGTGTTGTCGGTGTGTGTCTGTGTGTTGTCGGTGTGTGTGTGTGTTGTCGGTGTGTGTGTTGTCGGTGTGTGTGTGTGTGTTGTCAGTGTGTGTGTGTGTGTTGTCGGTGTGTGTGTGTGTGTTGTCGGTGTGTGTGTGTGTCGGTGTGTGTGTGTGTGTGTGTGTTGTCGGTGTGTGTGTGTTGTCGGTGTGTGTGTGTGTGTGTGTGTGTGTTGTCGGTGTGTGTGTGTGTCTTGTCAGTGTGTGTGTGTGTGTTGTCGGTGTGTGTGTGTTTATGTGTTGTCGGTGTGTGTGTGTGTGTGTGTTGTCGGTGTGTGTGTGTGTTGTCGGTTGTGTGTGTGTGTTGTCGGTGTGTGTGTGTGTGTGTTGTCGGTGTGTGTGTGTGTGTGTTGTCGGTGTGTGTGTGTGTTGTCGGTATGTGTGTGTGTGTGTGTTGTCGGTGTGTGTGTGTGTGTTGTGTGTGTGTGTGTTGTCAGTGTGTGTGTGTGTGTTGTCGGTGTGTGTGTGTGTGTGTGTGTGTGTGTTGTCGGTGTGTGTGTGTTGTCGGTGTGTGTGTGTGTTGTCGGTGGTGTGTGTGTGTGTTGTCGGTGTGTGTGTGTGTGTGTTGTCAGTGTGTGTGTGTGTGTTGTCGGTGTGTGTGTGTGTGTGTGTGTGTTGTCGGTGTGTGTGTGTGTGTTGTCGGTGTGTGTGTGTGTGTTGTCGGTGTGTGTGTGTTGTCGGTATGTGTGTTGCTGGAGTGTGCGTGGGTGTGTTGTCGGTGTGTGTGTGTGTTGTCGGTGTGTGTGTGTGTTGTCGGTGTGTGTGTGTGTGTTGTCGGTGTGTGTGTGTGTGTTGTCGGTGTGTGTGTGTGTGTTGTCGGTATGTGTGTGTGTGTGTTGTCGGTGTGTGTGTGTGTGTGTGTTGTCGGTGTGTGTGTGTGTGTGTTGTCGGTGTGTTTGTGTGTGTTGTGTGTGTGTGTGTTGTCGGTGTGTGTGTGTGTGTGTGTTGTCGGTGTGTGTGTGTGTGTTGTCGGTGTGTGTGTGTTGTCGGTGTGTGTGTGTGTGTTGTCGATGTGTGTGTGTGTGTGTTGTTTGTGTGTGTGTTGTCGGTGTGTGTGTGTGTTGTCGGTGTGTGTGTGTGTGTGTTGTCGGTGTGTGTGTGTGTGTGTTGTCGGTGTGTGTGTGTGTGTGTGTGTGTGTGTTGTCGGTGTGTGTGTCGTGTGTGTTGTTGGTGTGTGTGTGTGTTTGTGTGTTGTCGGTGTGTGTGTGTGTGTGTTGTCGGTGTGTGTGTGTGTGTGTTGTGTGTGTGTGTGTTGTCGGTGTGTGTGTGTGTTGTCGGTGTGTGTGTGTGTTGTCGGAGTGTGTGTGTGTGTGTTGTCAGTGTGTGTGTGTGTGTTATCGGTGTGTGTGAGTGTGTGTGTGTGTTGTCGGTGTGTGTGTGTGTCTGTGTTGTCGGTGTGTGTGTGTGTGTTGTCGGTGTGTGTGTGTGTTGTCGGTGTGTGTGAGTGTGTTGCTGGTGTGTGTGTGTGTGTGTGTTGTCGGAGTGTGTGTGTGTGTGTTGTCGGTGTGTGTGTGTGTGTTGTCGGTGTGTGTGTGTGTTGTCGGTGTGTGTGTGTGTGTTGTCAGTGTGTGTGTGTGTGTGTTGTCGGTGTGTGTGTGTGTGTGTTGTCTGTGTGTGTGTGTGTGTGTTGTCGGTATGTGTGTGTGTGTGTGTGTGTGTTGTCGGTGTGTGTGTGTGTCTGTGTTGTCGGTGTGTGTGTGTGTGTTGTCGGTGTGTGTGTGTGTTGTCGGTGTGTGTGAGTGTGTTGCTGGTGTGTGTGTGTGTGTGTGTTGTCGGTGTGTGTGTGTGTGTGTTGTCGGTGTGTGTGTGTGTTGTCGGTGTGTGTGTTGTCGGTGTGTGTGTGTGTGTTGTCAGTGTGTGTGTGTGTGTTGTCGGTGTGTGTGTGTGTGTGTTGTCGGTGTGTGTGTGTGTTGTCGGTGTGTGTGTGTGTGTGTGTGTTGTCGGTGTGTGTGTGTTGTCGGTGTGTGTGTGTGTGTGTGTGTGTGTGTTGTCGGTGTGTGTGTGTGTCTTGTCAGTGTGTGTGTGTGTGTTGTCGGTGTGTGTGTGTTTATGTGTTGTCGGTGTGTGTGTGTGTGTGTGTTGTCGGTGTGTGTGTGTGTTGTCGGTGTGTGTGTGTGTGTTGTCGGTGTGTGTGTGTGTGTGTGTGTTGTCGGTGTGTGTGTGTGTGTGTTGTCGGTGTGTGTGTGTGTTGTCGGTATGTGTGTGTGTGTGTGTTGTCGGTGTGTGTGTGTGTGTTGTGTGTGTGTGTGTTGTCAGTGTGTGTGTGTGTGTTGTCGGTGTGTGTGTGTGTTGTCGGTGTGTGTGTGTGTGTTGTCGGTGTGTGTGTGTGTGTGTTGTCAGTGTGTGTGTGTGTGTTGTCGGTGTGTGTGTGTGTGTGTGTGTGTGTGTTGTCGGTGTGTGTGTGTGTGTTGTCGGTGTGTGTGTGTGTGTTGTCGGTGTGTGTGTGTTGTCGGTATGTGTGTTGCTGGAGTGTGCGTGGGTGTGTTGTCGGTGTGTGTGTGTGTTGTCGGTGTGTGTGTGTGTTGTCGGTGTGTGTCTGTGTGTTGTCGGTGTGTGTGTGTGTGTGTTGTCGGTGTGTGTGTGTGTGTTGTCGGTATGTGTGTGTGTGTGTTGTCGGTGTGTTTGTGTGTGTGTGTTGTCGGTGTGTGTGTGTGTGTGTTGTCGGTGTGTTTGTGTGTGTTGTGTGTGTGTGTGTTGTCGGTGTGTGTGTGTGTGTGTGTTGTCGGTGTGTGTGTGTGTGTTGTCGTTGTGTGTGTGTTGTCGGTGTGTGTGTGTGTGTGTGTTGTCGATGTGTGTGTGTGTGTGTTGTTTGTGTGTGTGTTGTCGGTGTGTGTTTGTGTTGTCGGTGTGTGTGTGTGTGTGTTGTCGGTGTGTGTGTGTGTGTGTTGTCGGTGTGTGTGTGTGTGTGTGTGTGTGTGTTGTCGGTGTGTGTGTCAGTGTGTGTTGTTGGTGTGTGTGTGTGTTTGTGTGTTGTCGGTGTGTGTGTGTGTGTGTTGTCGGTGTGTGTGTGTGTGTGTTGTGTGTGTGTGTGTTGTCGGTGTGTGTGTGTGTTGTCGGTGTGTGTGTGTGTTGTCGGAGTGTGTGTGTGTGTGTTGTCGGTGTGTGTGTGTGTGTTGTCAGTGTGTGTGTGTGTGTTATCGGTGTGTGTGAGTGTGTGTGTGTGTGTTGTCGGTGTGTGTGTGTGTCTGTGTTGTCGGTGTGTGTGTGTGTGTTGTCGGTGTGTGTGTGTGTTGTCGGTGTGTGTGAGTGTGTTGCTGGTGTGTGTGTGTGTGTGTGTTGTCGGAGTGTGTGTGTGTGTGTTGTCGGTGTGTGTGTGTGTTGTCGGTGTGTGTGTGTGTTGTCGGTGTGTGTGTGTGTGTTGTCAGTGTGTGTGTGTGTGTGTTGTCGGTGTGTGTGTGTGTGTGTTGTCTGTGTGTGTGTGTGTGTGTGTGTGTGTGTTGTCGGTATGTGTGTGTGTGTGTGTGTGTGTTGTCGGTGTGTGTGTGTGTTGTGGGTGTGTGTGTGTGTGTGTTGTCGGTGTGTGTGTGTGTGTGTGTGTGTGTGTTGTCTGTGTGTGTGTGTGTGTTGTCGGTGTGTGTGTGTGTGTTGTCGTTGTGTGTGTGTGTGTGTGTGTGTGTGTTGTCGGTGTGTGTGTCAGTGTGTGTTGTCGGTGTGTGTGTGTGTGTGTTGTCGGTGTGTGTGTGTGTGTTGTCGGTGTGTGTGTGTTGTCGGTGTGTGTGTGTGTGTGTGTGTGTTGTCGGTGTGTGTGTGTGTGTCTTGTCAGTGTGTGTGTGTGTGTTGTCGGTGTGTGTGTGTTTATGTGTTGTCGGTGTGTTTGTGTGTGTGTGTTGTCGGTGTGTGTGTGTGTTGTCGGTGTGTGTGTGTGTGTTGTCGGTGTGTGTGTGTGTGTGTGTGTGTTGTCGGTGTGTGTGTGTGTGTGTTGTCGGTGTGTGTGTGTGTGTGTTGTCGGTGTGTGTGTCAGTGTGTGTTGTTGGTGTGTGTGTGTGTGTGTGTGTTGTCGGTGTGTGTGTGTGTGTGTTGTCGGTGTGTGTGTATGTTGTCGGTGTGTGTGTGTGTGTTGTCAGTGTGTGTGTGTGTGTTATCGGTGTGTGTGAGTGTGTGTGTGTGTGTTGTCGGTGTGTGTGTGGGTCTGTGTTGTCGGTGTGTGTGTGTGTGTTGTCGGTGTGTGTGTGTGTTGTCGGTGTGTGTGAGTGTGTTGCTGGTGTGTGTGTGTGTGTGTGTTGTCGGAGTGTGTGTGTGTGTGTTGTCGGTGTGTGTGTGTGTTGTCGGTGTGTGTGTGTGTTGTCGGTGTGTGTGTGTGTGTTGTCAGTGTGTGTGTGTGTGTGTTGTCGGTGTGTGTGTGTGTGTGTTGTCTGTGTGTGTGTGTGTGTGTTGTCGGTATGTGTGTGTGTGTGTGTGTTGTCGGTGTGTGTGTGTTGTCGGTGTGTGTGTGTGTGTGTGTGTGTTGTCGGTGTGTGTGTGTTTGTCTTGTCAGTGTGTGTGTGTGTGTGTTGTCGGTGTGTGTGTGTTTATGTGTTGTCGGTGTGTGTGTGTGTTGTCGGTGTGTGTGTGTGTTGTGGGTGTGTGTGTGTGTGTGTTGTCGGTGTGTGTGTGTGTGTGTGTGTGTGTGTGTTGTCGGTGTGTGTGTGTGTGTTGTCGGTGTGTGTGTGTGTGTTGTCGGTGTGTGTGTGTGTGTGTGTGTGTGTGTTGTCGGTGTGTGTGTGTGTGTGTTGTCGGTGTGTGTGTGTGTGTGTTGTCGGTGTGTGTGTGTGTGTGTTGTGTGTGTGTGTGTTGTCGGTGTGTGTGTGTGTTGTCGGTGTGTGTGTGTGTTGTCGGAGTGTGTGTGTGTGTGTTGTCGGTGTGTGTGTGTGTGTTGTCAGTGTGTGTGTGTGTGTTATCGGTGTGTGTGAGTGTGTGTGTGTGTGTTGTCGGTGTGTGTGTGTGTCTGTGTTGTCGGTGTGTGTGTGTGTGTTGTCGGTGTGTGTGTGTGTGTGTTGTCGGTGTGTGTGTGTGTGTGTTGTGTGTGTGTGTGTTGTCGGTGTGTGTGTGTGTTGTCGGTGTGTGTGTGTGTTGTCGGAGTGTGTGTGTGTGTGTTGTCGGTGTGTGTGTGTGTGTTGTCAGTGTGTGTGTGTGTGTTATCGGTGTGTGTGAGTGTGTGTGTGTGTGTTGTCGGTGTGTGTGTGTGTCTGTGTTGTCGGTGTGTGTGTGTGTGTTGTCGGTGTGTGTGTGTGTTGTCGGTGTGTGTGAGTGTGTTGCTGGTGTGTGTGTGTGTGTGTGTTGTCGGTGTGTGTGTGTGTTGTCGGTGTGTGTGTTGTCGGTGTGTGTGTGTGTGTTGTCAGTGTGTGTGTGTGTGTTGTCGGTGTGTGTGTGTGTGTGTTGTCGGTGTGTGTGTGTGTTGTCGGTGTGTGTGTGTGTGTGTGTGTTGTCGGTGTGTGTGTGTTGTCGGTGTGTGTGTGTGTGTGTGTGTGTGTTGTCGGTGTGTGTGTGTGTCTTGTCAGTGTGTGTGTGTGTGTTGTCGGTGTGTGTGTGTTTATGTGTTGTCGGTGTGTGTGTGTGTGTGTGTTGTCGGTGTGTGTGTGTGTTGTCGGTGTGTGTGTGTGTGTTGTCGGTGTGTGTGTGTGTGTGTGTTGTCGGTGTGTGTGTGTGTGTGTGTGTGTTGTCGGTGTGTGTGTGTGTTGTCGGTATGTGTGTGTGTGTGTGTTGTCGGTGTGTGTGTGTGTGTTGTGTGTGTGTGTGTTGTCAGTGTGTGTGTGTGTGTTGTCGGTGTGTGTGTGTGTGTGTGTGTGTTGTCGGTGTGTGTGTGTTGTCGGTGTGTGTGTGTGTTGTCGGTGTGTGTGTGTGTGTGTTGTCGGTGTGTGTGTGTGTGTGTTGTCAGTGTGTGTGTGTGTGTTGTCGGTGTGTGTGTGTGTGTGTGTGTGTTGTCGGTGTGTGTGTGTGTGTTGTCGGTGTGTGTGTGTGTGTTGTCGGTGTGTGTGTGTTGTCGGTATGTGTGTTGCTGGAGTGTGCGTGGGTGTGTTGTCGGTGTGTGTGTGTGTTGTCGGTGTGTGTGTGTGTTGTCGGTGTGTGTGTGTGTGTTGTCGGTGTGTGTGTGTGTGTGTGTTGTCGGTGTGTGTGTGTGTGTTGTCGGTATGTGTGTGTGTGTGTTGTCGGTGTGTTTGTGTGTGTGTGTTGTCGGTGTGTGTGTGTGTGTGTTGTCGGTGTGTTTGTGTGTGTTGTGTGTGTGTGTGTTGTCGGTGTGTGTGTGTGTGTGTGTTGTCGGTGTGTGTGTGTGTGTTGTCGGTGTGTGTGTGTTGTCGGTGTGTGTGTGTGTGTGTGTTGTCGATGTGTGTGTGTGTGTGTTGTTTGTGTGTGTGTTGTCGGTGTGTGTGTGTGTTGTCGGTGTGTGTGTGTGTGTGTTGTCGGTGTGTGTGTGTGTGTGTTGTCGGTGTGTGTGTGTGTGTGTGTGTGTGTGTTGTCGGTGTGTGTGTCAGTGTGTGTTGTTGGTGTGTGTGTGTGTTTGTGTGTTGTCGGTGTGTGTGTGTGTGTGTTGTCGGTGTGTGTGTGTGTGTGTTGTGTGTGTGTGTGTTGTCGGTGTGTGTGTGTGTTGTCGGTGTGTGTGTGTGTGTTGTCGGAGTGTGTGTGTGTGTGTTGTCGGTGTGTGTGTGTGTGTTGTCGGTGTGTGTGTGTGTGTTATCGGTGTGTGTGAGTGTGTGTGTGTGTTGTCGGTGTGTGTGTGTGTCTGTGTTGTCGGTGTGTGTGTGTGTGTTGTCGGTGTGTGTGTGTGTTGTCGGTGTGTGTGAGTGTGTTGCTGGTGTGTGTGTGTGTGTGTGTTGTCGGAGTGTGTGTGTGTGTGTTGTCGGTGTGTGTGTGTGTTGTCGGTGTGTGTGTGTGTTGTCGGTGTGTGTGTGTGTGTTGTCAGTGTGTGTGTGTGTGTGTTGTCGGTGTGTGTGTGTGTGTGTTGTCTGTGTGTGTGTGTGTGTGTGTGTTGTCGGTATGTGTGTGTGTGTGTGTGTGTGTTGTCGGTGTGTGTGTGTGTTGTGGGTGTGTGTGTGTGTGTGTTGTCGGTGTGTGTGTGTGTGTGTGTGTGTGTTGTCGGTGTGTGTGTGTGTGTTGTCGGTGTGTGTGTGTGTGTTGTCGTTGTGTGTGTGTGTGTGTGTGTGTGTTGTCGGTGTGTGTGTCAGTGTGTGTTGTCGGTGTGTGTGTGTGTGTGTTGTCGGTGTGTGTGTGTGTGTGTGTGTTGTCGGTGTGTGTGTGTTGTCGGTGTGTGTGTGTGTGTGTGTGTTGTCGGTGTGTGTGTGTGTGTCTTGTCAGTGTGTGTGTGTGTGTTGTCGGTGTGTGTGTGTTTATGTGTTGTCGGTGTGTTTGTGTGTGTGTGTTGTCGGTGTGTGTGTGTGTTGTCGGTGTGTGTGTGTGTGTTGTCGGTGTGTGTGTGTGTGTGTGTGTGTTGTCGGTGTGTGTGTGTGTGTGTTGTCGGTGTGTGTGTGTGTTGTCGGTGTGTGTGTCAGTGTGTGTTGTTGGTGTGTGTGTGTGTGTGTGTGTTGTCGGTGTGTGTGTGTGTGTGTTGTCGGTGTGTGTGTATGTTGTCGGTGTGTGTGTGTGTGTTGTCAGTGTGTGTGTGTGTGTTATCGGTGTGTGTGAGTGTGTGTGTGTGTGTTGTCGGTGTGTGTGTGTGTCTGTGTTGTCGGTGTGTGTGTGTGTGTTGTCGGTGTGTGTGTGTGTTGTCGGTGTGTGTGAGTGTGTTGCTGGTGTGTGTGTGTGTGTGTGTTGTCGGTGTGTGTGTGTGTTGTCGGTGTGTGTGTTGTCGGTGTGTGTGTGTGTGTTGTCAGTGTGTGTGTGTGTGTTGTCGGTGTGTGTGTGTGTGTGTTGTCGGTGTGTGTGTGTGTTGTCGGTGTGTGTGTGTGTGTGTGTGTTGTCGGTGTGTGTGTGTTGTCGGTGTGTGTGTGTGTGTGTGTGTGTGTTGTCGGTGTGTGTGTGTGTCTTGTCAGTGTGTGTGTGTGTGTTGTCGGTGTGTGTGTGTTTATGTGTTGTCGGTGTGTGTGTGTGTGTGTGTTGTCGGTGTGTGTGTGTGTTGTCGGTGTGTGTGTGTGTGTTGTCGGTGTGTGTGTGTGTGTGTGTTGTCGGTGTGTGTGTGTGTGTGTGTTGTCGGTGTGTGTGTGTGTTGTCGGTATGTGTGTGTGTGTGTGTTGTCGGTGTGTGTGTGTGTGTTGTGTGTGTGTGTGTTGTCAGTGTGTGTGTGTGTGTTGTCGGTGTGTGTGTGTGTGTGTGTGTGTTGTCGGTGTGTGTGTGTTGTCGGTGTGTGTGTGTGTTGTCGGTGTGTGTGTGTGTGTGTTGTCGGTGTGTGTGTGTGTGTGTTGTCAGTGTGTGTGTGTGTGTTGTCGGTGTGTGTGTGTGTGTGTGTGTGTTGTCGGTGTGTGTGTGTGTGTTGTCGGTGTGTGTGTGTGTGTTGTCGGTGTGTGTGTGTTGTCGGTATGTGTGTTGCTTTAGTGTGCGTGGGTGTGTTGTCGGTGTGTGTGTGTGTTGTCGGTGTGTGTGTGTGTTGTCGGTGTGTGTGTGTGTGTTGTCGGTGTGTGTGTGTGTGTGTTGTCGGTGTGTGTGTGTGTGTTGTCGGTATGTGTGTGTGTGTGTTGTCGGTGTGTTTGTGTGTGTGTGTTGTCGGTGTGTGTGTGTGTGTGTTGTCGGTGTGTTTGTGTGTGTTGTCTGTGTGTGTGTTGTCGGTGTGTGTGTGTGTGTGTGTTGTCGGTGTGTGTGTGTGTGTTGTCGGTGTGTGTGTGTTGTCGGTGTGTGTGTGTGTGTGTGTTGTCGATGTGTGTGTGTGTGTGTTGTTTGTGTGTGTGTTGTCGGTGTGTGTGTGTGTTGTCGGTGTGTGTGTGTGTGTGTTGTCGGTGTGTGTGTGTGTGTGTTGTCGGTGTGTGTGTGTGTGTGTGTGTGTGTGTTGTCGGTGTGTGTGTCAGTGTGTGTTGTTGGTGTGTGTGTGTGTTTGTGTGTTGTCGGTGTGTGTGTGTGTGTGTTGTCGGTGTGTGTGTGTGTGTGTTGTGTGTGTGTGTGTTGTCGGTGTGTGTGTGTGTTGTCGGTGTGTGTGTGTGTGTTGTCGGAGTGTGTGTGTGTGTGTTGTCGGTGTGTGTGTGTGTGTTGTCGGTGTGTGTGTGTGTGTTATCGGTGTGTGTGAGTGTGTGTGTGTGTTGTCGGTGTGTGTGTGTGTCTGTGTTGTCGGTGTGTGTGTGTGTGTTGTCGGTGTGTGTGTGTGTTGTCGGTGTGTGTGAGTGTGTTGCTGGTGTGTGTGTGTGTGTGTGTTGTCGGAGTGTGTGTGTGTGTGTTGTCGGTGTGTGTGTGTGTTGTCGGTGTGTGTGTGTGTTGTCGGTGTGTGTGTGTGTGTTGTCAGTGTGTGTGTGTGTGTGTTGTCGGTGTGTGTGTGTGTGTGTTGTCTGTGTGTGTGTGTGTGTGTGTGTTGTCGGTATGTGTGTGTGTGTGTGTGTGTGTTGTCGGTGTGTGTGTGTGTTGTGGGTGTGTGTGTGTGTGTGTTGTCGGTGTGTGTGTGTGTGTGTGTGTGTGTGTGTGTTGTCGGTGTGTGTGTGTGTGTTGTCGGTGTGTGTGTGTGTGTTGTCGTTGTGTGTGTGTGTGTGTGTGTGTGTTGTCGGTGTGTGTGTCAGTGTGTGTTGTCGGTGTGTGTGTGTGTGTGTTGTCGGTGTGTGTGTGTGTGTGTGTGTTGTCGGTGTGTGTGTGTTGTCGGTGTGTGTGTGTGTGTGTGTGTGTTGTCGGTGTGTGTGTGTGTGTCTTGTCAGTGTGTGTGTGTGTGTTGTCGGTGTGTGTGTGTTTATGTGTTGTCGGTGTGTTTGTGTGTGTGTGTTGTCGGTGTGTGTGTGTGTTGTCGGTGTGTGTGTGTGTGTTGTCGGTGTGTGTGTGTGTGTGTGTGTGTTGTCGGTGTGTGTGTGTGTGTTGTCGGTGTGTGTGTGTGTTGTCGGTGTGTGTGTCAGTGTGTGTTGTTGGTGTGTGTGTGTGTGTGTGTGTTGTCGGTGTGTGTGTGTGTGTGTTGTCGGTGTGTGTGTATGTTGTCGGTGTGTGTGTGTGTGTTGTCAGTGTGTGTGTGTGTGTTATCGGTGTGTGTGAGTGTGTGTGTGTGTGTTGTCGGTGTGTGTGTGTGTCTGTGTTGTCGGTGTGTGTGTGTGTGTTGTCGGTGTGTGTGTGTGTTGTCGGTGTGTGTGAGTGTGTTGCTGGTGTGTGTGTGTGTGTGTGTTGTCGGTGTGTGTGTGTGTGTCTTGTCAGTGTGTGTGTGTGTGTTGTCGGTGTGTGTGTGTTTATGTGTTGTCGGTGTGTTTGTGTGTGTGTGTTGTCGGTGTGTGTGTGTGTTGTCGGTGTGTGTGTGTGTGTTGTCGGTGTGTGTGTGTGTGTGTGTTGTCGGTGTGTGTGTGTGTGTGTTGTCGGTGTGTGTGTGTGTGTGTTGTCGGTGTGTGTGTCAGTGTGTGTTGTTGGTGTGTGTGTGTGTGTGTGTGTTGTCGGTGTGTGTGTGTGTGTGTTGTCGGTGTGTGTGTATGTTGTCGGTGTGTGTGTGTGTGTTGTCAGTGTGTGTGTGTGTGTTATCGGTGTGTGTGAGTGTGTGTGTGTGTGTTGTCGGTGTGTGTGTGTGTCTGTGTTGTCGGTGTGTGTGTGTGTGTTGTCGGTGTGTGTGTGTGTTGTCGGTGTGTGTGAGTGTGTTGCTGGTGTGTGTGTCTGTGTGTGTTGTCGGAGTGTGTGTGTGTGTGTTGTCGGTGTGTGTGTGTGTTGTCGGTGTGTGTGTGTGTTGTCGGTGTGTGTGTGTGTGTTGTCAGTGTGTGTGTGTGTGTGTTGTCGGTGTGTGTGTGTGTGTGTTGTCTGTGTGTGTGTGTGTGTGTTGTCGGTATGTGTGTGTGTGTGTGTGTTGTCGGTGTGTGTGTGTTGTCGGTGTGTGTGTGTGTGTGTGTGTGTTGTCGGTGTGTGTGTGTTTGTCTTGTCAGTGTGTGTGTGTGTGTGTTGTCGGTGTGTGTGTGTTTATGTGTTGTCGGTGTGTGTGTGTGTTGTCGGTGTGTGTGTGTGTTGTGGGTGTGTGTGTGTGTGTGTTGTCGGTGTGTGTGTGTGTGTGTGTGTGTGTGTGTGTGTTGTCGGTGTGTGTGTGTGTGTTGTCGGTGTGTGTGTGTGTGTTGTCGGTGTGTGTGTGTGTGTGTGTGTGTGTGTGTGTTGTCGGTGTGTGTGTGTGTGTGTGTTGTCGGTGTGTGTGTGTGTGTGTTGTCGGTGTGTGTGTGTGTGTGTTGTGTGTGTGTGTGTTGTCGGTGTGTGTGTGTGTTGTCGGTGTGTGTGTGTGTTGTCGGAGTGTGTGTGTGTGTGTTGTCGGTGTGTGTGTGTGTGTTGTCAGTGTGTGTGTGTGTGTTATCGGTGTGTGTGAGTGTGTGTGTGTGTGTTGTCGGTGTGTGTGTGTGTCTGTGTTGTCGGTGTGTGTGTGTGTGTTGTCGGTGTGTGTGTGTGTGTGTTGTCGGTGTGTGTGTGTGTGTGTTGTGTGTGTGTGTGTTGTCGGTGTGTGTGTGTGTTGTCGGTGTGTGTGTGTGTTGTCGGAGTGTGTGTGTGTGTGTTGTCGGTGTGTGTGTGTGTGTTGTCAGTGTGTGTGTGTGTGTTATCGGTGTGTGTGAGTGTGTGTGTGTGTGTTGTCGGTGTGTGTGTGTGTCTGTGTTGTCGGTGTGTGTGTGTGTGTTGTCGGTGTGTGTGTGTGTTGTCGGTGTGTGTGAGTGTGTTGCTGGTGTGTGTGTGTGTGTGTGTTGTCGGTGTGTGTGTGTGTGTGTTGTCGGTGTGTGTGTGTGTTGTCGGTGTGTGTGTTGTCGGTGTGTGTGTGTGTGTTGTCAGTGTGTGTGTGTGTGTTGTCGGTGTGTGTGTGTGTGTGTTGTCGGGGTGTGTGTGTGTTGTCGGTGTGTGTGTGTGTGTGTGTGTTGTCGGTGTGTGTGTGTTGTCGGTGTGTGTGTGTGTGTGTGTGTGTGTTGTCGGTGTGTGTGTGTGTCTTGTCAGTGTGTGTGTGTGTGTTGTCGGTGTGTGTGTGTTTATGTGTTGTCGGTGTGTGTGTGTGTGTGTGTTGTCGGTGTGTGTGTGTGTTGTCGGTGTGTGTGTGTGTGTTGTCGGTGTGTGTGTGTGTGTGTGTGTTGTCGGTGTGTGTGTGTGTGTGTTGTCGGTGTGTGTGTGTGTTGTCGGTATGTGTGTGTGTGTGTGTTGTCGGTGTGTGTGTGTGTGTTGTGTGTGTGTGTGTGTTGTCAGTGTGTGTGTGTGTGTTGTCGGTGTGTGTGTGTGTGTGTGTGTGTTGTCGGTGTGTGTGTGTTGTCGGTGTGTGTGTGTGTTGTCGGTGTGTGTGTGTGTGTGTTGTCGGTGTGTGTGTGTGTGTGTTGTCAGTGTGTGTGTGTGTGTTGTCGGTGTGTGTGTGTGTGTGTGTGTGTTGTCGGTGTGTGTGTGTGTGTTGTCGGTGTGTGTGTGTGTGTTGTCGGTGTGTGTGTGTTGTCGGTATGTGTGTTGCTGGAGTGTGCGTGGGTGTGTTGTCGGTGTGTGTGTGTGTTGTCGGTGTGTGTGTGTGTTGTCGGTGTGTGTGTGTGTGTTGTCGGTGTGTGTGTGTGTGTGTTGTCGGTGTGTGTGTGTGTGTTGTCGGTATGTGTGTGTGTTGTCGGTGTGTGTGTGTGTGTTGTCAGTGTGTGTGTGTGTGTGTGTTGTCGGTGTGTGTGTGTGTGTGTTGTCTGTGTGTGTGTGTGTGTGTGTGTTGTCGGTATGTGTGTGTGTGTGTGTGTGTGTTGTCGGTGTGTGTGTGTGTTGTGGGTGTGTGTGTGTGTGTGTTGTCGGTGTGTGTGTGTGTGTGTGTGTGTGTGTGTTGTCGGTGTGTGTGTGTGTGTTGTCGGTGTGTGTGTGTGTGTTGTCGTTGTGTGTGTGTGTGTGTGTGTGTGTTGTCGGTGTGTGTGTCAGTGTGTGTTGTCGGTGTGTGTGTGTGTGTGTTGTCGGTGTGTGTGTGTGTGTGTGTGTTGTCGGTGTGTGTGTGTTGTCGGTGTGTGTGTGTGTGTGTGTGTTGTCGGTGTGTGTGTGTGTGTCTTGTCAGTGTGTGTGTGTGTGTTGTCGGTGTGTGTGTGTTTATGTGTTGTCGGTGTGTGTGTGTGTTGTCGGTGTGTGTGTGTGTGTTGTCGGTGTGTGTGTGTGTGTGTGTGTGTTGTCGGTGTGTGTGTGTGTGTGTTGTCGGTGTGTGTGTGTGTTGTCGGTGTGTGTGTCAGTGTGTGTTGTTGGTGTGTGTGTGTGTGTGTGTGTTGTCGGTGTGTGTGTGTGTGTGTTGTCGGTGTGTGTGTATGTTGTCGGTGTGTGTGTGTGTGTTGTCAGTGTGTGTGTGTGTGTTATCGGTGTGTGTGAGTGTGTGTGTGTGTGTTGTCGGTGTGTGTGTGTGTCTGTGTTGTCGGTGTGTGTGTGTGTGTTGTCGGTGTGTGTGTGTGTTGTCGGTGTGTGTGAGTGTGTTGCTGGTGTGTGTGTGTGTGTGTGTTGTCGGTGTGTGTGTGTGTTGTCGGTGTGTGTGTTGTCGGTGTGTGTGTGTGTGTTGTCAGTGTGTGTGTGTGTGTTGTCGGTGTGTGTGTGTGTGTGTTGTCGGTGTGTGTGTGTGTTGTCGGTGTGTGTGTGTGTGTGTGTGTTGTCGGTGTGTGTGTGTTGTCGGTGTGTGTGTGTGTGTGTGTGTGTGTTGTCGGTGTGTGTGTGTGTCTTGTCAGTGTGTGTGTGTGTGTTGTCGGTGTGTGTGTGTTTATGTGTTGTCGGTGTGTGTGTGTGTGTGTGTTGTCGGTGTGTGTGTGTGTTGTCGGTGTGTGTGTGTGTGTTGTCGGTGTGTGTGTGTGTGTGTGTTGTCGGTGTGTGTGTGTGTGTGTGTTGTCGGTGTGTGTGTGTGTTGTCGGTATGTGTGTGTGTGTGTGTTGTCGGTGTGTGTGTGTGTGTTGTGTGTGTGTGTGTTGTCAGTGTGTGTGTGTGTGTTGTCGGTGTGTGTGTGTGTGTGTGTGTGTTGTCGGTGTGTGTGTGTTGTCGGTGTGTGTGTGTGTTGTCGGTGTGTGTGTGTGTGTGTTGTCGGTGTGTGTGTGTGTGTGTTGTCAGTGTGTGTGTGTGTGTTGTCGGTGTGTGTGTGTGTGTGTGTGTGTTGTCGGTGTGTGTGTGTGTGTTGTCGGTGTGTGTGTGTGTGTTGTCGGTGTGTGTGTGTTGTCGGTATGTGTGTTGCTGGAGTGTGCGTGGGTGTGTTGTCGGTGTGTGTGTGTGTTGTCGGTGTGTGTGTGTGTTGTCGGTGTGTGTGTGTGTGTTGTCGGTGTGTGTGTGTGTGTGTTGTCGGTGTGTGTGTGTGTGTTGTCGGTATGTGTGTGTGTGTGTTGTCGGTGTGTTTGTGTGTGTGTGTTGTCGGTGTGTGTGTGTGTGTGTTGTCGGTGTGTTTGTGTGTGTTGTGTGTGTGTGTGTTGTCGGTGTGTGTGTGTGTGTGTGTTGTCGGTGTGTGTGTGTGTGTTGTCGGTGTGTGTGTGTTGTCGGTGTGTGTGTGTGTGTGTGTTGTCGATGTGTGTGTGTGTGTGTTGTTTGTGTGTGTGTTGTCGGTGTGTGTGTGTGTTGTCGGTGTGTGTGTGTGTGTGTTGTCGGTGTGTGTGTGTGTGTGTTGTCGGTGTGTGTGTGTGTGTGTGTGTGTGTGTTGTCGGTGTGTGTGTCAGTGTGTGTTGTTGGTGTGTGTGTGTGTTTGTGTGTTGTCGGTGTGTGTGTGTGTGTGTTGTCGGTGTGTGTGTGTGTGTGTTGTGTGTGTGTGTGTTGTCGGTGTGTGTGTGTGTTGTCGGTGTGTGTGTGTGTGTTGTCGGAGTGTGTGTGTGTGTGTTGTCGGTGTGTGTGTGTGTGTTGTCGGTGTGTGTGTGTGTGTTATCGGTGTGTGTGAGTGTGTGTGTGTGTTGTCGGTGTGTGTGTGTGTCTGTGTTGTCGGTGTGTGTGTGTGTGTTGTCGGTGTGTGTGTGTGTTGTCGGTGTGTGTGAGTGTGTTGCTGGTGTGTGTGTGTGTGTGTGTTGTCGGAGTGTGTGTGTGTGTGTTGTCGGTGTGTGTGTGTGTTGTCGGTGTGTGTGTGTGTTGTCGGTGTGTGTGTGTGTGTTGTCAGTGTGTGTGTGTGTGTGTTGTCGGTGTGTGTGTGTGTGTGTTGTCTGTGTGTGTGTGTGTGTGTGTGTTGTCGGTATGTGTGTGTGTGTGTGTGTGTGTTGTCGGTGTGTGTGTGTGTTGTGGGTGTGTGTGTGTGTGTGTTGTCGGTGTGTGTGTGTGTGTGTGTGTGTGTGTGTGTTGTCGGTGTGTGTGTGTGTGTTGTCGGTGTGTGTGTGTGTGTTGTCGTTGTGTGTGTGTGTGTGTGTGTGTGTTGTCGGTGTGTGTGTCAGTGTGTGTTGTCGGTGTGTGTGTGTGTGTGTTGTCGGTGTGTGTGTGTGTGTGTGTGTTGTCGGTGTGTGTGTGTTGTCGGTGTGTGTGTGTGTGTGTGTGTGTTGTCGGTGTGTGTGTGTGTGTCTTGTCAGTGTGTGTGTGTGTGTTGTCGGTGTGTGTGTGTTTATGTGTTGTCGGTGTGTTTGTGTGTGTGTGTTGTCGGTGTGTGTGTGTGTTGTCGGTGTGTGTGTGTTGTCGGTGTGTGTGTGTGTGTGTGTGTGTGTTGTCGGTGTGTGTGTGTGTGTGTTGTCGGTGTGTGTGTGTGTTGTCGGTGTGTGTGTCAGTGTGTGTTGTTGGTGTGTGTGTGTGTGTGTGTGTTGTCGGTGTGTGTGTGTGTGTGTTGTCGGTGTGTGTGTATGTTGTCGGTGTGTGTGTGTGTGTTGTCAGTGTGTGTGTGTGTGTTATCGGTGTGTGTGAGTGTGTGTGTGTGTGTTGTCGGTGTGTGTGTGTGTCTGTGTTGTCGGTGTGTGTGTGTGTGTTGTCGGTGTGTGTGTGTGTTGTCGGTGTGTGTGAGTGTGTTGCTGGTGTGTGTGTGTGTGTGTGTTGTCGGTGTGTGTGTGTGTGTCTTGTCAGTGTGTGTGTGTGTGTTGTCGGTGTGTGTGTGTTTATGTGTTGTCGGTGTGTTTGTGTGTGTGTGTTGTCGGTGTGTGTGTGTGTTGTCGGTGTGTGTGTGTGTGTTGTCGGTGTGTGTGTGTGTGTGTGTTGTCGGTGTGTGTGTGTGTGTGTTGTCGGTGTGTGTGTGTGTGTGTTGTCGGTGTGTGTGTCAGTGTGTGTTGTTGGTGTGTGTGTGTGTGTGTGTGTTGTCGGTGTGTGTGTGTGTGTGTTGTCGGTGTGTGTGTATGTTGTCGGTGTGTGTGTGTGTGTTGTCAGTGTGTGTGTGTGTGTTATCGGTGTGTGTGAGTGTGTGTGTGTGTGTTGTCGGTGTGTGTGTGTGTCTGTGTTGTCGGTGTGTGTGTGTGTGTTGTCGGTGTGTGTGTGTGTTGTCGGTGTGTGTGAGTGTGTTGCTGGTGTGTGTGTGTGTGTGTGTTGTCGGAGTGTGTGTGTGTGTGTTGTCGGTGTGTGTGTGTGTTGTCGGTGTGTGTGTGTGTTGTCGGTGTGTGTGTGTGTGTTGTCAGTGTGTGTGTGTGTGTGTTGTCGGTGTGTGTGTGTGTGTGTTGTCTGTGTGTGTGTGTGTGTGTTGTCGGTATGTGTGTGTGTGTGTGTGTTGTCGGTGTGTGTGTGTTGTCGGTGTGTGTGTGTGTGTGTGTGTGTTGTCGGTGTGTGTGTGTTTGTCTTGTCAGTGTGTGTGTGTGTGTGTTGTCGGTGTGTGTGTGTTTATGTGTTGTCGGTGTGTGTGTGTGTTGTCGGTGTGTGTGTGTGTTGTGGGTGTGTGTGTGTGTGTGTTGTCGGTGTGTGTGTGTGTGTGTGTGTGTGTGTGTGTGTTGTCGGTGTGTGTGTGTGTGTTGTCGGTGTGTGTGTGTGTGTTGTCGGTGTGTGTGTGTGTGTGTGTGTGTGTGTGTGTTGTCGGTGTGTGTGTGTGTGTGTGTTGTCGGTGTGTGTGTGTGTGTGTTGTCGGTGTGTGTGTGTGTGTGTTGTGTGTGTGTGTGTTGTCGGTGTGTGTGTGTGTTGTCGGTGTGTGTGTGTGTTGTCGGAGTGTGTGTGTGTGTGTTGTCGGTGTGTGTGTGTGTGTTGTCAGTGTGTGTGTGTGTGTTATCGGTGTGTGTGAGTGTGTGTGTGTGTGTTGTCGGTGTGTGTGTGTGTCTGTGTTGTCGGTGTGTGTGTGTGTGTTGTCGGTGTGTGTGTGTGTGTGTTGTCGGTGTGTGTGTGTGTGTGTTGTGTGTGTGTGTGTTGTCGGTGTGTGTGTGTGTTGTCGGTGTGTGTGTGTGTTGTCGGAGTGTGTGTGTGTGTGTTGTCGGTGTGTGTGTGTGTGTTGTCAGTGTGTGTGTGTGTGTTATCGGTGTGTGTGAGTGTGTGTGTGTGTGTTGTCGGTGTGTGTGTGTGTCTGTGTTGTCGGTGTGTGTGTGTGTGTTGTCGGTGTGTGTGTGTGTTGTCGGTGTGTGTGAGTGTGTTGCTGGTGTGTGTGTGTGTGTGTGTTGTCGGTGTGTGTGTGTGTGTGTTGTCGGTGTGTGTGTGTGTTGTCGGTGTGTGTGTTGTCGGTGTGTGTGTGTGTGTTGTCAGTGTGTGTGTGTGTGTTGTCGGTGTGTGTGTGTGTGTGTTGTCGGGGTGTGTGTGTGTTGTCGGTGTGTGTGTGTGTGTGTGTGTTGTCGGTGTGTGTGTGTTGTCGGTGTGTGTGTGTGTGTGTGTGTGTGTTGTCGGTGTGTGTGTGTGTCTTGTCAGTGTGTGTGTGTGTGTTGTCGGTGTGTGTGTGTTTATGTGTTGTCGGTGTGTGTGTGTGTGTGTGTTGTCGGTGTGTGTGTGTGTTGTCGGTGTGTGTGTGTGTGTTGTCGGTGTGTGTGTGTGTGTGTGTGTTGTCGGTGTGTGTGTGTGTGTGTTGTCGGTGTGTGTGTGTGTTGTCGGTATGTGTGTGTGTGTGTGTTGTCGGTGTGTGTGTGTGTGTTGTGTGTGTGTGTGTTGTCAGTGTGTGTGTGTGTGTTGTCGGTGTGTGTGTGTGTGTGTGTGTGTTGTCGGTGTGTGTGTGTTGTCGGTGTGTGTGTGTGTTGTCGGTGTGTGTGTGTGTGTGTTGTCGGTGTGTGTGTGTGTGTGTTGTCAGTGTGTGTGTGTGTGTTGTCGGTGTGTGTGTGTGTGTGTGTGTGTTGTCGGTGTGTGTGTGTGTGTTGTCGGTGTGTGTGTGTGTGTTGTCGGTGTGTGTGTGTTGTCGGTATGTGTGTTGCTGGAGTGTGCGTGGGTGTGTTGTCGGTGTGTGTGTGTGTTGTCGGTGTGTGTGTGTGTTGTCGGTGTGTGTGTGTGTGTTGTCGGTGTGTGTGTGTGTGTGTTGTCGGTGTGTGTGTGTGTGTTGTCGGTATGTGTGTGTGTGTGTTGTCGGTGTGTTTGTGTGTGTGTGTTGTCGGTGTGTGTGTGTGTGTGTTGTCGGTGTGTTTGTGTGTGTTGTGTGTGTGTGTGTTGTCGGTGTGTGTGTGTGTGTGTGTTGTCGGTGTGTGTGTGTGTGTTGTCGGTGTGTGTGTGTTGTCGGTGTGTGTGTGTGTGTGTGTTGTCGATGTGTGTGTGTGTGTGTTGTTTGTGTGTGTGTTGTCGGTGTGTGTGTGTGTTGTCGGTGTGTGTGTGTGTGTGTTGTCGGTGTGTGTGTGTGTGTGTTGTCGGTGTGTGTGTGTGTGTGTGTGTGTGTGTTGTCGGTGTGTGTGTCAGTGTGTGTTGTTGGTGTGTGTGTGTGTTTGTGTGTTGTCGGTGTGTGTGTGTGTGTGTTGTCGGTGTGTGTGTGTGTGTGTTGTGTGTGTGTGTGTTGTCGGTGTGTGTGTGTGTTGTCGGTGTGTGTGTGTGTTGTCGGAGTGTGTGTGTGTGTGTTGTCGGTGTGTGTGTGTGTGTTGTCAGTGTGTGTGTGTGTGTTATCGGTGTGTGTGAGTGTGTGTGTGTGTTGTCGGTGTGTGTGTGTGTCTGTGTTGTCGGTGTGTGTGTGTGTGTTGTCGGTGTGTGTGTGTGTTGTCGGTGTGTGTGAGTGTGTTGCTGGTGTGTGTGTGTGTGTGTGTTGTCGGAGTGTGTGTGTGTGTGTTGTCGGTGTGTGTGTGTGTTGTCGGTGTGTGTGTGTGTTGTCGGTGTGTGTGTGTTGTCAGTGTGTGTGTGTGTGTGTGTTGTCGGTGTGTGTGTGTGTGTGTTGTCTGTGTGTGTGTGTGTGTGTGTGTTGTCGGTATGTGTGTGTGTGTGTGTGTTGTCGGTGTGTGTGTGTGTTGTGGGTGTGTGTGTGTGTGTGTTGTCGGTGTGTGTGTGTGTGTGTGTGTGTGTGTTGTCGGTGTGTGTGTGTGTGTTGTCGGTGTGTGTGTGTTGTCGTTGTGTGTGTGTGTGTGTGTGTGTGTGTTGTCGGTGTGTGTGTCAGTGTGTGTTGTCGGTGTGTGTGTGTGTGTGTTGTCGGTGTGTGTGTGTGTGTGTGTGTTGTCGGTGTGTGTGTGTTGTCGGTGTGTGTGTGTGTGTGTGTGTTGTCGGTGTGTGTGTGTGTGTGTGTGTGTGTGTTGTCGGTGTGTGTGTGTGTGTGTGTTGTCGGTTTGTGTGTGTGTGTGTTGTCGGTGTGTGTGTGTGTGTGTTGTGTGTGTGTGTGTTGTCGGTGTGTGTGTGTGTTGTCGGTGTGTGTGTGTGTTGTCGGAGTGTGTGTGTGTGTGTTGTCGGTGTGTGTGTGTGTGTTGTCAGTGTGTGTGTGTGTGTTATCGGTGTGTGTGAGTGTGTGTGTGTGTGTTGTCGGTGTGTGTGTGTGTGTCTGTGTTGTCGGTGTGTGTGTGTGTGTTGTCGGTGTGTGTGTGTGTGTGTTGTCGGTGTGTGTGTGTGTGTGTTGTGTGTGTGTGTGTTGTCGGTGTGTGTGTGTGTTGTCGGTGTGTGTGTGTGTTGTCGGAGTGTGTGTGTGTGTGTTGTCGGTGTGTGTGTGTGTGTTGTCAGTGTGTGTGTGTGTTATCGGTGTGTGTGAGTGTGTGTGTGTGTGTTGTCGGTGTGTGTGTGTGTCTGTGTTGTCGGTGTGTGTGTGTGTTGTCGGTGTGTGTGTGTGTTGTCGGTGTGTGTGAGTGTGTTGCTGGTGTGTGTGTGTGTGTGTGTTGTCGGTGTGTGTGTGTGTGTGTTGTCGGTGTGTGTGTGTGTTGTCGGTGTTTGTGTTGTCGGTGTGTGTGTGTGTGTTGTCAGTGTGTGTGTGTGTGTTGTCGGTGTGTGTGTGTGTTGTCGGTGTGTGTGAGTGTGTTGCTGGTGTGTGTGTGTGTGTGTGTTGTCGGAGTGTGTGTGTGTGTGTTGTCGGTGTGTGTGTGTGTTGTCGGTGTGTGTGTGTGTTGTCGGTGTGTGTGTGTGTGTTGTCAGTGTGTGTGTGTGTGTGTTGTCGGTGTGTGTGTGTGTGTGTTGTCTGTGTGTGTGTGTGTGTGTGTGTTGTCGGTATGTGTGTGTGTGTGTGTGTGTGTTGTCGGTGTGTGTGTGTGTTGTGGGTGTGTGTGTGTGTGTGTTGTCGGTGTGTGTGTGTGTGTGTGTGTGTGTGTGTGTTGTCGGTGTGTGTGTGTGTGTTGTCGGTGTGTGTGTGTGTGTTGTCGTTGTGTGTGTGTGTGTGTGTGTGTGTTGTCGGTGTGTGTGTCAGTGTGTGTTGTCGGTGTGTGTGTGTGTGTGTTGTCGGTGTGTGTGTGTGTGTGTGTGTTGTCGGTGTGTGTGTGTTGTCGGTGTGTGTGTGTGTGTGTGTTGTCGGTGTGTGTGTGTGTGTCTTGTCAGTGTGTGTGTGTGTGTTGTCGGTGTGTGTGTGTTTATGTGTTGTCGGTGTGTTTGTGTGTGTGTGTTGTCGGTGTGTGTGTGTGTTGTCGGTGTGTGTGTGTTGTCGGTGTGTGTGTGTGTGTGTGTGTGTGTTGTCGGTGTGTGTGTGTGTGTGTTGTCGGTGTGTGTGTGTGTTGTCGGTGTGTGTGTCAGTGTGTGTTGTTGGTGTGTGTGTGTGTGTGTGTGTTGTCGGTGTGTGTGTGTGTGTGTTGTCGGTGTGTGTGTATGTTGTCGGTGTGTGTGTGTGTGTTGTCAGTGTGTGTGTGTGTGTTATCGGTGTGTGTGAGTGTGTGTGTGTGTGTTGTCGGTGTGTGTGTGTGTCTGTGTTGTCGGTGTGTGTGTGTGTGTTGTCGGTGTGTGTGTGTGTTGTCGGTGTGTGTGAGTGTGTTGCTGGTGTGTGTGTGTGTGTGTGTTGTCGGTGTGTGTGTGTGTGTCTTGTCAGTGTGTGTGTGTGTGTTGTCGGTGTGTGTGTGTTTATGTGTTGTCGGTGTGTTTGTGTGTGTGTGTTGTCGGTGTGTGTGTGTGTTGTCGGTGTGTGTGTGTGTGTTGTCGGTGTGTGTGTGTGTGTGTGTTGTCGGTGTGTGTGTGTGTGTGTTGTCGGTGTGTGTGTGTGTGTGTTGTCGGTGTGTGTGTCAGTGTGTGTTGTTGGTGTGTGTGTGTGTGTGTGTGTTGTCGGTGTGTGTGTGTGTGTGTTGTCGGTGTGTGTGTATGTTGTCGGTGTGTGTGTGTGTGTTGTCAGTGTGTGTGTGTGTGTTATCGGTGTGTGTGAGTGTGTGTGTGTGTGTTGTCGGTGTGTGTGTGTGTCTGTGTTGTCGGTGTGTGTGTGTGTGTTGTCGGTGTGTGTGTGTGTTGTCGGTGTGTGTGAGTGTGTTGCTGGTGTGTGTGTGTGTGTGTGTTGTCGGAGTGTGTGTGTGTGTGTTGTCGGTGTGTGTGTGTGTTGTCGGTGTGTGTGTGTGTTGTCGGTGTGTGTGTGTGTGTTGTCAGTGTGTGTGTGTGTGTGTTGTCGGTGTGTGTGTGTGTGTGTTGTCTGTGTGTGTGTGTGTGTGTTGTCGGTATGTGTGTGTGTGTGTGTGTTGTCGGTGTGTGTGTGTTGTCGGTGTGTGTGTGTGTGTGTGTGTGTTGTCGGTGTGTGTGTGTTTGTCTTGTCAGTGTGTGTGTGTGTGTGTTGTCGGTGTGTGTGTGTTTATGTGTTGTCGGTGTGTGTGTGTGTTGTCGGTGTGTGTGTGTGTTGTGGGTGTGTGTGTGTGTGTGTTGTCGGTGTGTGTGTGTGTGTGTGTGTGTGTGTGTGTGTTGTCGGTGTGTGTGTGTGTGTTGTCGGTGTGTGTGTGTGTGTTGTCGGTGTGTGTGTGTGTGTGTGTGTGTGTGTGTGTTGTCGGTGTGTGTGTGTGTGTGTGTTGTCGGTGTGTGTGTGTGTGTGTTGTCGGTGTGTGTGTGTGTGTGTTGTGTGTGTGTGTGTTGTCGGTGTGTGTGTGTGTTGTCGGTGTGTGTGTGTGTTGTCGGAGTGTGTGTGTGTGTGTTGTCGGTGTGTGTGTGTGTGTTGTCAGTGTGTGTGTGTGTGTTATCGGTGTGTGTGAGTGTGTGTGTGTGTGTTGTCGGTGTGTGTGTGTGTCTGTGTTGTCGGTGTGTGTGTGTGTGTTGTCGGTGTGTGTGTGTGTGTGTTGTCGGTGTGTGTGTGTGTGTGTTGTGTGTGTGTGTGTTGTCGGTGTGTGTGTGTGTTGTCGGTGTGTGTGTGTGTTGTCGGAGTGTGTGTGTGTGTGTTGTCGGTGTGTGTGTGTGTGTTGTCAGTGTGTGTGTGTGTGTTATCGGTGTGTGTGAGTGTGTGTGTGTGTGTTGTCGGTGTGTGTGTGTGTCTGTGTTGTCGGTGTGTGTGTGTGTGTTGTCGGTGTGTGTGTGTGTTGTCGGTGTGTGTGAGTGTGTTGCTGGTGTGTGTGTGTGTGTGTGTTGTCGGTGTGTGTGTGTGTGTGTTGTCGGTGTGTGTGTGTGTTGTCGGTGTGTGTGTTGTCGGTGTGTGTGTGTGTGTTGTCAGTGTGTGTGTGTGTGTTGTCGGTGTGTGTGTGTGTGTGTTGTCGGGGTGTGTGTGTGTTGTCGGTGTGTGTGTGTGTGTGTGTGTTGTCGGTGTGTGTGTGTTGTCGGTGTGTGTGTGTGTGTGTGTGTGTGTTGTCGGTGTGTGTGTGTGTCTTGTCAGTGTGTGTGTGTGTGTTGTCGGTGTGTGTGTGTTTATGTGTTGTCGGTGTGTGTGTGTGTGTGTGTTGTCGGTGTGTGTGTGTGTTGTCGGTGTGTGTGTGTGTGTTGTCGGTGTGTGTGTGTGTGTGTGTGTTGTCGGTGTGTGTGTGTGTGTGTTGTCGGTGTGTGTGTGTGTTGTCGGTATGTGTGTGTGTGTGTGTTGTCGGTGTGTGTGTGTGTGTTGTGTGTGTGTGTGTTGTCAGTGTGTGTGTGTGTGTTGTCGGTGTGTGTGTGTGTGTGTGTGTGTTGTCGGTGTGTGTGTGTTGTCGGTGTGTGTGTGTGTTGTCGGTGTGTGTGTGTGTGTGTTGTCGGTGTGTGTGTGTGTGTGTTGTCAGTGTGTGTGTGTGTGTTGTCGGTGTGTGTGTGTGTGTGTGTGTGTTGTCGGTGTGTGTGTGTGTGTTGTCGGTGTGTGTGTGTGTGTTGTCGGTGTGTGTGTGTTGTCGGTATGTGTGTTGCTGGAGTGTGCGTGGGTGTGTTGTCGGTGTGTGTGTGTGTTGTCGGTGTGTGTGTGTGTTGTCGGTGTGTGTGTGTGTGTTGTCGGTGTGTGTGTGTGTGTGTTGTCGGTGTGTGTGTGTGTGTTGTCGGTATGTGTGTGTGTGTGTTGTCGGTGTGTTTGTGTGTGTGTGTTGTCGGTGTGTGTGTGTGTGTGTTGTCGGTGTGTTTGTGTGTGTTGTGTGTGTGTGTGTTGTCGGTGTGTGTGTGTGTGTGTGTTGTCGGTGTGTGTGTGTGTGTTGTCGGTGTGTGTGTGTTGTCGGTGTGTGTGTGTGTGTGTGTTGTCGATGTGTGTGTGTGTGTGTTGTTTGTGTGTGTGTTGTCGGTGTGTGTGTGTGTTGTCGGTGTGTGTGTGTGTGTGTTGTCGGTGTGTGTGTGTGTGTGTTGTCGGTGTGTGTGTGTGTGTGTGTGTGTGTGTTGTCGGTGTGTGTGTCAGTGTGTGTTGTTGGTGTGTGTGTGTGTTTGTGTGTTGTCGGTGTGTGTGTGTGTGTGTTGTCGGTGTGTGTGTGTGTGTGTTGTGTGTGTGTGTGTTGTCGGTGTGTGTGTGTGTTGTCGGTGTGTGTGTGTGTTGTCGGAGTGTGTGTGTGTGTGTTGTCGGTGTGTGTGTGTGTGTTGTCAGTGTGTGTGTGTGTGTTATCGGTGTGTGTGAGTGTGTGTGTGTGTTGTCGGTGTGTGTGTGTGTCTGTGTTGTCGGTGTGTGTGTGTGTGTTGTCGGTGTGTGTGTGTGTTGTCGGTGTGTGTGAGTGTGTTGCTGGTGTGTGTGTGTGTGTGTGTTGTCGGAGTGTGTGTGTGTGTGTTGTCGGTGTGTGTGTGTGTTGTCGGTGTGTGTGTGTGTTGTCGGTGTGTGTGTGTTGTCAGTGTGTGTGTGTGTGTGTGTTGTCGGTGTGTGTGTGTGTGTGTTGTCTGTGTGTGTGTGTGTGTGTGTGTTGTCGGTATGTGTGTGTGTGTGTGTGTTGTCGGTGTGTGTGTGTGTTGTGGGTGTGTGTGTGTGTGTGTTGTCGGTGTGTGTGTGTGTGTGTGTGTGTGTGTTGTCGGTGTGTGTGTGTGTGTTGTCGGTGTGTGTGTGTTGTCGTTGTGTGTGTGTGTGTGTGTGTGTGTGTTGTCGGTGTGTGTGTCAGTGTGTGTTGTCGGTGTGTGTGTGTGTGTGTTGTCGGTGTGTGTGTGTGTGTGTGTGTTGTCGGTGTGTGTGTGTTGTCGGTGTGTGTGTGTGTGTGTGTGTGTGTTGTCGGTGTGTGTGTGTGTGTGTGTGTGTGTGTTGTCGGTGTGTGTGTGTGTGTGTGTTGTCGGTTTGTGTGTGTGTGTGTTGTCGGTGTGTGTGTGTGTGTGTTGTGTGTGTGTGTGTTGTCGGTGTGTGTGTGTGTTGTCGGTGTGTGTGTGTGTTGTCGGAGTGTGTGTGTGTGTGTTGTCGGTGTGTGTGTGTGTGTTGTCAGTGTGTGTGTGTGTGTTATCGGTGTGTGTGAGTGTGTGTGTGTGTGTTGTCGGTGTGTGTGTGTGTGTCTGTGTTGTCGGTGTGTGTGTGTGTGTTGTCGGTGTGTGTGTGTGTGTGTTGTCGGTGTGTGTGTGTGTGTGTTGTGTGTGTGTGTGTTGTCGGTGTGTGTGTGTGTTGTCGGTGTGTGTGTGTGTTGTCGGAGTGTGTGTGTGTGTGTTGTCGGTGTGTGTGTGTGTGTTGTCAGTGTGTGTGTGTGTTATCGGTGTGTGTGAGTGTGTGTGTGTGTGTTGTCGGTGTGTGTGTGTGTCTGTGTTGTCGGTGTGTGTGTGTGTTGTCGGTGTGTGTGTGTGTTGTCGGTGTGTGTGAGTGTGTTGCTGGTGTGTGTGTGTGTGTGTGTTGTCGGTGTGTGTGTGTGTGTGTTGTCGGTGTGTGTGTGTGTTGTCGGTGTTTGTGTTGTCGGTGTGTGTGTGTGTGTTGTCAGTGTGTGTGTGTGTGTTGTCGGTGTGTGTGTGTGTGTGTTGTCGGTGTGTGTGTGTGTTGTCGGTGTGTGTGTGTGTGTGTGTGTTGTCGGTGTGTGTGTGTTGTCGGTGTGTGTGTGTGTGTGTGTGTGTGTTGTCGGTGTGTGTGTGTGTCTTGTCAGTGTGTGTGTGTGTGTTGTCGGTGTGTGTGTGTTTATGTGTTGTCGGTGTGTGTGTGTGTGTGTGTTGTCGGTGTGTGTGTGTGTTGTCGGTGTGTGTGTGTGTGTTGTCGGTGTGTGTGTGTGTGTGTGTGTTGTCGGTGTGTGTGTGTGTGTGTTGTCTGTGTGTGTGTGTGTTGTCGGTATGTGTGTGTGTGTGTGTTGTCGGTGTGTGTGTGTGTGTTGTGTGTGTGTGTGTTGTCAGTGTGTGTGTGTGTGTTGTCGGTGTGTGTGTGTGTGTGTGTGTGTTGTCGGTGTGTGTGTGTTGTCGGTGTGTGTGTGTGTTGTCGGTGTGTGTGTGTGTGTGTTGTCAGTGTGTGTGTGTGTGTTGTCGGTGTGTGTGTGTGTGTGTGTGTGTTGTCGGTGTGTGTGTGTGTGTGTTGTCGGTGTGTGTGTGTGTGTTGTCGGTGTGTGTGTGTTGTCGGTATGTGTGTTGCTGGAGTGTGCGTGGGTGTGTTGTCGGTGTGTGTGTGTGTTGTCGGTGTGTGTGTGTGTTGTCGGTTTGTGTGTGTGTGTTGTCGGTGTGTGTGTGTGTGTGTTGTCGGTGTGTGTGTGTGTGTTGTCGGTATGTGTGTGTGTGTGTTGTCGGTGTGTTTGTGTGTGTGTGTTGTCGGTGTGTGTGTGTGTGTGTTGTCGGTGTGTTTGTGTGTGTTGTGTGTGTGTGTGTTGTCGGTGTGTGTGTGTGTGTGTGTTGTCGGTGTGTGTGTGTGTGTTGTCGGTGTGTGTGTGTTGTCGGTGTGTGTGTGTGTGTGTGTTGTCGATGTGTGTGTGTGTGTTGTTTGTGTGTGTGTTGTCGGTGTGTGTGTGTGTTGTCGGTGTGTGTGTGTGTGTGTTGTCGGTGTGTGTGTGTGTGTTGTCGGTGTGTGTGTGTGTGTGTGTGTGTGTGTTGTCGGTGTGTGTGTCAGTGTGTGTTGTTGGTGTGTGTGTGTGTTTGTGTGTTGTCGGTGTGTGTGTGTGTGTGTTGTCGGTGTGTGTGTGTGTGTGTTGTGTGTGTGTGTGTTGTCGGTGTGTGTGTGTGTTGTCGGTGTGTGTGTGTGTTGTCGGAGTGTGTGTGTGTGTGTTGTCGGTGTGTGTGTGTTGTCAGTGTGTGTGTGTGTGTTATCGGTGTGTGTGAGTGTGTGTGTGTGTGTTGTCGGTGTGTGTGTGTGTCTGTGTTGTCGGTGTGTGTGTGTGTGTTGTCGGTGTGTGTGTGTGTTGTCGGTGTGTGTGAGTGTGTTGCTGGTGTGTGTGTGTGTGTGTGTGTGTTGTCGGAGTGTGTGTGTGTGTGTTGTCGGTGTGTGTGTGTGTTGTCGGTGTGTGTGTGTGTGTTGTCGGTGTGTGTGTGTGTGTTGTCAGTGTGTGTGTGTGTGTGTTGTCGGTGTGTGTGTGTGTGTGTTGTCTGTGTGTGTGTGTGTGTGTGTGTTGTCGGTATGTGTGTGTGTGTGTGTGTGTGTTGTCGGTGTGTGTGTGTGTTGTGGGTGTGTGTGTGTGTGTGTTGTCGGTGTGTGTGTGTGTGTGTGTGTGTGTGTTGTCGGTGTGTGTGTGTGTGTTGTCGGTGTGTGTGTGTGTGTTGTCGTTGTGTGTGTGTGTGTGTGTGTTGTCGGTGTGTGTGTCAGTGTGTGTTGTCGGTGTGTGTGTGTGTGTGTTGTCGGTGTGTGTGTGTGTGTGTGTTGTCGGTGTGTGTGTGTTGTCGGTGTGTGTGTGTGTGTGTGTGTGTTGTCGGTGTGTGTGTGTGTGTCTTGTCAGTGTGTGTGTGTGTGTTGTCGGTGTGTGTGTGTTTATGTGTTGTCGGTGTGTGTGTGTGTGTGTGTTGTCGTTGTGTGTGTGTGTTGTCGGTGTGTGTGTGTGTGTTGTCGGTGTGTGTGTGTGTGTGTGTGTGTTGTCGGTGTGTGTGTGTGTGTGTTGTCGCTGTGTGTGTGTGTGTGTTGTCGGTGTGTGTGTGTGTGTGTGTTGTCGGTGTGTGTGTGTGTGTTGTGTGTGTGTGTGTTGTCAGTGTGTGTGTGTGTGTTGTCGGTGTGTGTGTGTGTGTGTGTGTGTTGTCGGTGTGTGTGTGTTGTCGATGTGTGTGTGTGTGTGTGTTGTCGGTGTGTGTGTGTGTGTGTTGTCGGTGTGTGTGTGTGTGTGTGTGTTGTCAGTGTGTGTGTGTGTGTTGTCGGTGTGTGTGTGTGTGTGTGTTGTCGGTGTGTGTGTGTGTGTTGTCGGTGTGTGTGTGTGTGTTGTCGGTGTGTGTGTGTTGTCGGTATGTGTGTTGCTGGAGTGTGCGTGGGTGTGTTGTCGGTGTGTGTGTGTGTTGTCGGTGTGTGTGTGTGTGTTGTCGGTGTGTGTGTGTGTGTTGTCGGTGTGTGTGTGTGTTGTCGGTGTGTGTGTGTGTGTTGTCGGTATGTGTGTGTGTGTGTTGTCGGTGTGTTTGTGTGTGTGTGTTGTCGGTGTGTGTGTGTGTGTGTTGTCGGTGTGTTTGTGTGTGTTGTGTGTGTGTGTGTTGTCGGTGTGTGTGTGTGTGTGTGTTGTCGGTGTGTGTGTGTGTGTTGTCGGTGTGTGTGTGTTGTCGGTGTGTGTGTGTGTGTGTGTTGTCGCTGTGTGTGTGTGTGTGTTGTTTGTGTGTGTGTTGTCGGTGTGTGTGTGTTGTCGTTGTGTGTGTGTGTGTGTTGTCGGTGTGTGTGTGTGTGTGTTGTCGGTGTGTGTGTGTGTGTGTGTGTGTGTGTTGTCGGTGTGTGTGTCAGTGTGTGTTGTTGGTGTGTGTGTGTGTGTGTGTTGTCGGTGTGTGTGTGTGTGTGTTGTCGGTGTGTGTGTGTGTGTGTTGTGTGTGTGTGTGTTGTCGGTGTGTGTGTGTGTTGTCGGTGTGTGTGTGTGTTGTCGGAGTGTGTGTGTGTGTGTTGTCGGTGTGTGTGTGTGTGTTGTCAGTGTGTGTGTGTGTGTTATCGGTGTGTGTGAGTGTGTGTGTGTGTGTTGTCGGTGTGTGTGTGTGTCTGTGTTGTCGGTGTGTGTGTGTGTGTTGTCGGTGTGTGTGTTGTCGGTGTGTGTGAGTGTGTTGCTGGTGTGTGTGTGTGTGTGTGTTGTCGGAGTGTGTGTGTGTGTGTTGTCGGTGTGTGTGTGTGTTGTCGGTGTGTGTGTGTGTTGTCGGTGTGTGTGTGTGTGTTGTCAGTGTGTGTGTGTGTGTGTTGTCGGTGTGTGTGTGTGTGTGTTGTCTGTGTGTGTGTGTGTGTGTTGTCGGTATGTGTGTGTGTGTGTGTGTTGTCGGTGTGTGTGTGTTGTCGGTGTGTGTGTGTGTGTGTGTGTGTTGTCGGTGTGTGTGTCTTGTCAGTGTGTGTGTGTGTGTTGTCGGTGTGTGTGTGTTTATGTGTTGTCGGTGTGTGTGTGTGTTGTCGGTGTGTGTGTGTGTTGTGGGTGTGTGTGTGTGTGTGTTGTCGGTGTGTGTGTGTGTGTTGTCGGTGTGTGTGTGTGTGTTGTCGGTGTGTGTGTGTGTGTTGTCGGTGTGTGTGTGTGTGTGTGTGTGTGTGTTGTCGGTGTGTGTGTGTGTGTGTGTTGTCGGTGTGTGTGTGTGTGTGTTGTCGGTGTGTGTGTGTGTGTGTTGTGTGTGTGTGTGTTGTCGGTGTGTGTGTGTGTTGTCGGAGTGTGTGTGTGTGTGTTGTCGGTGTGTGTGTGTGTGTTGTCAGTGTGTGTGTGTGTGTGTGTTGTCGGTGTGTGTGTGTGTGTGTTGTCGGTGTGTGTGTGTGTGTGTTGTGTGTGTGTGTGTTGTCGGTGTGTGTGTGTGTTGTCGGAGTGTGTGTGTGTGTGTTGTCGGTGTGTGTGTGTGTGTGTTGTCAGTGTGTGTGTGTGTGTTATCGGTGTGTGTGAGTGTGTGTGTGTGTGTTGTCGGTGTGTGTGTGTGTCTGTGTTGTCGGTGTGTGTGTGTGTGTTGTCGGTGTGTGTGTGTGTTGTCGGTGTGTGTGAGTGTGTTGCTGGTGTGTGTGTGTGTGTGTTGTCGGTGTGTGTGTGTGTGTGTTGTCGGTGTGTGTGTGTGTTGTCGGTGTGTGTGTGTGTTGTCGGTGTGTGTGTGTGTGTTGTCGGTGTGTGTGTGTGTGTGTGTGTGTGTGTTGTCGGTGTGTGTGTGTGTGTGTGTTGTCGGTGTGTGTGTGTGTGTGTTGTCGGTGTGTGTGTGTGTGTGTTGTGTGTGTGTGTGTTGTCGGTGTGTGTGTGTGTTGTCGGAGTGTGTGTGTGTGTGTTGTCGGTGTGTGTGTGTGTGTTGTCAGTGTGTGTGTGTGTGTGTGTTGTCGGTGTGTGTGTGTGTGTGTTGTCGGTGTGTGTGTGTGTGTGTTGTGTGTGTGTGTGTTGTCGGTGTGTGTGTGTGTTGTCGGAGTGTGTGTGTGTGTGTTGTCGGTGTGTGTGTGTGTGTGTTGTCAGTGTGTGTGTGTGTGTTATCGGTGTGTGTGAGTGTGTGTGTGTGTGTTGTCGGTGTGTGTGTGTGTCTGTGTTGTCGGTGTGTGTGTGTGTGTTGTCGGTGTGTGTGTGTGTTGTCGGTGTGTGTGAGTGTGTTGCTGGTGTGTGTGTGTGTGTGTTGTCGGTGTGTGTGTGTGTGTGTTGTCGGTGTGTGTGTGTGTTGTCGGTGTGTGTGTGTGTTGTCGGTGTGTGTGTGTGTTGTCGGTGTGTGTGTGTGTGTGTGTGTTGTCGGTGTGTGTGTGTTGTCGGTGTGTGTGTGTGTGTGTGTGTGTGTGTGTTGTCGGTGTGTGTGTGTGTCTTGTCAGTGTGTGTGTGTGTGTTGTCGGTGTGTGTGTGTGTGTTATCGGTGTGTGTGAGTGTGTGTGTGTGTGTGTTGTCGGTGTGTGTGTGTGTCTGTGTTGTCGGTGTGTGTGTGTGTGTTGTCGGTGTGTGTGTGTGTTGTCGGTGTGTGTGAGTGTGTTGCTGGTGTGTGTGTGTGTGTGTGTTGTCGGTGTGTGTGTGTGTGTGTTGTCGGTGTGTGTGTGTGTTGTCGGTGTGTGTGTTGTCGGTGTGTGTGTGTGTGTTGTCAGTGTGTGTGTGTGTGTTGTCGGTGTGTGTGTGTGTGTGTTGTCGGGGTGTGTGTGTGTTGTCGGTGTGTGTGTGTGTGTGTGTGTTGTCGGTGTGTGTGTGTTGTCGGTGTGTGTGTGTGTGTGTGTGTGTGTTGTCGGTGTGTGTGTGTGTCTTGTCAGTGTGTGTGTGTGTGTTGTCGGTGTGTGTGTGTTTATGTGTTGTCGGTGTGTGTGTGTGTGTGTGTTGTCGGTGTGTGTGTGTGTTGTCGGTGTGTGTGTGTGTGTTGTCGGTGTGTGTGTGTGTTGTCGGTGTGTGTGTGTGTGTGTTGTCGGTGTGTGTGTGTGTTGTCGGTATGTGTGTGTGTGTGTGTTGTCGGTGTGTGTGTGTGTGTTGTGTGTGTGTGTGTTGTCAGTGTGTGTGTGTGTGTTGTCGGTGTGTGTGTGTGTGTGTGTGTGTTGTCGGTGTGTGTGTGTTGTCGGTGTGTGTGTGTGTTGTCGGTGTGTGTGTGTGTGTGTTGTCGGTGTGTGTGTGTGTGTGTTGTCAGTGTGTGTGTGTGTGTTGTCGGTGTGTGTGTGTGTGTGTGTGTGTTGTCGGTGTGTGTGTGTGTGTTGTCGGTGTGTGTGTGTGTGTTGTCGGTGTGTGTGTGTTGTCGGTATGTGTGTTGCTGGAGTGTGCGTGGGTGTGTTGTCGGTGTGTGTGTGTGTTGTCGGTGTGTGTGTGTGTTGTCGGTGTGTGTGTGTGTGTTGTCGGTGTGTGTGTGTGTGTGTTGTCGGTGTGTGTGTGTGTGTTGTCGGTATGTGTGTGTGTGTGTTGTCGGTGTGTTTGTGTGTGTGTGTTGTCGGTGTGTTTGTGTGTGTTGTGTGTGTGTGTGTTGTCGGTGTGTGTGTGTGTGTGTGTTGTCGGTGTGTGTGTGTGTGTTGTCGGTGTGTGTGTGTTGTCGGTGTGTGTGTGTGTGTGTGTTGTCGATGTGTGTGTGTGTGTGTTGTTTGTGTGTGTGTTGTCGGTGTGTGTGTGTGTTGTCGGTGTGTGTGTGTGTGTGTTGTCGGTGTGTGTGTGTGTGTGTTGTCGGTGTGTGTGTGTGTGTGTGTGTGTTGTCGGTGTGTGTGTCAGTGTGTGTTGTTGGTGTGTGTGTGTGTTTGTGTGTTGTCGGTGTGTGTGTGTGTGTGTTGTCGGTGTGTGTGTGTGTGTGTTGTGTGTGTGTGTGTTGTCGGTGTGTGTGTGTGTTGTCGGTGTGTGTGTGTGTTGTCGGAGTGTGTGTGTGTGTGTTGTCGGTGTGTGTGTGTGTGTTGTCAGTGTGTGTGTGTGTGTTATCGGTGTGTGTGAGTGTGTGTGTGTGTTGTCGGTGTGTGTGTGTGTCTGTGTTGTCGGTGTGTGTGTGTGTGTTGTCGGTGTGTGTGTGTGTTGTCGGTGTGTGTGAGTGTGTTGCTGGTGTGTGTGTGTGTGTGTGTTGTCGGAGTGTGTGTGTGTGTGTTGTCGGTGTGTGTGTGTGTTGTCGGTGTGTGTGTGTGTTGTCGGTGTGTGTGTGTGTGTTGTCAGTGTGTGTGTGTGTGTGTGTTGTCGGTGTGTGTGTGTGTGTGTTGTCTGTGTGTGTGTGTGTGTGTGTGTTGTCGGTATGTGTGTGTGTGTGTGTGTGTGTTGTCGGTGTGTGTGTGTGTTGTGGGTGTGTGTGTGTGTGTGTTGTCGGTGTGTGTGTGTGTGTGTGTGTGTGTGTGTTGTCGGTGTGTGTGTGTGTGTTGTCGGTGTGTGTGTGTTGTCGTTGTGTGTGTGTGTGTGTGTGTGTGTGTTGTCGGTGTGTGTGTCAGTGTGTGTTGTCGGTGTGTGTGTGTGTGTGTTGTCGGTGTGTGTGTGTGTGTGTGTGTTGTCGGTGTGTGTGTGTTGTCGGTGTGTGTGTGTGTGTGTGTGTGTGTTGTCGGTGTGTGTGTGTGTGTGTGTGTGTGTGTGTTGTCGGTGTGTGTGTGTGTGTGTGTTGTCGGTTTGTGTGTGTGTGTGTTGTCGGTGTGTGTGTGTGTGTGTTGTGTGTGTGTGTGTTGTCGGTGTGTGTGTGTGTTGTCGGTGTGTGTGTGTGTTGTCGGAGTGTGTGTGTGTGTGTTGTCGGTGTGTGTGTGTGTGTTGTCAGTGTGTGTGTGTGTGTTATCGGTGTGTGTGAGTGTGTGTGTGTGTGTTGTCGGTGTGTGTGTGTGTGTCTGTGTTGTCGGTGTGTGTGTGTGTGTTGTCGGTGTGTGTGTGTGTGTGTTGTCGGTGTGTGTGTGTGTGTGTTGTGTGTGTGTGTGTTGTCGGTGTGTGTGTGTGTTGTCGGTGTGTGTGTGTGTTGTCGGAGTGTGTGTGTGTGTGTTGTCGGTGTGTGTGTGTGTGTTGTCAGTGTGTGTGTGTGTGTTATCGGTGTGTGTGAGTGTGTGTGTGTGTGTTGTCGGTGTGTGTGTGTGTCTGTGTTGTCGGTGTGTGTGTGTGTGTTGTCGGTGTGTGTGTGTGTTGTCGGTGTGTGTGAGTGTGTTGCTGGTGTGTGTGTGTGTGTGTGTTGTCGGTGTGTGTGTGTGTGTGTTGTCGGTGTGTGTGTGTGTTGTCGGTGTGTGTGTTGTCGGTGTGTGTGTGTGTGTTGTCAGTGTGTGTGTGTGTGTTGTCGGTGTGTGTGTGTGTGTGTTGTCGGTGTGTGTGTGTGTTGTCGGTGTGTGTGTGTGTGTGTGTGTTGTCGGTGTGTGTGTGTTGTCGGTGTGTGTGTGTGTGTGTGTGTGTGTTGTCGGTGTGTGTGTGTGTCTTGTCAGTGTGTGTGTGTGTGTTGTCGGTGTGTGTGTGTTTATGTGTTGTCGGTGTGTGTGTGTGTGTGTGTTGTCGGTGTGTGTGTGTGTTGTCGGTGTGTGTGTGTGTGTTGTCGGTGTGTGTGTGTGTGTGTGTGTTGTCGGTGTGTGTGTGTGTGTGTTGTCTGTGTGTGTGTGTGTTGTCGGTATGTGTGTGTGTGTGTGTTGTCGGTGTGTGTGTGTGTGTGTGTTGTGTGTGTGTGTGTTGTCAGTGTGTGTGTGTGTGTTGTCGGTGTGTGTGTGTGTGTGTGTGTGTGTTGTCGGTGTGTGTGTGTTGTCGGTGTGTGTGTGTGTTGTCGGTGTGTGTGTGTGTGTGTTGTCGGTGTGTGTGTGTGTGTGTTGTCAGTGTGTGTGTGTGTGTTGTCGGTGTGTGTGTGTGTGTGTGTGTGTTGTCGGTGTGTGTGTGTGTGTGTGTGTTGTCGGTGTGTGTGTGTGTGTTGTCGGTGTGTGTGTGTTGTCGGTATGTGTGTTGCTGGAGTGTGCGTGGGTGTGTTGTCGGTGTGTGTGTGTGTTGTCGGTGTGTGTGTGTGTTGTCGGTGTGTGTGTGTGTGTTGTCGGTGTGTGTGTGTGTGTGTTGTCGGTGTGTGTGTGTGTGTTGTCGGTATGTGTGTGTGTGTGTTGTCGGTGTGTTTGTGTGTGTGTGTTGTCGGTGTGTGTGTGTGTGTGTTGTCGGTGTGTTTGTGTGTGTTGTGTGTGTGTGTGTTGTCGGTGTGTGTGTGTGTGTGTGTTGTCGGTGTGTGTGTGTGTGTTGTCGGTGTGTGTGTGTTGTCGGTGTGTGTGTGTGTGTGTGTTGTCGATGTGTGTGTGTGTGTGTTGTTTGTGTGTGTGTTGTCGGTGTGTGTGTGTGTTGTCGGTGTGTGTGTGTGTGTGTTGTCGGTGTGTGTGTGTGTGTGTTGTCGGTGTGTGTGTGTGTGTGTGTGTGTGTGTTGTCGGTGTGTGTGTCAGTGTGTGTTGTTGGTGTGTGTGTGTGTTTGTGTGTTGTCGGTGTGTGTGTGTGTGTGTTGTCGGTGTGTGTGTGTGTGTGTTGTGTGTGTGTGTGTTGTCGGTGTGTGTGTGTGTTGTCGGTGTGTGTGTGTGTTGTCGGAGTGTGTGTGTGTGTGTTGTCGGTGTGTGTGTGTGTGTTGTCAGTGTGTGTGTGTGTGTTATCGGTGTGTGTGAGTGTGTGTGTGTGTTGTCGGTGTGTGTGTGTGTCTGTGTTGTCGGTGTGTGTGTGTGTGTTGTCGGTGTGTGTGTGTGTTGTCGGTGTGTGTGAGTGTGTTGCTGGTGTGTGTGTGTGTGTGTGTTGTCGGAGTGTGTGTGTGTGTGTTGTCGGTGTGTGTGTGTGTTGTCGGTGTGTGTGTGTGTTGTCGGTGTGTGTGTGTGTGTTGTCAGTGTGTGTGTGTGTGTGTGTTGTCGGTGTGTGTGTGTGTGTGTTGTCTGTGTGTGTGTGTGTGTGTGTGTTGTCGGTATGTGTGTGTGTGTGTGTGTGTGTTGTCGGTGTGTGTGTGTGTTGTGGGTGTGTGTGTGTGTGTGTTGTCGGTGTGTGTGTGTGTGTGTGTGTGTGTGTGTTGTCGGTGTGTGTGTGTGTGTTGTCGGTGTGTGTGTGTTGTCGTTGTGTGTGTGTGTGTGTGTGTGTGTGTTGTCGGTGTGTGTGTCAGTGTGTGTTGTCGGTGTGTGTGTGTGTGTGTTGTCGGTGTGTGTGTGTGTGTGTGTGTTGTCGGTGTGTGTGTGTTGTCGGTGTGTGTGTGTGTGTGTGTGTGTGTTGTCGGTGTGTGTGTGTGTGTGTGTGTGTGTTGTCGGTGTGTGTGTGTGTGTGTGTTGTCGGTTTGTGTGTGTGTGTGTTGTCGGTGTGTGTGTGTGTGTGTTGTGTGTGTGTGTGTTGTCGGTGTGTGTGTGTGTTGTCGGTGTGTGTGTGTGTTGTCGGAGTGTGTGTGTGTGTGTTGTCGGTGTGTGTGTGTGTGTTGTCAGTGTGTGTGTGTGTGTTATCGGTGTGTGTGAGTGTGTGTGTGTGTGTTGTCGGTGTGTGTGTGTGTGTCTGTGTTGTCGGTGTGTGTGTGTGTGTTGTCGGTGTGTGTGTGTGTGTGTTGTCGGTGTGTGTGTGTGTGTGTTGTGTGTGTGTGTGTTGTCGGTGTGTGTGTGTGTTGTCGGTGTGTGTGTGTGTTGTCGGAGTGTGTGTGTGTGTGTTGTCGGTGTGTGTGTGTGTGTTGTCAGTGTGTGTGTGTGTGTTATCGGTGTGTGTGAGTGTGTGTGTGTGTGTTGTCGGTGTGTGTGTGTGTCTGTGTTGTCGGTGTGTGTGTGTGTGTTGTCGGTGTGTGTGTGTGTTGTCGGTGTGTGTGAGTGTGTTGCTGGTGTGTGTGTGTGTGTGTGTTGTCGGTGTGTGTGTGTGTGTTGTCGGTGTGTGTGTGTGTTGTCGGTGTGTGTGTTGTCGGTGTGTGTGTGTGTGTTGTCAGTGTGTGTGTGTGTGTTGTCGGTGTGTGTGTGTGTGTGTTGTCGGTGTGTGTGTGTGTTGTCGGTGTGTGTGTGTGTGTGTGTGTTGTCGGTGTGTGTGTGTTGTCGGTGTGTGTGTGTGTGTGTGTGTGTGTTGTCGGTGTGTGTGTGTGTCTTGTCAGTGTGTGTGTGTGTGTTGTCGGTGTGTGTGTGTTTATGTGTTGTCGGTGTGTGTGTGTGTGTGTGTTGTCGGTGTGTGTGTGTGTTGTCGGTGTGTGTGTGTGTGTTGTCGGTGTGTGTGTGTGTGTGTGTGTTGTCGGTGTGTGTGTGTGTGTGTTGTCTGTGTGTGTGTGTGTTGTCGGTATGTGTGTGTGTGTGTGTTGTCGGTGTGTGTGTGTGTGTGTTGTGTGTGTGTGTGTTGTCAGTGTGTGTGTGTGTGTTGTCGGTGTGTGTGTGTGTGTGTGTGTGTTGTCGGTGTGTGTGTGTTGTCGGTGTGTGTGTGTGTTGTCGGTGTGTGTGTGTGTGTGTTGTCGGTGTGTGTGTGTGTGTGTTGTCAGTGTGTGTGTGTGTGTTGTCGGTGTGTGTGTGTGTGTGTGTGTGTTGTCGGTGTGTGTGTGTGTGTGTTGTCGGTGTGTGTGTGTGTGTTGTCGGTGTGTGTGTGTTGTCGGTATGTGTGTTGCTGGAGTGTGCGTGGGTGTGTTGTCGGTGTGTGTGTGTGTTGTCGGTGTGTGTGTGTGTTGTCGGTGTGTGTGTGTGTGTTGTCGGTGTGTGTGTGTGTGTGTTGTCGGTGTGTGTGTGTGTGTTGTCGGTATGTGTGTGTGTGTGTTGTCGGTGTGTTTGTGTGTGTGTGTTGTCGGTGTGTGTGTGTGTGTGTTGTCGGTGTGTTTGTGTGTGTTGTGTGTGTGTGTGTTGTCGGTGTGTGTGTGTGTGTGTGTTGTCGGTGTGTGTGTGTGTGTTGTCGGTGTGTGTGTGTTGTCGGTGTGTGTGTGTGTGTGTGTTGTCGATGTGTGTGTGTGTGTGTTGTTTGTGTGTGTGTTGTCGGTGTGTGTGTGTGTTGTCGGTGTGTGTGTGTGTGTGTTGTCGGTGTGTGTGTGTGTGTTGTCGGTGTGTGTGTGTGTGTGTGTGTGTGTGTTGTCGGTGTGTGTGTCAGTGTGTGTTGTTGGTGTGTGTGTGTGTTTGTGTGTTGTCGGTGTGTGTGTGTGTGTGTTGTCGGTGTGTGTGTGTGTGTGTTGTGTGTGTGTGTGTTGTCGGTGTGTGTGTGTGTTGTCGGTGTGTGTGTGTTGTCGGAGTGTGTGTGTGTGTGTTGTCGGTGTGTGTGTGTGTGTTGTCAGTGTGTGTTTGTGTTATCGGTGTGTGTGAGTGTGTGTGTGTGTGTTGTCGGTGTGTGTGTGTGTCTGTGTTGTCGGTGTGTGTGTGTGTGTTGTCGGTGTGTGTGTGTGTTGTCGGTGTGTGTGAGTGTGTTGCTGGTGTGTGTGTGTGTGTGTGTGTTGTCGGAGTGTGTGTGTGTGTGTTGTCGGTGTGTGTGTGTGTTGTCGGTGTGTGTGTGTGTTGTCGGTGTGTGTGTGTGTGTTGTCAGTGTGTGTGTGTGTGTGTTGTCGGTGTGTGTGTGTGTTGTCTGTGTTTGTGTGTGTGTGTGTGTTGTCGGTATGTGTGTGTGTGTGTGTGTGTGTTGTCGGTGTGTGTGTGTGTTGTGGGTGTGTGTGTGTGTGTGTTGTCGGTGTGTGTGTGTGTGTGTGTGTGTGTGTGTGTTGTCGGTGTGTGTGTGTGTGTTGTCGGTGTGTGTGTGTGTGTTGTCGTTGTGTGTGTGTGTTTGTGTGTTGTCGGTGTGTGTGTCAGTGTGTGTTGTCGGTGTGTGTGTGTGTGTGTTGTCGGTGTGTGTGTGTGTGTGTGTTGTCGGTGTGTGTGTGTTGTCGGTGTGTGTGTGTGTGTGTGTGTGTTGTCGGTGTGTGTGTGTGTGTCTTGTCAGTGTGTGTGTGTGTGTTGTCGGTGTGTGTGTGTTTATGTGTTGTCGGTGTGTGTGTGTGTGTGTGTTGTCGGTGTGTGTGTGTGTTGTCGGTGTGTGTGTGTGTGTTGTCGGTGTGTGTGTGTGTGTGTGTGTTGTCGGTGTGTGTGTGTGTGTGTTGTCGGTGTGTGTGTGTGTGTGTTGTCGGTGTGTGTGTGTGTGTGTGTTGTCGGTGTGTGTGTGTGTGTTGTGTGTGTGTGTGTTGTCAGTGTGTGTGTGTGTGTTGTCGGTGTGTGTGTGTGTGTGTGTGTGTTGTCGGTGTGTGTGTGTTGTCGATGTGTGTGTGTGTGTGTGTTGTCGGTGTGTGTGTGTGTGTGTTGTCGGTGTGTGTGTGTGTGTGTTGTCAGTGTGTGTGTGTGTGTTGTCGGTGTGTGTGTGTGTGTGTGTTGTCGGTGTGTGTGTGTGTGTTGTCGGTGTGTGTGTGTGTGTTGTCGGTGTGTGTGTGTTGTCGGTATGTGTGTTGCTGGAGTGTGCGTGGGTGTGTTGTCGGTGTGTGTGTGTGTTGTCGGTGTGTGTGTGTGTGTTGTCGGTGTGTGTGTGTGTGTTGTCGGTGTGTGTGTGTGTTGTCGGTGTGTGTGTGTGTGTTGTCGGTATGTGTGTGTGTGTGTTGTCGGTGTGTTTGTGTGTGTGTGTTGTCGGTGTGTGTGTGTGTGTGTTGTCGGTGTGTTTGTGTGTGTTGTGTGTGTGTGTGTTGTCGGTGTGTGTGTGTGTGTGTGTTGTCGGTGTGTGTGTGTGTGTTGTCGGTGTGTGTGTGTTGTCGGTGTGTGTGTGTGTGTGTGTTGTCGCTGTGTGTGTGTGTGTGTTGTTTGTGTGTGTGTTGTCGGTGTGTGTGTGTGTTGTCGTTGTGTGTGTGTGTGTGTTGTCGGTGTGTGTGTGTGTGTGTTGTCGGTGTGTGTGTGTGTGTGTGTGTGTGTGTTGTCGGTGTGTGTGTCAGTGTGTGTTGTTGGTGTGTGTGTGTGTGTGTGTTGTCGGTGTGTGTGTGTGTGTGTTGTCGGTGTGTGTGTGTGTGTGTTGTGTGTGTGTGTGTTGTCGGTGTGTGTGTGTGTTGTCGGTGTGTGTGTGTGTTGTCGGAGTGTGTGTGTGTGTGTTGTCGGTGTGTGTGTGTGTGTTGTCAGTGTGTGTGTGTGTGTTATCGGTGTGTGTGAGTGTGTGTGTGTGTGTTGTCGGTGTGTGTGTGTGTCTGTGTTGTCGGTGTGTGTGTGTGTGTTGTCGGTGTGTGTGTTGTCGGTGTGTGTGAGTGTGTTGCTGGTGTGTGTGTGTGTGTGTGTTGTCGGAGTGTGTGTGTGTGTGTTGTCGGTGTGTGTGTGTGTTGTCGGTGTGTGTGTGTGTTGTCGGTGTGTGTGTGTGTGTTGTCAGTGTGTGTGTGTGTGTGTTGTCGGTGTGTGTGTGTGTTGTCTGTGTTTGTGTGTGTGTGTGTGTTGTCGGTATGTGTGTGTGTGTGTGTGTGTGTTGTCGGTGTGTGTGTGTGTTGTGGGTGTGTGTGTGTGTGTGTTGTCGGTGTGTGTGTGTGTGTGTGTGTGTGTGTGTGTTGTCGGTGTGTGTGTGTGTGTTGTCGGTGTGTGTGTGTGTGTTGTCGTTGTGTGTGTGTGTGTGTGTGTGTTGTCGGTGTGTGTGTCAGTGTGTGTTGTCGGTGTGTGTGTGTGTGTGTTGTCGGTGTGTGTGTGTGTGTGTGTTGTCGGTGTGTGTGTGTTGTCGGTGTGTGTGTGTGTGTGTGTGTGTTGTCGGTGTGTGTGTGTGTGTCTTGTCAGTGTGTGTGTGTGTGTTGTCGGTGTGTGTGTGTTTATGTGTTGTCGGTGTGTGTGTGTGTGTGTGTTGTCGGTGTGTGTGTGTGTTGTCGGTGTGTGTGTGTGTGTTGTCGGTGTGTGTGTGTGTGTGTGTGTGTTGTCGGTGTGTGTGTGTGTGTGTTGTCGGTGTGTGTGTGTGTGTGTTGTCGGTGTGTGTGTGTGTGTGTGTTGTCGGTGTGTGTGTGTGTGTTGTGTGTGTGTGTGTTGTCAGTGTGTGTGTGTGTGTTGTCGGTGTGTGTGTGTGTGTGTGTGTGTTGTCGGTGTGTGTGTGTTGTCGATGTGTGTGTGTGTGTGTGTTGTCGGTGTGTGTGTGTGTGTGTTGTCGGTGTGTGTGTGTGTTGTCTGTGTTTGTGTGTGTGTGTGTGTTGTCGGTATGTGTGTGTGTGTGTGTGTGTGTTGTCGGTGTGTGTGTGTGTTGTGGGTGTGTGTGTGTGTGTGTTGTCGGTGTGTGTGTGTGTGTGTGTGTGTGTGTGTGTGTTGTCGGTGTGTGTGTGTGTGTTGTCGGTGTGTGTGTGTGTGTTGTCGTTGTGTGTGTTTGTGTGTGTGTGTTGTCGGTGTGTGTGTCAGTGTGTGTTGTCGGTGTGTGTGTGTGTGTGTTGTCGGTGTGTGTGTGTGTGTGTGTTGTCGGTGTGTGTGTGTTGTCGGTGTGTGTGTGTGTGTGTGTGTGTTGTCGGTGTGTGTGTGTGTGTCTTGTCAGTGTGTGTGTGTGTGTTGTCGGTGTGTGTGTGTTTATGTGTTGTCGGTGTGTGTGTGTGTGTGTGTTGTCGGTGTGTGTGTGTGTTGTCGGTGTGTGTGTGTTGTCGGTGTGTGTGTGTGTGTGTGTGTGTTGTCGGTGTGTGTGTGTGTGTGTTGTCGGTGTGTGTGTGTGTGTGTTGTCGGTGTGTGTGTGTGTGTGTGTTGTCGGTGTGTGTGTGTGTGTTGTGTGTGTGTGTGTTGTCAGTGTGTGTGTGTGTGTTGTCGGTGTGTGTGTGTGTGTGTGTGTGTGTGTTGTCGGTGTGTGTGTGTTGTCGATGTGTGTGTGTGTGTGTGTTGTCGGTGTGTGTGTGTGTGTGTTGTCGGTGTGTGTGTGTGTGTGTTGTCAGTGTGTGTGTGTGTGTTGTCGGTGTGTGTGTGTGTGTGTGTTGTCGGTGTGTGTGTGTGTGTTGTCGGTGTGTGTGTGTGTGTTGTCGGTGTGTGTGTGTTGTCGGTATGTGTGTTGCTGGAGTGTGCGTGGGTGTGTTGTCGGTGTGTGTGTGTGTTGTCGGTGTGTGTGTGTGTGTTGTCGGTGTGTGTGTGTGTGTTGTCGGTGTGTGTGTGTGTTGTCGGTGTGTGTGTGTGTGTTGTCGGTATGTGTGTGTGTGTGTTGTCGGTGTGTTTGTGTGTGTGTGTTGTCGGTGTGTGTGTGTGTGTGTTGTCGGTGTGTTTGTGTGTGTTGTGTGTGTGTGTGTTGTCGGTGTGTGTGTGTGTGTGTGTTGTCGGTGTGTGTGTGTGTGTTGTCGGTGTGTGTGTGTTGTCGGTGTGTGTGTGTGTGTGTGTTGTCGCTGTGTGTGTGTGTGTTGTTTGTGTGTGTGTTGTCGGTGTGTGTGTGTGTTGTCGTTGTGTGTGTGTGTGTGTTGTCGGTGTGTGTGTGTGTGTGTTGTCGGTGTGTGTGTGTGTGTGTGTGTGTGTGTTGTCGGTGTGTGTGTCAGTGTGTGTTGTTGGTGTGTGTGTGTGTGTGTGTTGTCGGTGTGTGTGTGTGTGTGTTGTCGGTGTGTGTGTGTGTGTGTTGTGTGTGTGTGTGTTGTCGGTGTGTGTGTGTGTTGTCGGTGTGTGTGTGTGTTGTCGGAGTGTGTGTGTGTGTGTTGTCGGTGTGTGTGTGTGTGTTGTCAGTGTGTGTGTGTGTGTTATCGGTGTGTGTGAGTGTGTGTGTGTGTGTTGTCGGTGTGTGTGTGTGTCTGTGTTGTCGGTGTGTGTGTGTGTGTTGTCGGTGTGTGTGTTGTCGGTGTGTGTGAGTGTGTTGCTGGTGTGTGTGTGTGTGTGTGTTGTCGGAGTGTGTGTGTGTGTGTTGTCGGTGTGTGTGTGTGTTGTCGGTGTGTGTGTGTGTTGTCGGTGTGTGTGTGTGTGTTGTCAGTGTGTGTGTGTGTGTGTTGTCGGTGTGTGTGTGTGTGTGTTGTCTGTGTGTGTGTGTGTGTGTTGTCGGTATGTGTGTGTGTGTGTGTGTTGTCGGTGTGTGTGTGTTGTCGGTGTGTGTGTGTGTGTGTGTGTGTGTTGTCGGTGTGTGTGTCTTGTCAGTGTGTGTGTGTGTGTTGTCGGTGTGTGTGTGTTTATGTGTTGTCGGTGTGTGTGTGTGTTGTCGGTGTGTGTGTGTGTTGTGGGTGTGTGTGTGTGTGTGTTGTCGGTGTGTGTGTGTGTGTTGTCGGTGTGTGTGTGTGTGTTGTCGGTGTGTGTGTGTGTGTTGTCGGTGTGTGTGTGTGTGTGTGTGTGTGTTGTCGGTGTGTGTGTGTGTGTGTGTTGTCGGTGTGTGTGTGTGTGTGTGTGTTGTCGGTGTGTGTGTGTGTGTGTTGTGTGTGTGTGTGTTGTCGGTGTGTGTGTGTGTTGTCGGAGTGTGTGTGTGTGTGTTGTCGGTGTGTGTGTGTGTGTTGTCAGTGTGTGTGTGTGTGTGTGTTGTCGGTGTGTGTGTGTGTGTGTTGTCGGTGTGTGTGTGTGTGTGTTGTGTGTGTGTGTGTTGTCGGTGTGTGTGTGTGTTGTCGGTGTGTGTGTGTGTTGTCGGAGTGTGTGTGTGTGTGTTGTCGGTGTGTGTGTGTGTGTTGTCAGTGTGTGTGTGTGTGTTATCGGTGTGTGTGAGTGTGTGTGTGTGTGTTGTCGGTGTGTGTGTGTGTCTGTGTTGTCGGTGTGTGTGTGTGTGTTGTCGGTGTGTGTGTGTGTTGTCGGTGTGTGTGAGTGTGTTGCTGGTGTGTGTGTGTGTGTGTTGTCGGTGTGTGTGTGTGTGTGTTGTCGGTGTGTGTGTGTGTTGTCGGTGTGTGTGTGTGTTGTCGGTGTGTGTGTGTGTGTGTGTGTTGTCGGTGTGTGTGTGTGTTGTCGGTGTGTGTGTGTGTGTGTGTGTTGTCGGTGTGTGTGTGTTGTCGGTGTGTGTGTGTGTGTGTGTGTGTGTTGTCGGTGTGTGTGTGTGTCTTGTCAGTGTGTGTGTGTGTGTTGTCGGTGTGTGTGTGTTTATGTGTTGTCGGTGTGTGTGTGTTTGTGTGTTGTCGGTGTGTGTGTGTGTTGTCGGTGTGTGTGTGTGTGTTGTCGGTGTGTGTGTGTGTGTGTGTGTGTTGTCGGTGTGTGTGTGTGTGTGTTGTCGGTGTGTGTGTGTGTGTGTTGTCGGTATGTGTGTGTGTGTGTGTTGTCGGTGTGTGTGTGTGTGTTGTGTGTGTGTGTTGTCAGTGTGTGTGTGTGTGTTGTCGGTGTGTGTGTGTGTGTGTGTGTGTGTTGTCGGTGTGTGTGTGTTGTCGGTGTGTGTGTGTGTTGTCGGTGTGTGTGTGTGTGTGTTGTCGGTGTGTGTGTGTGTGTTGTCGGTGTGTGTGTGTGTTGTCGGTGTGTGTGTGTTGTCGGTATGTGTGTTGCTGGAGTGTGCGTGGGTGTGTTGTCGGTGTGTGTGTGTGTTGTCGGTGTGTGTGTGTGTGTTGTCGGTGTGTGTGTGTGTGTTGTCGGTGTGTGTGTGTGTGTGTTGTCGGTGTGTGTGTGTGTGTTGTCGGTATGTGTGTGTGTGTGTTGTCGGTGTGTTTGTGTGTGTGTGTTGTCGGTGTGTGTGTGTGTGTGTTGTCGGTGTGTTTGTGTGTGTTGTGTGTGTGTGTGTTGTCGGTGTGTGTGTGTGTGTTGTCGGTGTGTGTGTGTGTGTTGTCGGTGTGTGTGTGTTGTCGGTGTGTGTGTGTGTGTGTGTTGTCGCTGTGTGTGTGTGTGTGTTGTTTGTGTGTGTGTTGTCGGTGTGTGTGTGTGTTGTCGGTGTGTGTGTGTGTGTGTTGTCGGTGTGTGTGTGTGTGTGTTGTCGGTGTGTGTGTGTGTGTGTGTGTGTGTGTTGTCGGTGTGTGTGTCAGTGTGTGTTGTTGGTGTGTGTGTGTGTGTGTGTGTTGTCGGTGTGTGTGTGTGTGTGTTGTCGGTGTGTGTGTGTGTGTGTTGTGTGTGTGTGTGTTGTCGGTGTGTGTGTGTGTTGTCGGTGTGTGTGTGTGTTGTCGGAGTGTGTGTGTGTGTGTTGTCGGTGTGTGTGTGTGTGTGTTGTCAGTGTGTGTGTGTGTGTTATCGGTGTGTGTGAGTGTGTGTGTGTTGTCGGTGTGTGTGTGTGTGTGTGTGTTGTCGGAGTGTGTGTGTGTGTGTTGTCGGTGTGTGTGTGTGTTGTCGGTGTGTGTGTGTGTTGTCGGTGTGTGTGTGTGTGTTGTCAGTGTGTGTGTGTGTGTGTTGTCGGTGTGTGTGTGTGTTGTCTGTGTTTGTGTGTGTGTGTGTGTTGTCGGTATGTGTGTGTGTGTGTGTGTGTGTTGTCGGTGTGTGTGTGTGTTGTGGGTGTGTGTGTGTGTGTGTTGTCGGTGTGTGTGTGTGTGTGTGTGTGTGTGTGTGTGTGTTGTCGGTGTGTGTGTGTGTGTTGTCGGTGTGTGTGTGTGTGTTGTCGTTGTGTGTGTGTGTGTGTGTGTGTTGTCGGTGTGTGTGTCAGTGTGTGTTGTCGGTGTGTGTGTGTGTGTGTTGTCGGTGTGTGTGTGTGTGTGTGTTGTCGGTGTGTGTGTGTTGTCGGTGTGTGTGTGTGTGTGTGTGTGTTGTCGGTGTGTGTGTGTGTGTCTTGTCAGTGTGTGTGTGTGTGTTGTCGGTGTGTGTGTGTTTATGTGTTGTCGGTGTGTGTGTGTGTGTGTGTTGTCGGTGTGTGTGTGTGTTGTCGGTGTGTGTGTGTGTGTTGTCGGTGTGTGTGTGTGTGTGTGTGTGTTGTCGGTGTGTGTGTGTGTGTGTTGTCGGTGTGTGTGTGTGTGTGTTGTCGGTGTGTGTGTGTGTGTGTGTTGTCGGTGTGTGTGTGTGTGTTGTGTGTGTGTGTGTTGTCAGTGTGTGTGTGTGTGTTGTCGGTGTGTGTGTGTGTGTGTGTGTGTTGTCGGTGTGTGTGTGTTGTCGATGTGTGTGTGTGTGTGTGTTGTCGGTGTGTGTGTGTGTGTGTTGTCGGTGTGTGTGTGTGTGTGTTGTCAGTGTGTGTGTGTGTGTTGTCGGTGTGTGTGTGTGTGTGTGTTGTCGGTGTGTGTGTGTGTGTTGTCGGTGTGTGTGTGTGTGTTGTCGGTGTGTGTGTGTTGTCGGTATGTGTGTTGCTGGAGTGTGCGTGGGTGTGTTGTCGGTGTGTGTGTGTGTTGTCGGTGTGTGTGTGTGTGTTGTCGGTGTGTGTGTGTGTGTTGTCGGTGTGTGTGTGTGTTGTCGGTGTGTGTGTGTGTGTTGTCGGTATGTGTGTGTGTGTGTTGTCGGTGTGTTTGTGTGTGTGTGTTGTCGGTGTGTGTGTGTGTGTGTTGTCGGTGTGTTTGTGTGTGTTGTGTGTGTGTGTGTTGTCGGTGTGTGTGTGTGTGTGTGTTGTCGGTGTGTGTGTGTGTGTTGTCGGTGTGTGTGTGTTGTCGGTGTGTGTGTGTGTGTGTGTTGTCGCTGTGTGTGTGTGTGTGTTGTTTGTGTGTGTGTTGTCGGTGTGTGTGTGTGTTGTCGTTGTGTGTGTGTGTGTGTTGTCGGTGTGTGTGTGTGTGTGTTGTCGGTGTGTGTGTGTGTGTGTGTGTGTGTGTTGTCGGTGTGTGTGTCAGTGTGTGTTGTTGGTGTGTGTGTGTGTGTGTGTGTTGTCGGTGTGTGTGTGTGTGTGTTGTCGGTGTGTGTGTGTGTGTGTTGTGTGTGTGTGTGTTGTCGGTGTGTGTGTGTGTTGTCGGTGTGTGTGTGTGTTGTCGGAGTGTGTGTGTGTGTGTTGTCGGTGTGTGTGTGTGTGTTGTCAGTGTGTGTGTGTGTGTTATCGGTGTGTGTGAGTGTGTGTGTGTGTGTTGTCGGTGTGTGTGTGTGTCTGTGTTGTCGGTGTGTGTGTGTGTGTTGTCGGTGTGTGTGTTGTCGGTGTGTGTGAGTGTGTTGCTGGTGTGTGTGTGTGTGTGTGTTGTCGGAGTGTGTGTGTGTGTGTTGTCGGTGTGTGTGTGTGTTGTCGGTGTGTGTGTGTGTTGTCGGTGTGTGTGTGTGTGTTGTCGGTGTGTGTGTGTGTGTGTGTTGTCGGTGTGTGTGTGTGTGTGTGTGTTGTCGGTGTGTGTGTGTGTGTGTTGTGTGTGTGTGTGTTGTCGGTGTGTGTGTGTGTTGTCGGAGTGTGTGTGTGTGTGTTGTCGGTGTGTGTGTGTGTGTTGTCAGTGTGTGTGTGTGTGTGTGTTGTCGGTGTGTGTGTGTGTGTGTTGTCGGTGTGTGTGTGTGTGTGTTGTGTGTGTGTGTGTTGTCGGTGTGTGTGTGTGTTGTCGGTGTGTGTGTGTGTTGTCGGAGTGTGTGTGTGTGTGTTGTCGGTGTGTGTGTGTGTGTTGTCAGTGTGTGTGTGTGTGTTATCGGTGTGTGTGAGTGTGTGTGTGTGTGTTGTCGGTGTGTGTGTGTGTCTGTGTTGTCGGTGTGTGTGTGTGTGTTGTCGGTGTGTGTGTGTGTTGTCGGTGTGTGTGAGTGTGTTGCTGGTGTGTGTGTGTGTGTGTTGTCGGTGTGTGTGTGTGTGTGTTGTCGGTGTGTGTGTGTGTTGTCGGTGTGTGTGTGTGTTGTCGGTGTGTGTGTGTGTGTGTGTGTTGTCGGTGTGTGTGTGTGTTGTCGGTGTGTGTGTGTGTGTGTGTGTTGTCGGTGTGTGTGTGTTGTCGGTGTGTGTGTGTGTGTGTGTGTGTGTTGTCGGTGTGTGTGTGTGTCTTGTCAGTGTGTGTGTGTGTGTTGTCGGTGTGTGTGTGTTTATGTGTTGTCGGTGTGTGTGTGTTTGTGTGTTGTCGGTGTGTGTGTGTGTTGTCGGTGTGTGTGTGTGTGTTGTCGGTGTGTGTGTGTGTGTGTGTGTGTTGTCGGTGTGTGTGTGTGTGTGTTGTCGGTGTGTGTGTGTGTGTGTTGTCGGTATGTGTGTGTGTGTGTGTTGTCGGTGTGTGTGTGTGTGTTGTGTGTGTGTGTTGTCAGTGTGTGTGTGTGTGTTGTCGGTGTGTGTGTGTGTGTGTGTGTGTGTTGTCGGTGTGTGTGTGTTGTCGGTGTGTGTGTGTGTTGTCGGTGTGTGTGTGTGTGTGTTGTCGGTGTGTGTGTGTGTGTTGTCGGTGTGTGTGTGTGTTGTCGGTGTGTGTGTGTTGTCGGTATGTGTGTTGCTGGAGTGTGCGTGGGTGTGTTGTCGGTGTGTGTGTGTGTTGTCGGTGTGTGTGTGTGTGTTGTCGGTGTGTGTGTGTGTGTTGTCGGTGTGTGTGTGTGTGTGTTGTCGGTGTGTGTGTGTGTGTTGTCGGTATGTGTGTGTGTGTGTTGTCGGTGTGTTTGTGTGTGTGTGTTGTCGGTGTGTGTGTGTGTGTGTTGTCGGTGTGTTTGTGTGTGTTGTGTGTGTGTGTGTTGTCGGTGTGTGTGTGTGTGTTGTCGGTGTGTGTGTGTGTGTTGTCGGTGTGTGTGTGTTGTCGGTGTGTGTGTGTGTGTGTGTTGTCGCTGTGTGTGTGTGTGTGTTGTTTGTGTGTGTGTTGTCGGTGTGTGTGTGTGTTGTCGGTGTGTGTGTGTGTGTGTTGTCGGTGTGTGTGTGTGTGTGTTGTCGGTGTGTGTGTGTGTGTGTGTGTGTGTGTTGTCGGTGTGTGTGTCAGTGTGTGTTGTTGGTGTGTGTGTGTGTGTGTGTGTTGTCGGTGTGTGTGTGTGTGTGTTGTCGGTGTGTGTGTGTGTGTGTTGTGTGTGTGTGTGTTGTCGGTGTGTGTGTGTGTTGTCGGTGTGTGTGTGTGTTGTCGGAGTGTGTGTGTGTGTGTTGTCGGTGTGTGTGTGTGTGTGTTGTCAGTGTGTGTGTGTGTGTTATCGGTGTGTGTGAGTGTGTGTGTGTTGTCGGTGTGTGTGTGTGTGTGTGTGTTGTCGGAGTGTGTGTGTGTGTGTTGTCGGTGTGTGTGTGTGTTGTCGGTGTGTGTGTGTGTTGTCGGTGTGTGTGTGTGTGTTGTCAGTGTGTGTGTGTGTGTGTTGTCGGTGTGTGTGTGTGTTGTCTGTGTTTGTGTGTGTGTGTGTGTTGTCGGTATGTGTGTGTGTGTGTGTGTGTGTTGTCGGTGTGTGTGTGTGTTGTGGGTGTGTGTGTGTGTGTGTTGTCGGTGTGGTGTGTGTGTGTGTGTGTGTGTGTGTGTGTTGTCGGTGTGTGTGTGTGTGTTGTCGGTGTGTGTGTGTGTGTTGTCGTTGTGTGTGTGTGTGTGTGTGTGTTGTCGGTGTGTGTGTCAGTGTGTGTTGTCGGTGTGTGTGTGTGTGTGTTGTCGGTGTGTGTGTGTGTGTGTGTTGTCGGTGTGTGTGTGTTGTCGGTGTGTGTGTGTGTGTGTGTGTGTTGTCGGTGTGTGTGTGTGTGTCTTGTCAGTGTGTGTGTGTGTGTTGTCGGTGTGTGTGTGTTTATGTGTTGTCGGTGTGTGTGTGTGTGTGTGTTGTCGGTGTGTGTGTGTGTTGTCGGTGTGTGTGTGTGTGTTGTCGGTGTGTGTGTGTGTGTGTGTGTGTTGTCGGTGTGTGTGTGTGTGTGTTGTCGGTGTGTGTGTGTGTGTGTTGTCGGTGTGTGTGTGTGTGTGTGTTGTCGGTGTGTGCGTGTGTGTTGTGTGTGTGTGTGTTGTCAGTGTGTGTGTGTGTGTTGTCGGTGTGTGTGTGTGTGTGTGTGTGTTGTCGGTGTGTGTGTGTTGTCGATGTGTGTGTGTGTGTGTGTTGTCGGTGTGTGTGTGTGTGTGTTGTCGGTGTGTGTGTGTGTGTGTTGTCAGTGTGTGTGTGTGTGTTGTCGGTGTGTGTGTGTGTGTGTGTTGTCGGTGTGTGTGTGTGTGTTGTCGGTGTGTGTGTGTGTGTTGTCGGTGTGTGTGTGTTGTCGGTATGTGTGTTGCTGGAGTGTGCGTGGGTGTGTTGTCGGTGTGTGTGTGTGTTGTCGGTGTGTGTGTGTGTGTTGTCGGTGTGTGTGTGTGTGTTGTCGGTGTGTGTGTGTGTTGTCGGTGTGTGTGTGTGTGTTGTCGGTATGTGTGTGTGTGTGTTGTCGGTGTGTTTGTGTGTGTGTGTTGTCGGTGTGTGTGTGTGTGTGTTGTCGGTGTGTTTGTGTGTGTTGTGTGTGTGTGTGTTGTCGGTGTGTGTGTGTGTGTGTGTTGTCGGTGTGTGTGTGTGTGTTGTCGGTGTGTGTGTGTTGTCGGTGTGTGTGTGTGTGTGTGTTGTCGCTGTGTGTGTGTGTGTGTTGTTTGTGTGTGTGTTGTCGGTGTGTGTGTGTGTTGTCGTTGTGTGTGTGTGTGTGTTGTCGGTGTGTGTGTGTGTGTGTTGTCGGTGTGTGTGTGTGTGTGTGTGTGTGTGTTGTCGGTGTGTGTGTCAGTGTGTGTTGTTGGTGTGTGTGTGTGTGTGTGTTGTCGGTGTGTGTGTGTGTGTGTTGTCGGTGTGTGTGTGTGTGTGTTGTGTGTGTGTGTGTTGTCGGTGTGTGTGTGTGTTGTCGGTGTGTGTGTGTGTTGTCGGAGTGTGTGTGTGTGTGTTGTCGGTGTGTGTGTGTGTGTTGTCAGTGTGTGTGTGTGTGTTATCGGTGTGTGTGAGTGTGTGTGTGTGTGTTGTCGGTGTGTGTGTGTGTCTGTGTTGTCGGTGTGTGTGTGTGTGTTGTCGGTGTGTGTGTTGTCGGTGTGTGTGAGTGTGTTGCTGGTGTGTGTGTGTGTGTGTGTTGTCGGAGTGTGTGTGTGTGTGTTGTCGGTGTGTGTGTGTGTTGTCGGTGTGTGTGTGTGTTGTCGGTGTGTGTGTGTGTGTTGTCAGTGTGTGTGTGTGTGTGTTGTCGGTGTGTGTGTGTGTGTGTTGTCTGTGTGTGTGTGTGTGTGTTGTCGGTATGTGTGTGTGTGTGTGTGTTGTCGGTGTGTGTGTGTTGTCGGTGTGTGTGTGTGTGTGTGTGTGTTGTCGGTGTGTGTGTCTTGTCAGTGTGTGTGTGTGTGTTGTCGGTGTGTGTGTGTTTATGTGTTGTCGGTGTGTGTGTGTGTTGTCGGTGTGTGTGTGTGTTGTGGGTGTGTGTGTGTGTGTGTTGTCGGTGTGTGTGTGTGTGTTGTCGGTGTGTGTGTGTGTGTTGTCGGTGTGTGTGTGTGTGTTGTCGGTGTGTGTGTGTGTGTGTGTGTGTGTTGTCGGTGTGTGTGTGTGTGTGTGTTGTCGGTGTGTGTGTGTGTGTGTTGTCGGTGTGTGTGTGTGTGTGTTGTGTGTGTGTGTGTTGTCGGTGTGTGTGTGTGTTGTCGGAGTGTGTGTGTGTGTGTTGTCGGTGTGTGTGTGTGTGTTGTCAGTGTGTGTGTGTGTGTGTGTTGTCGGTGTGTGTGTGTGTGTGTTGTCGGTGTGTGTGTGTGTGTGTTGTGTGTGTGTGTGTTGTCGGTGTGTGTGTGTGTTGTCGGTGTGTGTGTGTGTTGTCGGAGTGTGTGTGTGTGTGTTGTCGGTGTGTGTGTGTGTGTTGTCAGTGTGTGTGTGTGTGTTATCGGTGTGTGTGAGTGTGTGTGTGTGTGTTGTCGGTGTGTGTGTGTGTCTGTGTTGTCGGTGTGTGTGTGTGTGTTGTCGGTGTGTGTGTGTGTTGTCGGTGTGTGTGAGTGTGTTGCTGGTGTGTGTGTGTGTGTGTTGTCGGTGTGTGTGTGTGTGTGTTGTCGGTGTGTGTGTGTGTTGTCGGTGTGTGTGTGTGTTGTCGGTGTGTGTGTGTGTGTTGTCAGTGTGTGTGTGTGTGTTGTCGGTGTGTGTGTGTGTGTGTGTGTTGTCGGTGTGTGTGTGTGTTGTCGGTGTGTGTGTGTGTGTGTGTGTTGTCGGTGTGTGTGTGTTGTCGGTGTGTGTGTGTGTGTGTGTGTGTGTTGTCGGTGTGTGTGTGTGTCTTGTCAGTGTGTGTGTGTGTGTTGTCGGTGTGTGTGTGTTTATGTGTTGTCGGTGTGTGTGTGTTTGTGTGTTGTCGGTGTGTGTGTGTGTTGTCGGTGTGTGTGTGTGTGTTGTCGGTGTGTGTGTGTGTGTGTGTGTGTTGTCGGTGTGTGTGTGTGTGTGTTGTCGGTGTGTGTGTGTGTGTGTTGTCGGTATGTGTGTGTGTGTGTGTTGTCGGTGTGTGTGTGTGTGTTGTGTGTGTGTGTGTTGTCAGTGTGTGTGTGTGTGTTGTCGGTGTGTGTGTGTGTGTGTGTGTGTGTTGTCGGTGTGTGTGTGTTGTCGGTGTGTGTGGTGTTGTCGGTGTGTGTGTGTGTGTGTTGTCGGTGTGTGTGTGTGTGTTGTCGGTGTGTGTGTGTGTTGTCGGTGTGTGTGTGTTGTCGGTATGTGTGTTGCTGGAGTGTGCGTGGGTGTGTTGTCGGTGTGTGTGTGTGTTGTCGGTGTGTGTGTGTGTGTTGTCGGTGTGTGTGTGTGTGTTGTCGGTGTGTGTGTGTGTGTGTTGTCGGTGTGTGTGTGTGTGTTGTCGGTATGTGTGTGTGTGTGTTGTCGGTGTGTTTGTGTGTGTGTGTTGTCGGTGTGTGTGTGTGTGTGTTGTCGGTGTGTTTGTGTGTGTTGTGTGTGTGTGTGTTGTCGGTGTGTGTGTGTGTGTTGTCGGTGTGTGTGTGTGTGTTGTCGGTGTGTGTGTGTTGTCGGTGTGTGTGTGTGTGTGTGTTGTCGCTGTGTGTGTGTGTGTGTTGTTTGTGTGTGTGTTGTCGGTGTGTGTGTGTGTTGTCGGTGTGTGTGTGTGTGTGTTGTCGGTGTGTGTGTGTGTGTGTTGTCGGTGTGTGTGTGTGTGTGTGTGTGTGTGTTGTCGGTGTGTGTGTCAGTGTGTGTTGTTGGTGTGTGTGTGTGTGTGTGTGTTGTCGGTGTGTGTGTGTGTGTGTTGTCGGTGTGTGTGTGTGTGTGTTGTGTGTGTGTGTGTTGTCGGTGTGTGTGTGTGTTGTCGGTGTGTGTGTGTGTTGTCGGAGTGTGTGTGTGTGTGTTGTCGGTGTGTGTGTGTGTGTGTTGTCAGTGTGTGTGTGTGTGTTATCGGTGTGTGTGAGTGTGTGTGTGTTGTCGGTGTGTGTGTGTGTCTGTGTTGTCGGTGTGTGTGTGTGTGTTGTCGGTGTGTGTGTGTGTTGTCGGTGTGTGTGAGTGTGTTGCTGGTGTGTGTGTGTGTGTGTGTTGTCGGAGTGTGTGTGTGTGTGTTGTCGGTGTGTGTGTGTGTTGTCGGTGTGTGTGTGTGTTGTCGGTGTGTGTGTGTGTGTTGTCAGTGTGTGTGTGTGTGTGTTGTCGGTGTGTGTGTGTGTGTGTTGTCTGTGTGTGTGTGTGTGTGTTGTCGGTATGTGTGTGTGTGTGTGTGTGTGTTGTCGGTGTGTGTGTGTTGTCGGTGTGTGTGTGTGTGTGTGTGTGTGTTGTCGGTGTGTGTGTGTGTGTCTTGTCAGTGTGTGTGTGTGTGTGTTGTCGGTGTGTGTGTGTTTATGTGTTGTCGGTGTGTGTGTGTGTGTTGTCGGTGTGTGTGTGTGTTGTGGGTGTGTGTGTGTGTGTGTTGTCGGTGTGTGTGTGTGTGTGTGTGTGTGTTGTCGGTGTGTGTGTGTGTGTGTTGTCGGTGTGTGTGTGTGTGTGTTGTCGGTGTGTGTGTGTGTGTGTGTTGTCGGTGTGTGTGTGTGTGTTGTGTGTGTGTGTGTTGTCAGTGTGTGTGTGTGTGTTGTCGGTGTGTGTGTGTGTGTGTGTGTGTGTTGTCGGTGTGTGTGTGTTGTCGGTGTGTGTGTGTGTGTGTTGTCGGTGTGTGTGTGTGTGTTGTCAGTGTGTGTGTGTGTGTTGTCGGTGTGTATGTGTGTGTGTGTGTGTTGTCGGTGTGTGTGTGTGTGTTGTCGGTGTGTGTGTGTTGTCGGTGTGTGTGTGTGTGTGTTGTCGGTATGTGTGTTGCTGGAGTGTGCGTGGGTGTGTTGTCGGTGTGTGTGTGTGTTGTCGGTGTGTGTGTGTGTGTTGTCGGTGTGTGTGTGTGTGTTGTCGGTGTGTGTGTGTTGTCGGTGTGTGTGTGTGTGTTGTCAGTGTGTGTGTGTGTGTGTGTTGTCGGTGTGTGTGTGTGTGTGTTGTCGGTGTGTGTGTGTGTGTGTTGTGTGTGTGTGTGTTGTCGGTGTGTGTGTGTGTTGTCGGTGTGTGTGTGTGTTGTCGGAGTGTGTGTGTGTGTGTTGTCGGTGTGTGTGTGTGTGTTGTCAGTGTGTGTGTGTGTGTTATCGGTGTGTGTGAGTGTGTGTGTGTGTGTTGTCGGTGTGTGTGTGTGTCTGTGTTGTCGGTGTGTGTGTGTGTGTTGTCGGTGTGTGTGTGTGTTGTCGGTGTGTGTGAGTGTGTTGCTGGTGTGTGTGTGTGTGTGTTGTCGGTGTGTGTGTGTGTGTGTTGTCGGTGTGTGTGTGTGTTGTCGGTGTGTGTGTGTGTTGTCGGTGTGTGTGTGTGTGTTGTCAGTGTGTGTGTGTGTGTTGTCGGTGTGTGTGTGTGTGTGTGTGTTGTCGGTGTGTGTGTGTGTTGTCGGTGTGTGTGTGTGTGTGTGTGTTGTCGGTGTGTGTGTGTTGTCGGTGTGTGTGTGTGTGTGTGTGTGTGTTGTCGGTGTGTGTGTGTGTCTTGTCAGTGTGTGTGTGTGTGTTGTCGGTGTGTGTGTGTTTATGTGTTGTCGGTGTGTGTGTGTTTGTGTGTTGTCGGTGTGTGTGTGTGTTGTCGGTGTGTGTGTGTGTGTTGTCGGTGTGTGTGTGTGTGTGTGTGTGTTGTCGGTGTGTGTGTGTGTGTGTTGTCGGTGTGTGTGTGTGTGTGTTGTCGGTATGTGTGTGTGTGTGTGTTGTCGGTGTGTGTGTGTGTGTTGTGTGTGTGTGTGTTGTCAGTGTGTGTGTGTGTGTTGTCGGTGTGTGTGTGTGTGTGTGTGTGTGTTGTCGGTGTGTGTGTGTTGTCGGTGTGTGTGTGTGTTGTCGGTGTGTGTGTGTGTGTGTTGTCGGTGTGTGTGTGTGTGTTGTCGGTGTGTGTGTGTGTTGTCGGTGTGTGTGTGTTGTCGGTATGTGTGTTGCTGGAGTGTGCGTGGGTGTGTTGTCGGTGTGTGTGTGTGTTGTCGGTGTGTGTGTGTGTGTTGTCGGTGTGTGTGTGTGTGTTGTCGGTGTGTGTGTGTGTGTGTTGTCGGTGTGTGTGTGTGTGTTGTCGGTATGTGTGTGTGTGTGTTGTCGGTGTGTTTGTGTGTGTGTGTTGTCGGTGTGTGTGTGTGTGTGTTGTCGGTGTGTTTGTGTGTGTTGTGTGTGTGTGTGTTGTCGGTGTGTGTGTGTGTGTTGTCGGTGTGTGTGTGTGTGTTGTCGGTGTGTGTGTGTTGTCGGTGTGTGTGTGTGTGTGTGTTGTCGCTGTGTGTGTGTGTGTGTTGTTTGTGTGTGTGTTGTCGGTGTGTGTGTGTGTTGTCGGTGTGTGTGTGTGTGTGTTGTCGGTGTGTGTGTGTGTGTGTTGTCGGTGTGTGTGTGTGTGTGTGTGTGTGTGTTGTCGGTGTGTGTGTCAGTGTGTGTTGTTGGTGTGTGTGTGTGTGTGTGTGTTGTCGGTGTGTGTGTGTGTGTGTTGTCGGTGTGTGTGTGTGTGTGTTGTGTGTGTGTGTGTTGTCGGTGTGTGTGTGTGTTGTCGGTGTGTGTGTGTGTTGTCGGAGTGTGTGTGTGTGTGTTGTCGGTGTGTGTGTGTGTGTGTTGTCAGTGTGTGTGTGTGTGTTATCGGTGTGTGTGAGTGTGTGTGTGTTGTCGGTGTGTGTGTGTGTCTGTGTTGTCGGTGTGTGTGTGTGTGTTGTCGGTGTGTGTGTGTGTTGTCGGTGTGTGTGAGTGTGTTGCTGGTGTGTGTGTGTGTGTGTGTTGTCGGAGTGTGTGTGTGTGTGTTGTCGGTGTGTGTGTGTGTTGTCGGTGTGTGTGTGTGTTGTCGGTGTGTGTGTGTGTGTTGTCAGTGTGTGTGTGTGTGTGTTGTCGGTGTGTGTGTGTGTGTGTTGTCTGTGTGTGTGTGTGTGTGTTGTCGGTATGTGTGTGTGTGTGTGTGTGTGTTGTCGGTGTGTGTGTGTTGTCGGTGTGTGTGTGTGTGTGTGTGTGTGTTGTCGGTGTGTGTGTGTGTGTCTTGTCAGTGTGTGTGTGTGTGTGTTGTCGGTGTGTGTGTGTTTATGTGTTGTCGGTGTGTGTGTGTGTGTTGTCGGTGTGTGTGTGTGTTGTGGGTGTGTGTGTGTGTGTGTTGTCGGTGTGTGTGTGTGTGTGTGTGTGTGTTGTCGGTGTGTGTGTGTGTGTGTTGTCGGTGTGTGTGTGTGTGTGTTGTCGGTGTGTGTGTGTGTGTGTGTTGTCGGTGTGTGTGTGTGTGTTGTGTGTGTGTGTGTTGTCAGTGTGTGTGTGTGTGTTGTCGGTGTGTGTGTGTGTGTGTGTGTGTGTTGTCGGTGTGTGTGTGTTGTCGGTGTGTGTGTGTGTGTGTTGTCGGTGTGTGTGTGTGTGTTGTCAGTGTGTGTGTGTGTGTTGTCGGTGTGTATGTGTGTGTGTGTGTGTTGTCGGTGTGTGTGTGTGTGTTGTCGGTGTGTGTGTGTTGTCGGTGTGTGTGTGTGTGTGTTGTCGGTATGTGTGTTGCTGGAGTGTGCGTGGGTGTGTTGTCGGTGTGTGTGTGTGTTGTCGGTGTGTGTGTGTGTGTTGTCGGTGTGTGTGTGTGTGTTGTCGGTGTGTGTGTGTTGTCGGTGTGTGTGTGTGTGTTGTCGGTATGTGTGTGTGTGTGTTGTCGGTGTGTTTGTGTGTGTGTGTTGTCGGTGTGTGTGTGTGTGTGTGTTGTCGGTGTGTTTGTGTGTGTTGTGTGTGTGTGTGTGTGTTGTCGGTGTGTGTGTGTGTGTGTGTTGTCGGTGTGTGTGTGTGTGTTGTCGGTGTGTGTGTGTGTGTGTTGTCGGTGTGTGTGTGTGTGTGTGTGTTGTCGCTGTGTGTGTGTGTGTTGTTTGTGTGTGTGTGTGTGTTGTCGGTATGTGTGTGTGTGTGTTGTCGGTGTGTTTGTGTGTGTGTTGTCGGTGTGTGTGTGTGTGTGTGTTGTCGGTGTGTTTGTGTGTGTTGTGTGTGTGTGTGTTGTCGGTGTGTGTGTGTGTGTGTTGTCGGTGTGTGTGTGTGTGTTGTCGGTGTGTGTGTGTGTGTGTTGTCGGTGTGTGTGTGTGTGTGTGTGTGTTGTCGCTGTGTGTGTGTGTGTGTTGTTTGTGTGTGTGTTGTCGGTGTGTGTGTGTGTTGTCGGTGTGTGTGTGTGTGTGTTGTCGGTGTGTGTGTGTGTGTGTGTGTGTTGTCGGTGTGTGTGTGTGTGTGTCTGTGTGTGTGTGTGTGTGTCGGTGTGTGTGTGTGTTGTCGGTGTGTGTGTGTGTTGTCGGAGTGTGTGTGTGTGTGTTGTCGGTGTGTGTGTGTGTGTTGTCAGTGTGTGTGTGTGTGTTATCGGTGTGTGTGAGTGTGTGTGTGTGTGTTGTCGGTGTGTGTGTGTGTCTGTGTTGTCGGTGTGTGTGTGTGTGTTGTCGGTGTGTGTGTTGTCGGTGTGTGTGAGTGTGTTGCTGGTGTGTGTGTGTGTGTGTGTTGTCGGAGTGTGTGTGTGTGTGTTGTCGGTGTGTGTGTGTGTTGTCGGTGTGTGTGTGTGTTGTCGGTGTGTGTGTGTGTGTTGTCAGTGTGTGTGTGTGTGTGTTGTCGGTGTGTGTGTGTGTGTGTTGTCTGTGTGTGTGTGTGTGTGTTGTCGGTATGTGTGTGTGTGTGTGTGTTGTCGGTGTGTGTGTGTTGTCGGTGTGTGTGTGTGTGTGTGTGTGTTGTCGGTGTGTGTGTCTTGTCAGTGTGTGTGTGTGTGTTGTCGGTGTGTGTGTGTTTATGTGTTGTCGGTGTGTGTGTGTGTTGTCGGTGTGTGTGTGTGTTGTGGGTGTGTGTGTGTGTGTGTTGTCGGTGTGTGTGTGTGTGTTGTCGGTGTGTGTGTGTGTGTTGTCGGTGTGTGTGTGTGTGTTGTCGGTGTGTGTGTGTGTGTGTGTGTGTGTTGTCGGTGTGTGTGTGTGTGTGTGTTGTCGGTGTGTGTGTGTGTGTGTTGTCGGTGTGTGTGTGTGTGTGTTGTGTGTGTGTGTGTTGTCGGTGTGTGTGTGTGTTGTCGGAGTGTGTGTGTGTGTGTTGTCGGTGTGTGTGTGTGTGTTGTCAGTGTGTGTGTGTGTGTGTGTTGTCGGTGTGTGTGTGTGTGTGTTGTCGGTGTGTGTGTGTGTGTGTTGTGTGTGTGTGTGTTGTCGGTGTGTGTGTGTGTTGTCGGTGTGTGTGTGTGTTGTCGGAGTGTGTGTGTGTGTGTTGTCGGTGTGTGTGTGTGTGTTGTCAGTGTGTGTGTGTGTGTTATCGGTGTGTGTGAGTGTGTGTGTGTGTGTTGTCGGTGTGTGTGTGTGTCTGTGTTGTCGGTGTGTGTGTGTGTGTTGTCGGTGTGTGTGTGTGTTGTCGGTGTGTGTGAGTGTGTTGCTGGTGTGTGTGTGTGTGTGTTGTCGGTGTGTGTGTGTGTGTGTTGTCGGTGTGTGTGTGTGTTGTCGGTGTGTGTGTGTGTTGTCGGTGTGTGTGTGTGTGTTGTCAGTGTGTGTGTGTGTGTTGTCGGTGTGTGTGTGTGTGTGTGTGTTGTCGGTGTGTGTGTGTGTTGTCGGTGTGTGTGTGTGTGTGTGTGTTGTCGGTGTGTGTGTGTTGTCGGTGTGTGTGTGTGTGTGTGTGTGTGTTGTCGGTGTGTGTGTGTGTCTTGTCAGTGTGTGTGTGTGTGTTGTCGGTGTGTGTGTGTTTATGTGTTGTCGGTGTGTGTGTGTTTGTGTGTTGTCGGTGTGTGTGTGTGTTGTCGGTGTGTGTGTGTGTGTTGTCGGTGTGTGTGTGTGTGTGTGTGTGTTGTCGGTGTGTGTGTGTGTGTGTTGTCGGTGTGTGTGTGTGTGTGTTGTCGGTATGTGTGTGTGTGTGTGTTGTCGGTGTGTGTGTGTGTGTTGTGTGTGTGTGTGTTGTCAGTGTGTGTGTGTGTGTTGTCGGTGTGTGTGTGTGTGTGTGTGTGTGTTGTCGGTGTGTGTGTGTTGTCGGTGTGTGTGTGTGTTGTCGGTGTGTGTGTGTGTGTGTTGTCGGTGTGTGTGTGTGTGTTGTCGGTGTGTGTGTGTGTTGTCGGTGTGTGTGTGTTGTCGGTATGTGTGTTGCTGGAGTGTGCGTGGGTGTGTTGTCGGTGTGTGTGTGTGTTGTCGGTGTGTGTGTGTGTGTTGTCGGTGTGTGTGTGTGTGTTGTCGGTGTGTGTGTGTGTGTGTTGTCGGTGTGTGTGTGTGTGTTGTCGGTATGTGTGTGTGTGTGTTGTCGGTGTGTTTGTGTGTGTGTGTTGTCGGTGTGTGTGTGTGTGTGTTGTCGGTGTGTTTGTGTGTGTTGTGTGTGTGTGTGTTGTCGGTGTGTGTGTGTGTGTTGTCGGTGTGTGTGTGTGTGTTGTCGGTGTGTGTGTGTTGTCGGTGTGTGTGTGTGTGTGTGTTGTCGCTGTGTGTGTGTGTGTGTTGTTTGTGTGTGTGTTGTCGGTGTGTGTGTGTGTTGTCGGTGTGTGTGTGTGTGTGTTGTCGGTGTGTGTGTGTGTGTGTTGTCGGTGTGTGTGTGTGTGTGTGTGTGTGTGTGTTGTCGGTGTGTGTGTCAGTGTGTGTTGTTGGTGTGTGTGTGTGTGTGTGTGTTGTCGGTGTGTGTGTGTGTGTGTTGTCGGTGTGTGTGTGTGTGTGTTGTGTGTGTGTGTGTTGTCGGTGTGTGTGTGTGTTGTCGGTGTGTGTGTGTGTTGTCGGAGTGTGTGTGTGTGTGTTGTCGGTGTGTGTGTGTGTGTGTTGTCAGTGTGTGTGTGTGTGTTATCGGTGTGTGTGAGTGTGTGTGTGTTGTCGGTGTGTGTGTGTGTCTGTGTTGTCGGTGTGTGTGTGTGTGTTGTCGGTGTGTGTGTGTGTTGTCGGTGTGTGTGAGTGTGTTGCTGGTGTGTGTGTGTGTGTGTGTTGTCGGAGTGTGTGTGTGTGTGTTGTCGGTGTGTGTGTGTGTTGTCGGTGTGTGTGTGTGTTGTCGGTGTGTGTGTGTGTGTTGTCAGTGTGTGTGTGTGTGTGTTGTCGGTGTGTGTGTGTGTGTGTTGTCTGTGTGTGTGTGTGTGTGTTGTCGGTATGTGTGTGTGTGTGTGTGTGTGTTGTCGGTGTGTGTGTGTTGTCGGTGTGTGTGTGTGTGTGTGTGTGTGTTGTCGGTGTGTGTGTGTGTGTCTTGTCAGTGTGTGTGTGTGTGTGTTGTCGGTGTGTGTGTGTTTATGTGTTGTCGGTGTGTGTGTGTGTGTTGTCGGTGTGTGTGTGTGTTGTGGGTGTGTGTGTGTGTGTGTTGTCGGTGTGTGTGTGTGTGTGTGTGTGTGTTGTCGGTGTGTGTGTGTGTGTGTTGTCGGTGTGTGTGTGTGTGTGTTGTCGGTGTGTGTGTGTGTGTGTGTTGTCGGTGTGTGTGTGTGTGTTGTGTGTGTGTGTGTTGTCAGTGTGTGTGTGTGTGTTGTCGGTGTGTGTGTGTGTGTGTGTGTGTGTTGTCGGTGTGTGTGTGTTGTCGGTGTGTGTGTGTGTGTGTTGTCGGTGTGTGTGTGTGTGTTGTCAGTGTGTGTGTGTGTGTTGTCGGTGTGTATGTGTGTGTGTGTGTGTTGTCGGTGTGTGTGTGTGTGTTGTCGGTGTGTGTGTGTTGTCGGTGTGTGTGTGTGTGTGTTGTCGGTATGTGTGTTGCTGGAGTGTGCGTGGGTGTGTTGTCGGTGTGTGTGTGTGTTGTCGGTGTGTGTGTGTGTGTTGTCGGTGTGTGTGTGTGTGTTGTCGGTGTGTGTGTGTTGTCGGTGTGTGTGTGTGTGTTGTCGGTATGTGTGTGTGTGTGTTGTCGGTGTGTTTGTGTGTGTGTGTTGTCGGTGTGTGTGTGTGTGTGTGTTGTCGGTGTGTTTGTGTGTGTTGTGTGTGTGTGTGTGTGTTGTCGGTGTGTGTGTGTGTGTGTGTTGTCGGTGTGTGTGTGTGTGTTGTCGGTGTGTGTGTGTGTGTGTTGTCGGTGTGTGTGTGTGTGTGTGTGTTGTCGCTGTGTGTGTGTGTGTTGTTTGTGTGTGTGTGTGTGTTGTCGGTATGTGTGTGTGTGTGTTGTCGGTGTGTTTGTGTGTGTGTTGTCGGTGTGTGTGTGTGTGTGTGTTGTCGGTGTGTTTGTGTGTGTTGTGTGTGTGTGTGTTGTCGGTGTGTGTGTGTGTGTGTTGTCGGTGTGTGTGTGTGTGTTGTCGGTGTGTGTGTGTGTGTGTTGTCGGTGTGTGTGTGTGTGTGTGTGTGTTGTCGCTGTGTGTGTGTGTGTGTTGTTTGTGTGTGTGTTGTCGGTGTGTGTGTGTGTTGTCGGTGTGTGTGTGTGTGTGTTGTCGGTGTGTGTGTGTGTGTGTGTGTGTTGTCGGTGTGTGTGTGTGTGTTGTCGGTGTGTGTGTGTGTGTGTTGTCGGTGTGTGTGTCTGTGTGTGTGTGTGTGTTGTCGGTGTGTGTGTGTGTGTGTTGTCGGTGTGTGTGTGTGTGTGTGTTGTCGGTGTGTGTGTGTGTGTGTGTTGTCGGTGTGTGTGTGTTGTCGGTGCGTGTGTGTGTGTGTTGTCGGTGTGTGTGTTGTCGGTGTGTGTGTGTGTGTTGTCGGTGTGTGTGTGTGTGTGTGTGTGTTGTCGGTGTGTGTGTGTTGTCGGTGTGTGTGTGTTGTCGGTGTGTTGTCGGTGTGTGTGTGTGTGTGTTGTCGGTGTGTGTGTGTGTGTGTTGTCGGTGTGTGTGTGTGTGTGTGTTGTTGGTGTGTGTGTGTGTTGTGTGTGTGTGTGTGTTGTCGGTGTGTGTGTGTGTGTGGTAGGTGTGTGTGTGTGTTATCGGTGTGTGTGTGTGTGTGTTGTCGGTGTGTGTGTGTGTTGTCGGTGTGTGTGTGTGTGTTGTCGGTGTGTGTGTGTGTGTTGTTGGTGTGTGTGTGTGTGTTTGTGTTGTCGGTGTGTGTGTGTGTTGTCGGTGTGTGTGTGTGTGTGTTGTCGGTGTGTGTGTGTGTGATGTCGGTGTGTGTGTGTGTGTTGTCGGTGTGTGTTGTCGGTGTGTGTGTGTGTGTATTGTCGGTGTGTGTGTTGTCGGTGTGTGTGTGTGTGTGTTGTGTGTGTGTGTGTTGTCGGTGTGTGTGTGTGTGTGTGTTGTCGGTGTGTGTGTGTGTGTGTTGTCGGTGTGTGTGTGTGTGTATTGTCTGTGTGTGTGTGTGTGTTGTCGGTGTGTGTGTGTGTGTGTTGTCGGTGTGTGTGTGTGTTGTCGGTGTGTGTGTGTGTGTGTTGTCTGTGTGTGTGTGTGTGTGTGTGTGTGTTGTCGGTGTGTGTGTGTGTGTGTTGTCGGTGTGTGTGTGTGTGTGTGTTGTCGGTGTGTGTGTGTTGTCGGTGCGTGTGTGTGTTGTCGGTGTGTGTGTGTGTTGTCGGTGTGTGTGTGTGTGTGTGTGTTGTCGGTGTGTGTGTGTGTGTGTGTTGTCGGTGTGTGTGTGTTGTCGGTGTGTGTGTGTTGTCGGTGTGTGTGTGTGTGTTGTCGGTGTGTGTGTGTGTGTGTGTTGTCGGTGTGTGTGTGTGTGTTGTGTGTGTGTGTGTTGTCGGTGTGTGTGTGTGTTGTGGGTGTGTGTGTGTGTGTTGTCGGTGTGTGTGTGTGTGTGTGTTGTCGGTGTGTGTGTGTGTGTGTTGTCGCTGTGTGTGTGTGTGTGTTGTGTGTGTGTGTTGTCGGTGTGTGTGTGTGTGTGTTGTCGGTGTGTGTGTGTGTGTTGTCGGTGTGTGTGTGTGTGTGTTGTCGGTGTGTGTGTGTGTGTTGTCGGTGTGTGTGTGTTGTCGGTGTGTGTGTGTGTGTTGTCGGTGTGTGTGTGTGTGTGTGTGTGTGTTGTCGGTGTGTGTTTGTTGTGTGTGTGTGTGTTGTCGGTGTGTGTGTGTGTTGTCGGTGTGTGTGTGTTGTCGGTGTGTGTGTGTGTTGTCGGTGTGTGTGTGTGTGTTGTCGGTGTGTGTGTCTGTGTGTTGTCGGTGTGTGTGTGTGTGTTGTCGGTGTGTGTGTGTTGTCGGTGCGTGTGTGTGCGTGTTGTCGGTGTGTGTGTGTGTTGTCGGTGTGTGTGTGTGTGTGTTGTCGGTGTGTGTGTGTGTGTGTGTTGTCGGTGTGTGTGTGTGTTGTGTGTGTGTGTGTGTTGTCGGTGTGTGTGTGTGTGTGTTGTCGGTGTGTGTGTGTGTGTGTCTTGTCGGTGTGTTTGTGTTGTCGTTGTGTGTGTGTGTGTGTGTGGTAGGTGTGTGTGTGTGTTGTCGGTGTGTGTGTGTGTGTGTGTGTTGTCGGTGTGTGTGTGTGTGTTGTCGGTGTGTGTGTGTGTGTTGTCGGTGTGTGTGTGTGTGTTGTTGGTGTGTGTGTGTGTGTGTGTGTGTGTTGTCGGTGTGTGTGTGTGTGTTGTCGGTGTGTGTGTGTGTGTTGTCGGTGTGTGTGTGTGTCTGTTGTCGGTGTGTGTGTGTGTGTTGTCGGTGTGTGTGTGTGTTGTCGGTGTGTGTGTGTGTGTGTTGTCGGTGTGTGTGTGTGTGTTGTCAGTGTGTGTGTGTGTGTTGTCGGTGTGTGTGTGTGTGTGTGTTGTCGGTGTGTGTGTGTGTCTGTGTTGTCGGTGTGTGTGTGTGTGTGTTGTCGGTGTGTGTGTGTGTGTGTTGTCGGTGTGTGTGAGTGTGTTGCTGGTGTGTGTTTGTGTGTGTGTGTTGTCGGTGTGTGTGTGTGTGTTGTCGGTGTGTGTGTGTGTGTGTTGTCGGTGTGTGTGTGTGTGTGTTGTCGGTGTGTGTGTGTGTGTGTGTGTTGTCAGTGTGTGTGTGTGTGTGTTGTCGGTGTGTGTGTGTGTGTGTTGTCGGTGTGTGTGTGTGTGTTGTCGGTGTGTGTGTGTGTGTGTGTGTGTTGTCGGTGTGTGTGTGTGTGTGTGTGTTGTCGGTGTGTGTGTGTGTGTTGTCGGTGTGTGTGTGTGTGTTGTCGGTGTGTATGTGTGTGTGTGTTGTCGGTGTGTTGTCGGTGTGTGTGTGTGTGTGTGTGTTGTCGGTGTGTGTGTGTGTGTTGTCGGTGTGTTGTAGGTGTGTGTGTGTGTGTGTGTGTGGTCGGTGTGTGGTCGGTGTGTTGTCGGTGTGTTGTCGGTGTGTGTGTGTGTGTGTGTGTTGTCGGTGTGAGTGTGTGTTTGTGTTGTCGGTGTGTGTGTGTGTGTGTGTTGTCGGTGTGTGTGTGTGTGTGTGTGTTGTCGGTGTGTGTGTGTGTGTGTTGTCGGTGTGTGTGTGTGTGTGTTGTCGGTGTGTGTGTGTGTGTTGTCTGTGTGTGTGTGTGTGTTGTCGGTGTGTGTGTGTGTGTGTGTTGTCGGTGTGTGTGTGTGTGTTGTCGGTGTGTGTGTGTGTGTTGTCGGTGTGTGTGTGTGTGTGTGTTGTCGGTGTGTGTGTGTGTGTGTGTGTTGTCGGTGTGTGTGTGTGTGTGTGTTGTCGGTGTGTGTGTGTTGTCGGTGCGTGTGTGTGTTGTCGGTGTGTGTGTGTGTTGTCGGTGTGTGTGTGTGTGTTGTCGGTGTGTGTGTGTTGTCGGTGCGTGTGTGTGCGTGTTGTCGGTGTGTGTGTGTGTTGTCGGTGTGTGTGTGTGTGTGTGTTGTCGGTGTGTGTGTGTGTGTTGTCGGTGTGTGTGTGTGTTGTGTGTGTGTGTGTGTTGTCGGTGTGTGTGTGTGTGTGTTGTCGGTGTGTGTGTGTGTGTGTCTTGTCGGTGTGTTTGTGTTGTCGTTGTGTGTGTGTGTGTGTGTGGTAGGTGTGTGTGTGTGTGTGTTGTCGGTGTGTGTGTGTGTGTGTGTGTGTTGTCGGTGTGTGTGTGTGTGTTGTCGGTGAGTGTGTGTGTGTTGTCGGTGTGTGTGTGTGTGTTGTTGGTGTGTGTGTGTGTGTGTGTGTGTGTTGTCGGTGTGTGTGTGTGTTGTCGGTGTGTGTGTGTGTGTGTTGTCGGTGTGTGTGTGTGTGTTGTCGGTGTGTGTGTGTGTGTTGTCGGTGTGTGTGTGTGTCTGTTGTCGGTGTGTGTGTGTTGTCGGTGTGTGTGTGTGTTGTCGGTGTGTGTGTGTGTGTGTTGTCGGTGTGTGTGTGTGTGTTGTCAGTGTGTGTGTGTGTGTTGTCGGTGTGTGTGTGTGTGTTGTCGGTGTGTGTGTTTTTCTGTGTTGTCGGTGTGTGTGTGTGTGTGTTGTCGGTGTGTGTGTGTGTGTGTTGTCGGTGTGTGTGAGTGTGTTGCTGGTGTGTGTGTGTGTGTGTGTTGTCGGTGTGTGTGTGTGTGTTGTCGGTGTGTGTGTGTGTGTTGTCGGTGTGTGTGTGTGTGTGTTGTCGGTGTGTGTGTGTGTGTGTGTTGTCAGTGTGTGTGTGTGTGTGTGTTGTCGGTGTGTGTGTGTGTGTGTTGTCGGTGTGTGTGTGTTGTCGGTGTGTGTGTGTGTGTGTGTGTGTTGTCGGTGTGTGTGTGTGTGTGTGTGTTGTCGGTGTGTGTGTGTGTGTTGTCGGTGTGTGTGTGTGTGTTGTCGGTGTGTATGTGTGTGTGTGTTGTCGGTGTGTTGTCGGTGTGTGTGTGTGTGTGTGTGTTGTCGGTGTGTGTGTGTGTGTTGTCGGTGTGTTGTAGGTGTGTGTGTGTGTGTGTGTGGTCGGTGTGTGGTCGGTGTGTTGTCGGTGTGTTGTCGGTGTGTGTGTGTGTGTTGTCGGTTTGTGTGTGTGTGTGTTTGTGTTGTCGGTGTGTGTGTGTGTGTGTGTTGTCGGTGTGTGTGTGTGTGTTGTCGGTGTGTGTGTGTGTGTGTTGTCGGTGTGTGTGTGTGTGTGTTGTCGGTGTGTGTGTGTTGTCTGTGTGTGTGTGTGTGTTGTCGGTGTGTGTGTGTGTGTGTTGTCGGTGTGTGTGTGTGTGTGTTGTCGGTGTGTTTGTGTGTGTGTTGTCGGTGTGTGTGTGTGTGTGTGTGTGTTGTCGGTGTGTGTGTGTGTGTGTGTGTGTTGTCGGTGTGTGTGTGTGTGTGTGTTGTCGGTGTGTGTGTGTTGTCGGTGCGTGTGTGTGTTGTCGGTGTGTGTGTGTGTTGTCGGTGTGTGTGTGTGTGTGTGTGTTGTCGGTGTGTGTGTGTGTGTGTGTGTTGTCGGTGTGTGTGTGTTGTCGGTGTGTGTGTATGTGTTGTCGGTGTGTGTGTGTTGTCGGTGTGTGTGTGTGTGTTGTCGGTGTGTGTGTGTGTGTGTGTTGTCGGTGTGTTTGTGTGTGTGTGTTGTCGGTGTGTGTGTTGTGTGTGTGTGTTGTCGGTGTGTGTGTGTGTGTTGTGGGTGTGTGTGTGTGTGTTGTCGGTGTGTGTGTGTGTGTGTGTGTTGTCGGTGTGTGTGTGTGTGTGTGTGTTTTCGCTGTGTGTGTGTGTGTGTGTGTTGTGTGTGTGTGTGTTGTCGGTGTGTGTGTGTGTGTGTTGTCGGTGTGTGTGTGTGTGTTGTCGGTGTGTGTGTGTGTGTGTGTGTGTTGTCGGTGTGTGTGTGTGTGTTGTCTGTGTGTGTGTGTTGTCGGTGTGTGTGTGTGTGTTGTCGGTGTGTGTGTGTGTTGTCGGTGTGTGTTTGTGTTGTGTGTGTGTGTGTTGTCGGTGTGTGTGTGTGTGTGTTGTCGGTGTGTGTGTGTTGTCGGTGTGTGTGTGTGTTGTCGGTGTGTGTGTGTGTGTTGTCGGTGTGTGTGTCTGTGTGTTGTCGGTGTGTGTGTGTGTGTTGTCGGTGTGTGTGTGTTGTCGGTGCGTGTGTGTGCGTGTTGTCGGTGTGTGTGTGTGTTGTCGGTGTGTGTGTGTGTGTGTTGTCGGTGTGTGTGTGTGTGTGTGTTGTCGGTGTGTGTGTGTGTTGTGTGTGTGTGTGTGTTGTCGGTGTGTGTGTGTGTGTGTTGTCGGTGTGTGTGTGTGTGTGTCTTGTCGGTGTGTTTGTGTTGTCGTTGTGTGTGTGTGTGTGTGTGTTGTCGGTGTGTGTGTGTGTTGTCGGTGTGTGTGTGTGTGTTGTCGGTGTGTGTGTGTGTGTTGTCGGTGTGTGTGTGTGTGTTGTCGGTGTGTGTGTGTGTCTGTTGTCGGTGTGTGTGTGTGTGTTGTCGGTGTGTGTGTGTGTTGTCGGTGTGTGTGTGTGTGTGTTGTCGGTGTGTGTGTGTGTGTTGTCAGTGTGTGTGTGTGTCTGTGTTGTCGGTGTGTGTGTGTGTGTGTTGTCGGTGTGTGTGTGTGTGTGTTGTCGGTGTGTGTGAGTGTGTTGCTGGTGTGTGTGTGTGTGTGTGTGTTGTCGGTGTGTGTGTGTGTGTTGTCGGTGTGTGTGTGTGTGTTGTCGGTGTGTGTGTGTGTGTGTTGTCGGTGTGTGTGTGTGTGTGTGTGTGTGTTGTCAGTGTGTGTGTGTGTGTGTTGTCGGTGTGTGTGTGTGTGTGTTGTCGGTGTGTGTGTGTGTGTTGTCGGTGTGTGTGTGTGTGTGTGTGTTGTCGGTGTGTGTGTGTTGTCGGTGTGTGTGTATGTGTTGTCGGTGTGTGTGTGTTGTCGGTGTGTGTGTGTGTGTTGTCGGTGTGTGTGTGTGTGTGTGTTGTCGGTGTGTTTGTGTGTGTGTGTTGTCGGTGTGTGTGTGTGTGTTGTGGGTGTGTGTGTGTGTGTTGTCGGTGTGTGTGTGTGTGTGTGTGTTGTCGGTGTGTGTGTGTGTGTGTGTGTTGTCGCTGTGTGTGTGTGTGTGTTGTGTGTGTGTGTGTTGTCGGTGTGTGTGTGTGTGTGTTGTCGGTGTGTGTGTGTGTGTTGTCGGTGTGTGTGTGTGTGTGTGTGTGTTGTCGGTGTGTGTGTGTGTGTTGTCTGTGTGTGTGTGTTGTCGGTGTGTGTGTGTGTGTTGTCGGTGTGTGTGTGTGTGTGTGTGTGTGTGTGTTGTCGGTGTGTGTGTGTGTTGTGTGTGTGTGTGTTGTCGGTGTGTGTGTGTGTGTGTTGTCGGTGTGTGTGTGTTGTCGGTGTGTGTGTGTGTTGTCGGTGTGTGTGTGTGTGTTGTCGGTGTGTGTGTCTGTGTGTTGTCGGTGTGTGTGTGTGTTTGGTCGGTGTGTGTGTGTTGTCGGTGCGTGTGTGTGCGTGTTGTCGGTGTGTGTGTGTGTTGTCGGTGTGTGTGTGTGTGTGTTGTCGGTGTGTGTGTGTGTGTGTGTTGTCGGTGTGTGTGTGTGTTGTGTGTGTGTGTGTGTGTTGTCGGTGTGTGTGTGTGTGTGTTGTCGGTGTGTGTGTGTGTGTGTCTTGTCGGTGTGTTTGTGTTGTCGTTGTGTGTGTGTGTGTGTGTGTTGTCGGTGTGTGTGTGTGTTGTCGGTGTGTGTGTGTGTGTGTTGTCGGTGTGTGTGTGTGTGTTGTCGGTGTGTGTGTGTGTGTTGTCGGTGTGTGTGTGTGTCTGTTGTCGGTGTGTGTGTGTGTGTTGTCGGTGTGTGTGTGTGTTGTCGGTGTGTGTGTGTGTGTTGTCTGTGTGTGTGTGTTGTCGGTGTGTGTGTGTGTGTTGTCGGTGTGTGTGTGTGTGTGTGTGTGTGTGTGTTGTCGGTGTGTGTGTGTGTTGTGTGTGTGTGTGTTGTCGGTGTGTGTGTGTGTGTGTTGTCGCTGTGTGTGTGTTGTCGGTGTGTGTGTGTGTTGTTGGTGTGTGTGTGTGTGTTGTCGGTGTGTGTGTCTGTGTGTTGTCGGTGTGTGTGTGTGTGTTTTCGGTGTGTGTGTGTTGTCGGTGCGTGTGTGTGCGTGTTGTCGGTGTGTGTGTGTGTTGTCGGTGTGTGTGTGTGTGTGTTGTCGGTGTGTGTGTGTGTGTGTGTTGTCGGTGTGTGTGTGTGTTGTGTGTGTGTGTGTGTGTTGTCGGTGTGTGTGTGTGTGTGTTGTCGGTGTGTGTGTGTGTGTGTCTTGTCGGTGTGTTTGTGTTGTCGTTGTGTGTGTGTGTGTGTGTGTTGTCGGTGTGTGTGTGTGTTGTCGGTGTGTGTGTGTGTGTGTTGTCGGTGTGTGTGTGTGTGTTGTCGGTGTGTGTGTGTGTGTTGTCGGTGTGTGTGTGTGTCTGTTGTCGGTGTGTGTGTGTGTGTTGTCGGTGTGTGTGTGTGTTGTCGGTGTGTGTGTGTGTGTGTTGTCGGTGTGTGTGTGTGTGTTGTCAGTGTGTGTGTTTGTTGTCGGTGTGTGTGTGTGTGTGTGTTGTCGGTGTGTGTGTGTGTTTGTGTTGTCGGTGTGTGTGTGTGTGTGTTGTCGGTGTGTGTGTGTGTGTGTTGTCGGTGTGTGTGAGTGTGTTGCTGGTGTGTGTGTGTGTGTGTGTGTTGTCGGTGTGTGTGTGTGTGTTGTCGGTGTGTGTGTGTGTGTTGTCGGTGTGTGTGTGTGTGTGTGTTGTCGGTGTGTGTGTGTGTGTGTTGTCAGTGTGTGTGTGTGTGTGTTGTCGGTGTGTGTGTGTGTGTGTTGTCGGTGTGTGTGTGTTGTCGGTGTGTGTGTGTGTGTTGTCGGTGTGTGTGTGTGTGTGTGTGTTGTCAGTGTGTGTGTGTGTGTTGTCGGTGTGTGTGTGTGTGTTGTCGGTGTGTAAGTGTGTGTGTGTTGTCGGTGTGTTGTCGGTGTGTGTGTGTGTGTGTTGTCGGTGTGTGTGTGTGTGTTGTCGGTGTGTTGTAGGTGTGTGTGTGTGTGTGTGTGGTCGGTGTGTGGTCGGTGTGTTGTCGGTGTGTTGTCGGTGTGTGTGTGTGTGTGTGTTGTCGGTGTGTGTGTGTGTGTGTTTGTGTTGTCGGTGTGTGTGTGTGTGTGTGTTGTCGGTGTGTGTGTGTGTGTGTGTTGTCGGTGTGTGTGTGTTGTCGGTGTGTGTGTGTGCGTGTTGTCGGTGTGTGTGTGTGTGTGTGTCTTCTCGGTGTGTGTGTGTTGTCGTTGTGTGTGTGTGTGTGTGTGGTATGTGTGTGTGTGTGTTGTCGGTGTGTGTGTGTGTGTTGTCGGTGTGTGTGTGTGTTGTCGGTGTGTGTGTGTGTGTTCTCGGTGTGTGTGTGTGTTGTCGGTGTGTGTGTGTGTGTGTTGTCGGTGTGTGTGTGTGTTGTCGGTGTGTGTGTGTGTGTGTGTGTGTGTGTTTTGTCAGTGTGTGTGTGTGTGTGTGTGTGTCTTCTCGGTGTGTGTGTGTTGTCGTTGTGTGTGTGTGTGTGTGTGGTAGGTGTGTGTGTGTGTTGTTGGTGTGTGTGTGTGTGTGTTGTCGGTGTGTGTGTGTGTTGTCGGTGTGTGTGTGTGTGTTGTCGGTGTGTGTGTTGTCGGTGTGTGTGTGTGTGTGTTGTCGGTGTGTGTGTGTGTGTTGTCGGTGTGTGTGTGTGTGTGTGTTGTTGGTGTGTGTGTGTGTGTGTGTGTGTGTGTGTGTGGTGTCGGTGTGTGTGTGTGTTGTCGGTGTGTGTGTGTGTGTGTTGTCGGTGTGTGTGTGTGTGTTGTCGGTGTGTGTGTGTGTGTGTGTGTGTGTGTTGTCGGTGTGTGTGAGTGTGTGTTGTCGGTGTGTGTGTGTGTTGTCGGTGTGTGTGTGTGTTGTCGGTGTGTGTGTGTGTGTGTGTGTGTGTGTGTGTGTTGTCGGTGTGTGTGTTGTGTGTGTGTGTGTTGTCGGTGTGTGTGTGTGTGTGTTGTCGGTGTGTGTGTGTGTGTGTTGTCAGTGTGTGTGTGTGTGTGTTGTCGGTGTGTGTGTGTGTGTTGTCGGTGTGTGTGTGTGTGTGTTGTCAGTGTGTGTGTGTGTGTGTGTGTTGTCGGTGTGTGTGTGTGTGTGTGTTGTCGGTGTGTGTGTGTTGTCGGTGTGTGTGTGTGTGTTGTCGGTGTGTTGTCGGTGTGTGTGTGTGTGTGGTATGTGTGTGTGTGTTGTCGGTGTGTGTGTGTGTGTTGTCGGTGTGTGTGTGTGTGTTGTCGGTGTGTGTGTGTGTGTGTGTGTGTGTGTTGTGTGTGTGTGTGTTGTCGGTGTGTGTGTGTGTGTGTTGTCGGTGTGTGTGTGTGTGTGTTGTCTGTGTGTGTGTGTTGTCGGTGTGTGTGTGTGTTGTGGGTGTGTGTGTGTGTGTTGTCGGTGTGTGTGTGTGTGTGTGTTGTCGGTGTGTGTGTGTGTGTGTGTTGTCGCTGTGTGTGTGTGTGTGTTGTGTGTGTGTGTGTTGTCGGTGTGTGTGTGTGTGTGTTGTCGGTGTGTGTGTGTGTGTTGTCGGTGTGTGTGTGTGTGTGTGTTGTCGGTGTGTGTGTGTGTGTTGTCGGTGTGTGTGTGTTGTCGGTGTGTGTGTGTGTTGTCGGTGTGTGTGTGTGTGTGTGTGTGTGTGTGTGTTGTCGGTGTGTGTGTGTGTTGTGTGTGTGTGTGTTGTCGGTGTGTGTGTGTGTGTGTTGTCGGTGTGTGTGTGTTGTCGGTGTGTGTGTGTGTGTTGTCGGTGTGTGTGTGTGTGTTGTCGGTGTGTGTGTGTGTGTTGTCGGTGTGTGTGTGTGTGTTGTCGGTGTGTGTGTGTGTGTGTGTTGTCGGTGTGTTTGTGTGTGTGTGTTGTCGGTGTGTGTGTGTGTGTTGTGTGTGTGTGTGTTGTCGGTGTGTGTGTGTGTGTTGTGGGTGTGTGTGTGTGTGTTGTCGGTGTGTGTGTGTGTGTGTGTGTTGTCGGTGTGTGTGTGTGTGTGTGTGTTGTCGCTGTGTGTGTGTGTGTGTTGTGTGTGTGTGTGTTGTCGGTGTGTGTGTGTGTGTGTTGTCGGTGTGTGTGTGTGTGTTGTCGGTGTGTGTGTGTGTGTGTGTGTGTTGTCGGTGTGTGTGTGTGTGTTGTCGGTGTGTGTGTGTTGTCGGTGTGTGTGTGTGTGTTGTCGGTGTGTGTGTGTGTGTGTGTGTGTGTGTTGTCGGTGTGTGTGTGTGTTGTGTGTGTGTGTGTTGTCGGTGTGTGTGTGTGTGTTGTCGGTGTGTGTGTGTTGTCGGTGTGTGTGTGTGTTGTCGGTGTGTGTGTGTGTGTTGTCGGTGTGTGTGTCTGTGTGTTGTCGGTGTGTGTGTGTGTGTTGTCGGTGTGTGTGTGTTGTCGGTGCGTGTGTGTGCGTGTTGTCGGTGTGTGTGTGTGTTGTCGGTGTGTGTGTGTGTGTGTTGTCGGTGTGTGTGTGTGTGTGTGTTGTCGGTGTGTGTGTGTGTTGTGTGTGTGTGTGTTGTCGGTGTGTGTGTGTGTGTGTTGTCGGTGTGTGTGTGTGTGTGTCTTGTCGGTGTGTTTGTGTTGTCGTTGTGTGTGTGTGTGTGTGTGGTAGGTGTGTGTGTGTGTTGTTGGTGTGTGTGTGTGTGTGTGTGTTGTCGGTGTGTGTGTGTGTGTTGTCAGTGTGTGTGTGTGTGTTGTCGGTGTGTGTGTGTGTGTTGTTGGTGTGTGTGTGTGTGTGTGTGTGTGTTGTCGGTGTGTGTGTGTGTTGTCGGTGTGTGTGTGTGTGTGTTGTCGGTGTGTGTGTGTGTGTTGTCGGTGTGTGTGTGTGTGTTGTCGGTGTGTGTGTGTGTCTGTTGTCGGTGTGTGTGTGTGTTGTCGGTGTGTGTGTGTGTTGTCGGTGTGTGTGTGTGTGTTGTCGGTGTGTGTGTGTGTGTTGTCAGTGTGTGTGTGTGTGTTGTCGGTGTGTGTGTGTGTGTGTTGTCGGTGTGTGTGTGTGTCTGTGTTGTCGGTGTGTGTGTGTGTGTTGTCGGTGTGTGTGTGTGTGTGTTGTCGGTGTGTGTGAGTGTGTTGCTGGTGTGTGTGTGTGTGTGTGTGTTGTCGGTGTGTGTGTGTGTGTTGTCGGTGTGTGTGTGTGTGTTGTCGGTGTGTGTGTGTGTGTGTTGTCGGTGTGTGTGTGTGTGTGTTGTCAGTGTGTGTGTGTGTGTGTTGTCGGTGTGTGTGTGTGTGTGTTGTCGGTGTGTGTGTGTGTTGTCGGTGTGTGTGTGTGTGTGTGTGTGTTGTCGGTGTGTGTGTGTGTGTTGTCGGTGTGTGTGTGTGTTGTCGGTGTGTGTGTGTGTGTTGTCGGTGTGTATGTGTGTGTGTGTTGTCGGTGTGTTGTCGGTGTGTGTGTGTGTGTGTGTGTTGTCGGTGTGTGTGTGTGTGTGTTGTCGGTGTGTTGTAGGTGTGTGTGTGTGTGTGTGTGTGGTCGGTGTGTGGTCGGTGTGTTGTCGGTGTGTTGTCGGTGTGTGTGTGTGTGTGTGTTGTCGGTGTGTGTGTGTGTGTTTGTGTTGTCGGTGTGTGTGTGTGTGTGTGTTGTCGGTGTGTGTGTGTGTGTGTGTTGTCGGTGTGTGTGTGTGTGTGTTGTCGGTGTGTGTGTGTGTGTGTTGTCGGTGTGTGTGTGTGTGTTGTCTGTGTGTGTGTGTGTGTTGTCGGTGTGTGTGTGTGTGTGTGTTGTCGGTGTGTGTGTGTGTGTGTGTGTGTGTGTTGTGTGTGTGTGTGTTGTCGGTGTGTGTGTGTGTGTGTTGTCGGTGTGTGTGTGTGTGTGTTGTCTGTGTGTGTGTGTTGTCGGTGTGTGTGTGTGTTGTGGGTGTGTGTGTGTGTGTTGTCGGTGTGTGTGTGTGTGTGTGTTGTCGGTGTGTGTGTGTGTGTGTGTTGTCGCTGTGTGTGTGTGTGTGTTGTGTGTGTGTGTGTTGTCGGTGTGTGTGTGTGTGTGTTGTCGGTGTGTGTGTGTGTGTTGTCGGTGTGTGTGTGTGTGTGTGTGTTGTCGGTGTGTGTGTGTGTGTTGTCGGTGTGTGTGTGTTGTCGGTGTGTGTGTGTGTTGTCGGTGTGTGTGTGTGTGTGTGTGTGTGTGTGTGTTGTCGGTGTGTGTGTGTGTTGTGTGTGTGTGTGTTGTCGGTGTGTGTGTGTGTGTGTTGTCGGTGTGTGTGTGTTGTCGGTGTGTGTGTGTGTGTTGTCGGTGTGTGTGTGTGTGTTGTCGGTGTGTGTGTGTGTGTTGTCGGTGTGTGTGTGTGTGTTGTCGGTGTGTGTGTGTGTGTGTGTTGTCGGTGTGTTTGTGTGTGTGTGTTGTCGGTGTGTGTGTGTGTGTTGTGTGTGTGTGTGTTGTCGGTGTGTGTGTGTGTGTTGTGGGTGTGTGTGTGTGTGTTGTCGGTGTGTGTGTGTGTGTTGTCGGTGTGTGTGTGTGTGTGTGTGTTGTCGCTGTGTGTGTGTGTGTGTTGTGTGTGTGTGTGTTGTCGGTGTGTGTGTGTGTGTGTTGTCGGTGTGTGTGTGTGTGTTGTCGGTGTGTGTGTGTGTGTGTGTGTGTTGTCGGTGTGTGTGTGTGTGTTGTCGGTGTGTGTGTGTTGTCGGTGTGTGTGTGTGTGTTGTCGGTGTGTGTGTGTGTGTGTGTGTGTGTGTTGTCGGTGTGTGTGTGTGTTGTGTGTGTGTGTGTTGTCGGTGTGTGTGTGTGTGTTGTCGGTGTGTGTGTGTTGTCGGTGTGTGTGTGTGTTGTCGGTGTGTGTGTGTGTGTTGTCGGTGTGTGTGTCTGTGTGTTGTCGGTGTGTGTGTGTGTGTTGTCGGTGTGTGTGTGTTGTCGGTGCGTGTGTGTGCGTGTTGTCGGTGTGTGTGTGTGTTGTCGGTGTGTGTGTGTGTGTTGTCGGTGTGTGTGTGTGTGTGTGTTGTCGGTGTGTGTGTGTGTTGTGTGTGTGTGTGTTGTCGGTGTGTGTGTGTGTGTGTTGTCGGTGTGTGTGTGTGTGTGTCTTGTCGGTGTGTTTGTGTTGTCGTTGTGTGTGTGTGTGTGTGTGGTAGGTGTGTGTGTGTGTTGTTGGTGTGTGTGTGTGTGTGTGTGTTGTCGGTGTGTGTGTGTGTGTTGTCAGTGTGTGTGTGTGTGTTGTCGGTGTGTGTGTGTGTTGTCGGTGTGTGTGTGTGTGTGTTGTCGGTGTGTGTGTGTGTGTTGTCGGTGTGTGTGTGTGTGTTGTCGGTGTGTGTGTGTGTCTGTTGTCGTGTGTGTGTGTGTGTTGTCGGTGTGTGTGTGTGTTGTCGGTGTGTGTGTGTGTGTTGTCGGTGTGTGTGTGTGTGTTGTCAGTGTGTGTGTGTGTGTTGTCGGTGTGTGTGTGTGTGTGTTGTCGGTGTGTGTGTGTGTCTGTGTTGTCGGTGTGTGTGTGTGTGTTGTCGGTGTGTGTGTGTGTGTGTTGTCGGTGTGTGTGAGTGTGTTGCTGGTGTGTGTGTGTGTGTGTGTGTTGTCGGTGTGTGTGTGTGTGTTGTCGGTGTGTGTGTGTGTGTTGTCGGTGTGTGTGTGTGTGTGTTGTCGGTGTGTGTGTGTGTGTGTTGTCAGTGTGTGTGTGTGTGTGTTGTCGGTGTGTGTGTGTGTGTGTTGTCGGTGTGTGTGTGTGTTGTCGGTGTGTGTGTGTGTGTGTGTGTGTTGTCGGTGTGTGTGTGTGTGTTGTCGGTGTGTGTGTGTGTGTTGTCGGTGTGTGTGTGTGTGTTGTCGGTGTGTATGTGTGTGTGTGTTGTCGGTGTGTTGTCGGTGTGTGTGTGTGTGTGTGTGTTGTCGGTGTGTGTGTGTGTGTTGTCGGTGTGTTGTAGGTGTGTGTGTGTGTGTGTGTGTGGTCGGTGTGTGGTCGGTGTGTTGTCGGTGTGTTGTCGGTGTGTGTGTGTGTGTGTGTTGTCGGTGTGTGTGTGTGTGTGTTTGTGTTGTCGGTGTGTGTGTGTGTGTGTGTTGTCGGTGTGTGTGTGTGTGTGTGTTGTCGGTGTGTGTGTGTGTGTGTTGTCGGTGTGTGTGTGTGTGTGTTGTCGGTGTGTGTGTGTGTGTTGTCTGTGTGTGTGTGTGTGTTGTCGGTGTGTGTGTGTGTGTGTGTTGTCGGTGTGTGTGTGTGTGTGTTGTCGGTGTGTGTGTGTGTGTGTTGTCGGTGTGTGTGTGTGTGTGTGTTGTCGGTGTGTGTGTGTGTTGTGTGTGTGTGTGTGTTGTCGGTGTGTGTGTGTTGTCGGTGTGTGTGTGTGTGTGTCTTGTCGGTGTGTTTGTGTTGTCGTTGTGTGTGTGTGTGTGTGTTGTCGGTGTGTGTGTGTTGTCGGTGCGTGTGTGTGTTGTCGGTGTGTGTGTGTGTTGTCAGTTTGTGTGTGTGTGTTGTCGGTGTGTGTGTGTTGTCGGTGCGTGTGTGTGCGTGTTGTCGGTGTGTGTGTGTGTTGTCGGTGTGTGTGTGTGTGTGTGTGTGTTGTCGGTGTGTGTGTGTGTGTGTGTTGTCGGTGTGTGTGTGTGTTGTGTGTGTGTGTGTGTTGTCGGTGTGTGTGTGTTGTCGGTGTGTGTGTGTGTGTGTCTTGTCGGTGTGTTTGTGTTGTCGTTGTGTGTGTGTGTGTGTGTGGTAGGTGTGTGTGTGTGTTGTCGGTGTGTGTGTGTGTGTGTGTGTTGTCGGTGTGTGTGTGTGTGTTGTCGGTGTGTGTGTGTGTGTTGTCGGTGTGTGTGTGTGTGTTGTTGGTGTGTGTGTGTGTGTGTGTGTGTGTTGTCGGTGTGTGTGTGTGTTGTCGGTGTGTGTGTGTGTGTGTTGTCGGTGTGTGTGTGTGTGTTGTCGGTGTGTGTGTGTGTGTTGTCGGTGTGTGTGTGTGTCTGTTGTCGGTGTGTGTGTGTTGTCGGTGTGTGTGTGTGTTGTCGGTGTGTGTGTGTGTGTGTTGTCGGTGTGTGTGTGTGTGTTGTCAGTGTGTGTGTGTGTGTTGTCGGTGTGTGTGTGTGTGTTGTCGGTGTGTGTGTGTGTCTGTGTTGTCGGTGTGTGTGTGTGTGTGTTGTCGGTGTGTGTGAGTGTGTTGCTGGTGTGTGTGTGTGTGTGTGTGTTGTCGGTGTGTGTGTGTGTGTTGTCGGTGTGTGTGTGTGTGTTGTCGGTGTGTGTGTGTGTGTGTTGTCGGTGTGTGTGTGTGTGTGTGTTGTCAGTGTGTGTGTGTGTGTGTTGTCGGTGTGTGTGTGTGTGTGTTGTCGGTGTGTGTGTGTGTGTTGTCGGTGTGTGCGTGTGTGTGTGTGTGTTGTCGGTGTGTGTGTGTGTGTTGTGGGTGTGTGTTTGTGTTGTCGGTGTGTGTGTGTGTGTGTTGTCGGTGTGTATGTGTGTGTGTGTTGTCGGTGTGTTGTCGGTGTGTGTGTGTGTGTGTGTGTTGTCGGTGTGTGTGTGTGTGTTGTGGGTGTGTGTTTGTGTTGTCGGTGTGTGTGTGTGTGTTGTCGGTGTGTATGTGTGTGTGTGTTGTCGGTGTGTTGTCGGTGTGTGTGTGTGTGTGTGTGTTGTCGGTGTGTGTGTGTGTGTTGTCGGTGTGTTGTAGGTGTGTGTGTGTGTGTGTGTTGTCGGTGTGTGTGTGTGTGTGTGTTGTCGGTGTGTGTGTGTGTGTGTTGTCGGTGTGTGTGTGTGTGTGTTGTCGGTGTGTGTGTGTGTGTTGTCTGTGTGTGTGTGTGTATTGTCGGTGTGTGTGTGTGTGTGTTGTCGGTGTGTGTGTGTGTGTGTTGTCGGTGTGTGTGTGTGTGTGTTGTCGGTGTGTGTGTGTGTGTGTGTTGTCGGTGTGTGTGTGTGTGTGTGTGTGTTGTCGGTGTGTGTGTGTGTGTGTGTTGTCGGTGTGTGTGTGTTGTCGGTGCGTGTGTGTGTTGTCGGTGTGTGTGTGTGTTGTCGGTGTGTGTGTGTGTGTGTGTGTTGTCGGTGTGTGTGTGTGTGTGTGTGTTGTCGGTGTGTGTGTGTTGTCGGTGTGTGTGTATGTGTTGTCGGTGTGTGTGTGTTGTCGGTGTGTGTGTGTGTGTTGTGTGTGTGTGTGTGTGTGTGTGTTGTCGGTGTGTTTGTGTGTGTGTGTTTTCGGTGTGTGTGTTGTGTGTGTGTGTGTTGTCGGTGTGTGTGTGTGTGTGTTGTGGGTGTGTGTGTGTGTGTTGTCGGTGTGTGTGTGTGTGTGTGTGTGTTGTCGGTGTGTGTGTGTGTGTGTTGTCGCTGTGTGTGTGTGTTGTGTGTGTGTGTGTTGTCGGTGTGTGTGTGTGTGTGTTGTCGGTGTGTGTGTGTGTGTTATCGGTGTGTGTGTGTGTGTGTGTGTGTGTGTGTGTTGTCGGTGTGTGTGTGTGTGTTGTCTGTGTGTGTGTGTTGTCGGTGTGTGTGTGTGTGTTGTCGGTGTGTGTGTGTTTGTGTGTGTGTGTGTTGTCGGTGTGTGTGTGTGTTGTGTGTGTGTGTGTTGTCGGTGTGTGTGTGTGTGTGTTGTCGGTGTGTGTGTGTTGTCGGTGTGTGTGTGTGTTGTCGGTGTGTGTGTGTGTGTTGTCGGTGTGTGTGTCTGTGTGTTGTCGGTGTGTGTGTGTGTGTTGTCGGTGTGTGTGTGTTGTCGGTGCGTGTGTGTGCGTGTTGTCGGTGTGTGTGTGTGTTGTCGGTGTGTGTGTGTGTGTGTTGTCGGTGTGTGTGTGTGTGTGTGTTGTTGGTGTGTGTGTGTGTTGTGTGTGTGTGTGTGTTGTCGGTGTGTGTGTGTGTGTGTTGTCGGTGTGTGTGTGTGTGTGTCTTGTCGGTGTGTTTGTGTTGTCGTTGTGTGTGTGTGTGTGTGTGGTAGGTGTGTGTGTGTGTTGTCGGTGTGTGTGTGTGTGTGTGTGTTGTCGGTGTGTGTGTGTGTGTTGTCGGTGTGTGTGTGTGTGTTGTCGGTGTGTGTGTGTGTGTTGTTGGTGTGTGTGTGTGTGTGTGTGTGTGTTGTCGGTGTGTGTGTGTGTTGTCGGTGTGTGTGTGTGTGTGTTGTCGGTGTGTGTGTGTGTGTTGTCGGTGTGTGTGTGTGTGTGTTGTCGGTGTGTGTGTGTGTCTGTTGTCGGTGTGTGTGTGTGTGTTGTCGGTGTGTGTGTGTGTTGTCGGTGTGTGTGTGTGTTGTCGGTGTGTGTGTGTGTGTTGTCAGTGTGTGTGTGTGTGTTGTCGGTGTGTGTGTGTGTGTGTGTTGTCGGTGTGTGTGTGTGTCTGTGTTGTCGGTGTGTGTGTGTGTGTGTTGTCGGTGTGTGTGTGTGTGTGTTGTCGGTGTGTGTGAGTGTGTTGCTGGTGTGTGTGTGTGTGTGTGTTGTCGGTGTGTGTGTGTGTGTTGTCGGTGTGTGTGTGTGTGTGTGTGTTGTCAGTGTGTGTGTGTGTGTGTTGTCGGTGTGTGTGTGTGTGTGTTGTCGGTGTGTGTGTGTGTGTGTGTGTGTTGTCGGTGTGTGTGTGTGTGTGTGTGTTGTCGGTGTGTGTGTGTGTGTGTTGTCGGTGTGTGTGTGTGTGTTGTCGGTGTGTATGTGTGTGTGTGTTGTCGGTGTGTTGTCGGTGTGTGTGTGTGTGTGTGTGTTGTCGGTGTGTGTGTGTGTGTTGTCGGTGTGTTGTAGGTGTGTGTGTGTGTGTGTGTGTGGTCGGTGTGTGGTCGGTGTGTTGTCGGTGTGTTGTCGGTGTGTGTGTGTGTGTGTGTTGTCGGTGTGTGTGTGTGTGTGTTTGTGTTGTCGGTGTGTGTGTGTGTGTGTGTTGTCGGTGTGTGTGTGTGTGTGTGTTGTCGGTGTGTGTGTGTTGTCGGTGTGTGTGTGTGTGTGTTGTCGGTGTGTGTGTGTGTGTCTTCTCGGTGTGTGTGTGTTGTCGTTGTGTGTGTGTGTGTGTGTGGTATGTGTGTGTGTGTGTTGTCGGTGTGTGTGTGTGTGTTGTCGGTGTGTGTGTGTGTTGTCGGTGTGTGTGTGTGTGTTCTCGGTGTGTGTGTGTGTTGTCGGTGTGTGTGTGTGTGTGTTGTCGGTGTGTGTGTGTGTTGTCGGTGTGTGTGTGTGTGTGTGTGTGTGTGTGTTTTGTCGGTGTGTGTGTGTGTGTGTGTGTCATCTCGGTGTGTGTGTGTTGTCGTTGTGTGTGTGTGTGTGTGTGGTAGGTGTGTGTGTGTGTTGTCGGTGTGTGTGTGTGTGTGTTGTCGGTGTGTGTTGTCGGTGTGTGTGTGTGTGTTGTCGGTGTGTGTGTGTGTTGTCGGTGTGTGTGTGTTGTCGGTGTGTGTGTGTGTGTTGTCGGTGTGTGTGTGTGTGTTGTTGGTGTGTGTGTGTGTGTGTGTGTTGTCGGTGTGTGTGTGTGTGGTGTCGGTGTGTGTGTGTGTTGTCGGTGTGTGTGTGTGTGTGTTGTCGGTGTGTGTGTGTGTGTTGTCGGTGTGTGTGTGTGTGTGTGTGTGTGTTGTCGGTGTGTGTGTGAGTGTGTGTTGTCGGTGTGTGTGTGTGTTGTCGGTGTGTGTGTTGTCGGTGTGTGTGTGTGTGTGTGTGTGTGTTGTCGGTGTGTGTGTTGTGTGTGTGTGTGTTGTCGGTGTGTGTGTGTGTGTGTTGTCGGTGTGTGTGTGTGTGTGTGTTGTCAGTGTGTGTGTGTGTGTGTTGTCGGTGTGTGTGTGTGTGTTGTCGGTGTGTGTGTGTGTGTGTGTTGTCAGTGTGTGTGTGTGTGTGTGTGTTGTCGGTGTGTGTGTGTGTGTGTTGTCGGTGTGTGT